>NC_063178.1:47810227-48172741 GCF_023159225.1 Perognathus longimembris pacificus
ACACACACACACAAACTAGGCGAGGGCTCTCTCTCTATATGTATGTATATATAGAGAGATTAGTTGTGACAAAAACACACAACACACATATGTATACATATATAGAGAGAGAAAGAGAGAATATATGTATGTATATATACACACATGTATAGGTGTATTTATATTTATATATGGCTGGTGAAAGTAGACAGCCATGTAGTTCAGGAAGAAAAATAGTTTATTTGGGAGGGCCAAACTTCTGAGCTCTACTCTAGAGTACACAGCTGCCTGACTACTCATGGAGAGAGATTCCATAAGGGAAGGACAGGAGGCATGACTGAAGAGAATGAGGGAGTGACCTCAGAGGAGAAAGAAGTGATCTCAGAGCCTAGAGGACCTCCAATGTCATGCAGGTGGGTGGTGACCTGTTACCTTGGCTATAGGTACTGGTGGAAGACCAGGTGCATTCTTGAATGCAGAGGGAACAAAGGGGATGGCGGGTCTATGTCTGGTTATAGATTGGAATAAAGATTAAATACATGTTAAATAGAAGGAATGAAAAATATATAAGAAAAAATGTAAGCAATAAACCCTTATTCATTGAAGTAACATTTCCATAATATAAACAAACATAAGACTGGAAAATTACTATAGATTTAGTTCAGAAATTGTATGTAGTAATCAAATATATGAGTTTAGTCTTAACAATGATTACTTTGACTTCAATGTCTCTTATCCCTGAAGCCATGCAGACAATTTCTGTCTGTCCTTAACAAGATGATGTAGCACTTAGGGGCAAAAATGCAGCCCAAGAGCCCTGTACTGGAGGCCAAGATGGAGAAAACCTCCACAGCCACCATGACCTTGCCCTTGGCACTGTGGTAGACAGGCAGGAAGGTAAGCCACACACTGCAGAACACCAGCATGCTGAAGGTCAGGAACTTGGCTTCATTGAAGGTGTCAGGCAGATTCCTGGCCACGAAAGCCATAGTGAAGCTGGCGAGGGCCAAGGAGCCCAGGTATCCCAAGACACAGTAGAAAGCAGTGAGGGAGCCCTTGTTACACAGGATGATGAGGTGGCCATGTTCAGAGTGTGTGTCCGTGTCAATGAAGGGAGGAGATGTACCCAGCCAGAGTCCACAGAAAGTCACTTGGATCAGAGTGCAGATGAGAATGATGAAGTTAGGAGCCCCTGATACCAGCAGCCACCTCATCCTTCTCCCTGGAGAAGTGACCTTGAAGGCCAGAACCACAGTTACAGTTTTGGCCAAGACAGCAGAAACAGCTACAGTAAACACAACTCCAAATGTGGTTTGCTGTAGAATGCAGGTGACTGTGTTGGGACGGCCAATAAACAGCAAGGAACAGAGGAAACAGAAGATGAGGGAAATGAGCAGGATGTAGCTGAGAGCCTGATTATTAGCCTTGACAATGGGGGTGTTGTGATGTTTCAGAAAGACCCCAAGAACAATTACTGTGAGTGTAGATAAACCAAGAGCCATACAGGCCAAGGCCATCCCCAAGGGCTCTCCATAAGCCAGGAAACTTGCAACTCTTAGGAGGCACTTGTTTCTCTCTGTGTTGGCATACTGGTTATCTGGACATGTTACACAATGCTCCATATCTGATGAGAAAGGCAAGTTACCATTATTCCTTTTTCACTACTTACAAGGAAGTTAGGAAATCCCTCCCTAGAAAAAAATTCTTATACACCAAAAATGACTAGCATAATCTTCATTTGACCAAGAATTAACATACATATTTAGCATTATTTTTAGTAACTTCATCATGTTCCTACACTTGTTTCCAGAAGTCTAGTTGAAACTAGTTACTGTCAATGAATACTATTCATATTGTTTCTTGGCATTCCTAATGTCCTAACAATCACTTTATACATCTCTTCATGCTTCCATAATAATATTCAGATTCTTATGTACAACTCAATGTCATTGTTTAAAATGACTAGAGGATCTTTCATTTTTTGTATGTCTCTGTGCAATGTAGCTAGGAGCACTGTGGTCCCTTCTTGTAATTGTGATATTTGATTCTCCTAATCACCTGTAAAGCACAGGGAACAGAGAATGTAATCACTCTTTGAAGTTATAGAGTCATGCCTTTTACAACACTTGTACCAAAAAAGAGCTCTTTGTTTCAAAAACAGTTCTGGGCACTAAGAAATAACAATTTGTGTTATCTTTATAATGTAAAAGCAATTTTGAGAAAGTTGTAGACCACATTCTTTAAAGGATTTTGCACCTCATAGCATAGAAAATTTGCTAACATTACTGAGTAGTTAAATAAATATGCATACAATATACTAGAAAAAGTAATTCCTACACAATTCACAGCACATGATTTGTTTTAGTTTTTTTTTTTTTTCAGGAAGCAGCATCATCCATTGTTGCAATTAAATTACTACTAAATGAATGAAGGAGGACTTTGACTGCAACCCTAATACACAACTTTTGTAGTGCTTTGCATTGTTTGTGGGGAACTAGGAGAGAACAAGTATTTCTCCTTCCACTGTGAACTTACCTGTCCCATTGGCCATCTCATTCTTTGTGCAAGGAGTGCAATCAAAGCAGCAGGCAGCCTTTCCCTCCTGAGGAGATTTCCTGAATCCAAGACCACAGCTTTCACTGCAGACAGAATGAACAGCCTGAGGAAAATCACACATGTGTCAGAAATGGTTTACGCTTTTCCTAACATTGCAAAAGTTCCATTATTTGAACAACTTAGATTCAAAAAAGGATTATATGCTACCACATTCAATGATTACTCTCATGAAAGATACCTAAGTAACAGCACAACTAATCATTAAATGAAGCAACCAGAGAACAGAACCAGATAAACCTTTCAAACACACGAAGCAATTCTTTAGGTACTTTATCGGTGTTAGAATCCTGCTAAGAAACGTTCAATTTGTATTTTAGGACATTGTTCAAAATTAACATTTAGAAACAAACTGAATTTTTTTTGGATGATGCTGATCCTGGGGCTTGAACTCAGTGTCTAAGCAATGTCCTTGAGTTGCTTTTATTCAAGATGAGTAATGAGCTGCTTGATCCACAGCTCCAGCTTAGTTTTTGATAGTTTAATGACATAGGGTCTCACAGATTTCTTGCCTGGCAGGGCTCTAAAATGAGCTTTAGTCTGAGAACTGAGGATGTCAAACTCCCAAGTAGATAGGATTAGAAGCATCAGCTAGCCCCCAGGACCTCTTTTGCACTGGATAAATGAAGACAACAATCTCACAGGAGTTCCTGCTTGGCCTGACTTCAAATCAGGATATTCAGAACTGAGTAGCTAGTGTTACAGGAGACAGTTGCTGGCATTCAATCAGGTATACATTTTAAGTGTGAATTTTACTTACTTATTTGTTCTTAAAATCATTAGGATTAAATCCAACCCACCTCTGTAGTTCCTATGGCCCACTCTACCATATCTTCAGATAAAGACAGTTGATGATCATGTAGAGCAAATGGAGAAAACTTTCCTATTTTCACCTGAAGATCAAGACCTTCTGGAAAATTCCAAATGTTCACAATGTCATACTCTGCCTCTAATTTGCTTCTGTCATCTAAAATCACCCAATCTCCAGCAGGATTCTGAAATTCGATATTCTTCAGAAAAGGGTGCAGCTACAAGAGATGCATCATCTTATGGTGAAGTACATCCCAGTGGTCAGACAGAAATTAAGAAAATTAGAATTAAGAATTAAAAAGCTCCTAAGTGTCTTTAATCTCTGATTCAGAGTTCAAGAAAAACACAGACAGCTGATGAACCACTGCAGAAGAAAATCTTGCAGGAATAAAAATAATTTTCCTGAATGCTGGTCACTCAGCAAAATGCTAGAAGTCCTCTTTTCAAGAGAAACCTATTTCATTTAAATAATCATAAATGCAGGAATTCTCAGATGTCTAGTTAGAGTTTTCCACAACAATGAATTCTATGAGTGTCTAGAGTTATAGTTTGAGCTTGTTCAAGTTTTATTATCTAAAGGAGAATGAAACTAGGTCACTTATTAAAAACAAAAATACTTTTGCTCAGCAGGTCATGCTTAGAAACTCATATGTAAAAGGTGCTAATAACTTATCAAAACATTATCTGTGTGAATGTTCAGGTTATTAATCAGTAGAAGAATGTATGGAAATGTGGGATTAATTTATTGCTTGTTACTGGCCTGTTTTCCTTAAGAGCACAGGAACACATTTCCAGAAAACCTCACAGACTTTTACAGAAACATAATTAATTTAATTTGGGGAACATAACTAAAATATTTAATTTCATGTTGTGATAAAGTGCTGTACAAATTGACTGTTCTGACAGTGTGTGCCATCAGAAACAGAAGGCCTTACCTGTGCGGGGGAATGGACTCTCCATTTCCTGTTTCCTATTGTTTGTACTTCTGATTGATAAAGAAGAATCTCATGGAGAGCATGGGCCACAGCATACACAGCGTTGTACACATTGTAACTGTCTCCAGACATAGTCATGTCAAAAATGTGCCCAGGTAACCAATCCAAGGAGGCCTCATGAGGACAGTTCTCCCATGTTACACAGTCAGACTCAGAATCTGAGCAATTAAAAGACAGAAACCACAACCTAGCAAGGAAAAAGTCTTCTGGGTAGGTGGAAGGGTTAGCTGCCTTGACAAAATCTGTAAATCCAGAAACATCTGGGTGATGTTGTGAGAAAATGAGAGGTACATGGGATGAGCCAAGCATGAAATATCTCTTTCTGATGGTTAAATCCCAATGTGAGTTCAAGATACAAACTTTGCCTTTTATTAATAGTTGCTCAACACACCTCATTAAATCTAGTAGAGATTCATCATCACCGAATATGACAAGGACATTTGCTGAGGATTTATTAATCTGGTTATAAAGGGACATGACTTTGAGTATGTATAATACACCATGGGTTGGAAGAGCTAGCTCAAAGGCTATACAAACTCTATTCTTGGCCATTTCTTTTTTCAATGCAGGAAGAATCCACAAACCTTTCTCATCTTCTATGGTAAAAAGATCCACCCAGTTCCAGTTGAAGTGAATCAGTAAGGAGACCATGGCAGTAGCTATTGATGTGTCCTTCTGGGCCATCTGATACAGAGCAGGGAACTTGTAATGGTCACTCAGGCCTTGATTAAGAGGCCCAAAGGTAAGCTGAAAAAATCAAAATTGGATAGCCCATGAATGAGAATATTACCATCTATCACAATCACTATCGTTAAGTATATTAAGTAAACCAGTAAAACTAAAGGAAAGTAATTTTCTCATTTAAACATTTTCATTGTTTTAATAGTTGTGAAATGTACTCATATAATGCCTTTGATCTCTGTCATTATTTCTGTCTATAACTCCTATCTCTAGCAACCACATTCATTCCAACTTTCCTAAGTCCGTTTTTACATAGGTACATTGACTATTATCTTGTATTTTCCCACACATCTACTTCTATTCCCCATTCCTCTGCTCTTTTTCAGATACCTTTAATATCTATCATCCTCAGACAGGATAGGCTTCAGATTTCTATTGCTCATTTATTTTTATACTGTCAGTTATTTGGTCAGACAATAAATCATGGACTTCAATCCCTCTATGTAGTATAAACAAGCCAGATGCTTCATGCACTTAAACAAAAAGCTTTGTATGTATTTCATACTTATTTCATAATTCATGGTCATGTTTTAGATCTAACTTTCATATTGGAGAAAACACACGTCCCTTTCTTTCTGACTTCATTCAACATAATATCTTGCACCAGTGTGTGTTTGTGCATGTACAAGCTAGCCAGTAGAGCACAATGAACTCAGAGCTTCATGCATTAACTTGACTTTTTCCTCTCAAGTCTAGCACTCTACCAATGGAACTACATATTCGCTGTCTGCTTTGGGCTGACTAAATGGACATAAACATTTCTTGAGTTACTGGGATTAGAGCGTGAGCTACCAGCACACTTGTCATCATATCTCCACACTTTAAAATCATTTCCTATTTCTTGCTTTAAAAAAGAATCACTTTGGGTTTTTTTGCTGTAACTTTTCTATCCTCTTTTCTACACATGGGACTATAAATATCCAATTACTTTGAACTCTATTTTATTTTTGGATAACACAAAATTCAATAGGCTCATAAATCTAGTATCTTCTTATCATTCTTTTCTCTCACGTGAAATGGCACTAAATCAGACATTTATTTAATATCTGCTCACTTTCTCACCCTCACCTGTGGAAAACTGTAGAGGCCTAGCAACATTCCAATCTGGGAAGATGTTAATACTGATGGTCCTGTCAGCACTGCTATGAACTTCCTCTCTTTCATACAGGAGAAGTTTGGACTCTTGTAGTTCCCAAAGAGGCAAATGAAGGGATTTTTAAATGCTAGCCATTCTCCAAATTGCACATCATAGATATCAAATCCCAGAGTCAAGTTGTGTAAAAGATGAGAATTGGTTTTGATTCCTTCAATAGCAAAAGCCAAGGCTAAAACAAACTGGTAGTTTTTGAAGTTAAACCTAAATAATGAGCATAGAAATTCAGGAGGAGTAATTAAAAACCTATGACATTGATGGATTGAATACTTGCTTATTTTTTGCCAGGGAATAGGTTAAAACATTGCACTTATTGTATATGAGGTAATACTTGGATTGTGGACCATATCTGACATGAAATAATCATTTAGTAACTTCTTGTCCACAGTAAAAGAGACAGACAGAGAGCGAGAGAGAGAGAGAGAGAGAGAGAGAGAGAGAGAGAGAGAGAGAGAGAATCTGTGATTATATGTGTGTGTTGTGTGTCTTGGGGTTTGAAAAAAAAGCCTGGACACTCTAATAGAACTTTTTGGCTCAAGGATAGCACTCTGCTACTTGAGCCAAAGCCCCACTTCCAGCTTTTGGCTGGGTTATTGGAGACAAAATTCTCAAGGAAGTTCCTGTCTGGGTTGGCTTCAACCCACAACACTCAGATATCAGCTTTTTGCTTAGATAGGGTTACAATCAGGAGCCACCAGACTACAATAAGAATTTTAGTCAATTTCCTCGAAATATATGTCACAAAAGAAAAAAATTTCAGATCACTGGCCAGTTGGGAAGGAAAGGTTTCTGTAACCTTTGGTACAGTATTCATGCCACTGACACAGGTTGTCTCTAATAACATCACTTCATTATCAACCATGATAGCTGGGATGCAAGAGATACAGGGATGTTTGAATAAATTGAAGAACTTACAGCCCTGGAAAGGAGAAGCTACACTGCTTGAAACAAGAGTCTTCTACTGATAGGGAGAAAGTCACCCAGGAGTACTTGTAAAATAGAATAATGAAACTGAGCTGTTTCTGCAACACTAGAAATGGGAGGTCAGGGTAGAGAAGACAAAGGATATTATTTTGCACACACAAGTTCCCTCAGCCACTGCCAAAAACAATAAATGAAAATAGAATGATAAGTTACTTACGGCTTATTGTCTTCTTTCCTGGAAGCATCACTGTTACTGCCATCTGCTCCTAAAGTGTAGAGAGGGAAAAATCCAACCATCAGCACATCTCCATCCATGTGGGCTCGGTGCTTCATTGTAGAAAAACAAGTGCCAACGAAGGACTTGAGAAGGGGAAGCTGGAGAAGAATGAGTATGAAGATCCAAGTGCCCATCTCTAAAGCATCTGCCAAGCTGAAATTCTGCCTGGAAGTAAAGGTTGCAGTGCCAGGTATGTATACTCATATATGTCTGTATGTATGCATATGTGTCTTTTTATTGGCAGAGATTTACACTGTAGCTAATGTTCTTTCATCTAAGCCTCTTGCGAATCTCCTGGGAAGAATGTGTAAAACTCTTTCCTGGGGCTGTGAATCTGTGGCCTTCTATCCAGGAGAAAAACATGAGTTGGAAAACATGTTTGCAGGTTCTCCCTATTCATGCAGGTGCTATGATTTCCTCCAAGAGGACAGATAGTGAAGCCCACAGGGAGAAAGTTTCTTGGATAGCTATCATCCAACATCTGTGTCCAAAATCTATTTGCATGAACACCCTTTCGGATGATGCCACTGGGTTGCATCCAAGAATGCCATGTCAACTACAGATGAAATGGCAAGAAATAAATACTGTGCCAATGAGATGATATGAGGGTATCATGCCCATAGGGGCAAATCATGCACACTATGTTCCTTAGAGCCACAGGGCATTGCTTGTTGATGCAAACAGGTTCCAGCAGGTATTCCATTTGCAGCGGCCTCTGAAAATGTACTCATTTCATATTGCCTAAAGAAGCAAGGGTGCTGCTGACACCAGTAATCAATCAATACCAAAATTGAGTCTCACAATTCCATTCTGAACTTTCACTTTCAAACAGGTAATTTTTTCCTTAAACTTTCTAGTATAGATCAAGCTATTTTCATAAAGCATCTGTCTGAGAACATGTGGTAATCATGTCATTCTTCTGTATCCTAAGACTTAATCAAGATAAAGAAACAACTCTATGATTTCACTTGTCAAAATATATT
Source organism: Perognathus longimembris pacificus (assembly GCF_023159225.1). Taxonomy (NCBI): domain Eukaryota; kingdom Metazoa; phylum Chordata; class Mammalia; order Rodentia; family Heteromyidae; genus Perognathus; species Perognathus longimembris. The sequence continues at coordinate 47,818,703 of NC_063178.1, forward strand.
AGATCAGAATTCTATGCAGAGACCTCAATGGCCTCAGAGATTGGGGCCATTGTATGTCATTTTTTGGCCATTTTCACACAATTATCTGTTTTCAAAATACTGAACTCAGGGCCTTGGTGCTGGCCCTTAGATTTTTCTATTAAAGGCTGGTGCTCTACCACTTGAGACACAGCTCTACTTCTGGCTTTTGCTGGCTAATTGGAAATAAGAGTCTCATGAACTATTCTGCTCAGGCTGACTTTGAACCTCAATCCTCAAATCCTAGTGTCCTAAGTAACTAAGGTAATAGTTGTGAGTCATTACTTCCCATATTGAATATTTTTTGTATGCAACTGAAATGCTGCTTTTCCCTAGTGAATTTAATGAATTTCTTGGTTCCTCCACCTCTATCCCCCCTCCCCATCTCCTATTTGTCTTTGAGTAGTTTTATGTGGCCAACTTTCCTGCCAGTTGGTACATAGCTGACTGTACTAGAGAAGCTGATTTTTGTTCACACATTCCAATTTCATGTGTTGAACTAAAGCCAAGATGAAGATGCCCTTTGAATTTATTGGCTGAGCTCATGAGTTTGCTTTTCACTCATCCCTCTTCTGCTGTGGGTAAAGAAATTCCAGGGATAGAATTAGTGATTAATGTGGTAGGAAGAGAACAGAAATTTCTAGAAGGGCTTTTGCAGCTTTAGATGGTCAGAAATAGCCAAGTTTCCCCATCACATTACAATCCGGTGCTGAGAAGTGTTTCTTAACTGTGGACATTATGAGCAGCAGTAACTTTGGCAGGCATTGAGGTCTGCACTAATGTGGTTTCAGGCTTTTCCCTCTTTGCTGATCCAGAACTATATTTCTCAGAATTCCCTTGTTCAAAATGACCTCCAGCTCCATGGGACTTGGATGGTAGAACAGAAACAGTAGCTACTAGGATCTGAAGGAGAGGTCACCAGGGCCAATGTAGCTAACATTATGTCTCCTGGCCCTAACAGCTTTCCTGGTCTCACATTAGGTCTCCTGGTCAACAGCTGTCTGCCATTCTGGAATCTACATCCAGGTCAGAGGTGTGTCCAGTGTAATTGTGCAGGGTGCCATCTTCTCTGTGAGGTCATCTCTTTTTAGAATTTTGAAGTGATGGAAGCTGACTGCAAATTGCACTTTTCCCTCCTGGGCTATAGCTCATCCACGCTCTCCTTTCTCCCAAGCTTATTTATGATTTTTTTTCATTTATTTAATCTAATTTTTAACCATCTGTGAGTCCCACTGTGTGACAGTGACGTTAGGAACCCCAGGCAGGACAGAATCCTTTCCATAAAGCTGTGCACTCATCTACACCCTACTTCCATAATATGCAAATCTCTTCAATAAATATTTATTCATGGTTATTATGGCCATTTTGAATTTCCTGATAAAACTCTCACTGGTGGGTCATTCTAATGAAGCCGGGCCAAATTTTAAAATGTGCATGGGGTCAGTGAATTTTTGACTACCATGCTAAAAGGGAAGAATCACTATGAAACCCTGATTCATGGTCAAAGAGAAGAAAAAAGGAGGGAGAGAAAGGATAAAATTGTCAAAGTGAAGCAGCTAGAAAATAAAACCAAGGCAGAAGCAGGTGTTCTCTGTGCAGATTTGAGAGAGGGATTATGGGTACCAATCAGGTCCTGTCTCAGATTGCAGAAGATATTGCCACCTTCAACACTACCTTTAGCTTCATTTTGGTCCCCAGGACCAGAGATAAAGAGGATGGGATGATCTCAGGAATATCCACAATGCAACAATAAATGTGAGACATTCCCAGTTTAGTGCTACTTACTTGAGAAATGAATCTCTGCGCCTATCATTTTCTATCTGCATCAACTGTATAACAGGTGGGTTGACATATGGGTTTTTGGTGCCCCAAATCTGTGTTCCTGAGGATCGATATCGTACAGAGGGGCGTGGCACAGGGAGTTCTGGTTAAGTGTCTTGCCCTCATGAATCAGGGTCATAAAGAAGGCACCCTCAAAACACCCAGTTTTCCAGAGACAGGCAAAGGTTGTGGTTCTGAAGGGAGGGGATCTTGCCACACTATATTAAAAAACCTATGCTGGTTACCAGTAGCTCACAGTTGTATTTTTAAGCAAATTCTATCAAGGATTTGGGGCATGCTGTTTACATTTTTTAAAAAAGCTTGCCTTTCCAGATGTTTTGAGACAGTGCACGAAGTTCTGTTCATTTTAGCATGGTATTTTTAAGGAAAGGGTGATCATGACAAATTATTGAATGTGCTTCCTTATGACTGCATGCTGGCCTGACTGCCTGTCATGATCATCCTTCCCTCAGAAATCTCAGGCTACAATAACAGAAAAATTTCACCACAAAACATATCGAATATTACATCACAATGTACATTATTTGTTCAACAAATCTGATTGACCTTAACACAATTCTTAAAGGATTTGGGGGCATGTTGTATAGAGCACTTAAAAGGCTTGGCTACCCAGATATGGAGAGACAGTGCACAAAGCTCTGTTTATTGTAGCCTGGGATTTCTGAAAGGAGGGTGATCATGACAGGATGTTGACTGTCCTAGTGCCTGACTTTCTGCCTGCTTGCCTGTCTGGGTACTGGTTCTCTCAGAAATCCCTGGCTGCAATAAACAAAATATTTTCAAGAAAACCTAGCTATTATTGTGAAAATATTGACATTATTTGCAATCTGTTTGCCCTTAAGAAAATGTATAAAATATTTGGGGGACTGTTGTTTACATTATTAAAAACGCTTGCATTCCCAGATGTTTTGAAACAGTGCATAAATTTCTGTTTATTGTAGCCTGGGATTTCTGAAAGACTGTTGATCATAGCAGGATGTTCACTGGTCTTCCTAATGCCTGCCTGCCTGCTAGCCTCCCTGCCTGCCTTCCTGCCTACCTGCCTGCTGTGATGATCATCCTTCTCTCAGAATTCCCCGGCTACATTAAAAAAATTACAAAAAAAAAAACAACGTAGCTACTATTGTGTCATTGTGGACATTATTCATTCAACCAATCTGGCTGCCCTTAAGCACAATGTATAACAGATTTGGGGGCGTGTTGTGTATATTATTATAAACACTTCTCTTTCCGGATGTGTTGAGTCAGTACAGCAAGTTGTGTTTATTGTAGCCTGGGATTTCTGAGAGAAGGATGTTCATGACAGGATGTTAACTGTACCTCTTAATGACTGCCTGCCAAAATGCATCCCTGCCTGCATGCCTGCCTGCCTGTCATAGTCACCCATCTCTCAGAAATCACAAGCTACAATAAACAGAAAAAATTTTACAACAAAACATAGTGAGTAGTATGTCATAATGGACATTATGTGCTCAACCCATCAGAATGCCTTTAAGAACAATTTATAAAGTATTTGGAGGCATGGTGAATTTATCATTAAAAATGCTTGCCTTCCCAGATGTGTTGAGACAGTCCATGAAGTCTCTCTATTGTAGCCTGGGATTTCTAATGCAAGAGGGATCATGACAGGATATTGACTGTACCTCCAAATGCCTGCCTGCCTTCATGCAACCCTGTCATGATAAAACTTCTCTCAGAAATCCCGGGATACAATTAAAAGGAAAAATATACAAAATCATAGCTACCATTATGTCATGATTGACAATATTTTCTCAACCAATCTGGCTGCACTTAAGCAAAATGTATAAAGGATTTGGGGGCATGCTGTATACATTATTAAAAATGCTTGCCATACCAAAACTGTTGAGACAATTCAGGAAGTTCTGCTTACTCTAGTCTCGGATTTCTGAAATAAGAATGATCATGACAGGATGTTGACTGTACCACCTAAAATCTGCTTGCCTACCTGCCTGCCTGACTGCTTGCTTGCCTGCCTGACTGCCATGATCACCCTACTCTCAGAAATCCCATGGTACAATCAACAGAGAAAATCTACAAAAATACATAGCTACTATTATGTTATGATTGACCTTATTTGCTCAAGCAATTTGTCTATCCTTAAGCAAAGTATATAAAGAATTTTGGGGCATGCTGTATACATTATTAAAAATGCTTGCCTTCCAGATGTGTGCAGAAAGTTCGCCAAGTCCTATTTATTGTACCCAGTGATTTCTGTGAGAAGGGTGACCATGACAGCATATTGATTGTACCACCTAATTCCTACATGCCTTTCTGCCTGCCTGAGATCCTGCCAGCATTCCTGCCAGCATGCCTGCCTGCCTGCGTACCATACATGCTCAACCTTCTATCAGAAATCCCAGGCGAAAATAAAACGAAATAATTTACAACAAACAGAGCTACTATTGTGTTAACATGTACATTATTTGCTCAACCAATCTGGTTGCCCTTACGCACAATGTATAAAGGACTTGGGGGCATATTGTATATAGCATTTAAAAGGCTTGCTTTCCCAGTTTGCAGAAGCAGTGGACGAAGTTTTGTTTATTGTAGCCTGGAATTTCTGAGAGAAGGGTGATAATGACCGGATGTTTACTGTACCTCAAAATGCCTGCCTGCCTGCCTTATTGCCTTCCTGCCTGTGTGCCTGTCATATTCACCCTTCTCTCAGAAATACCAGGCAACAATAAACAGAAAAACTACAACAAAATATAGATACTATTATAACTTTATTGACATTATTTGCTCAAGCAATCTGGCTACACTTAAGCCTAATGTATAAGAATTTGGGGGCATGTTGTATACATTATTAAAAATGCTTGCCTTCCCAGATGTGTTGAGACAGTGACATGGGTCATGACAGGATGTTGACTGTAGCTCCAGATGCCTGCCCGCCTGCCTGGCTGCCTGTCATGATCACCCTTCTCCTAGAAATCCCAGGGTACCATAAACAGAAATGATTGCAACAAATCATAGCTACTATTGTCATAATTGACCTCATTTAATCAACCAATCTGATTTCACAGATTTAGCACAACCTGTAAGGATTTGGGGGCATGTTGTATACATTATTAAAAATGTTTGCTTTCCCTAATGTGTTGAGAGAGTGCACGAAGTCCTGTTCATTGAAGCCTTGGATTTCTGAGAAAAAGGTGATCATGACAGAATGTACCTCTAATGTCTGCCAGCTTGTCTGCCTACCTGCCTACGTGCCTGTCATGATTACCCTTCTCTGAGAAATACCAGTCTACCATAAAGAGAAAATGTTACAACAAATCATAGCTACTATTATGTCATAATTGACATTATTGATAAAACTGACTTCTCTTAAACACAGTATATAAAGGATTTGGGGGCATGTGGTATACATTGTTAAAAATGCTTGCCTTCTCAGATATGTTGAAACAGTGCAACAAATCCTGTTTATTGTAGTCTGGGATTTCTAAGACATGGGTGTCCATGACAGGATGTTGACTGCACCTCCTAATGTCTGCCTGCCTGCCAGCCTGCCTGCCTGCCTGCCAGCCTGTCATGAACTCCCTTCTCTAAAAATTCCATGGCAACAATAAACAAAAAATTTACAACAAAGCACACGTACGGTTATGTCATTATGGACATTAATTGTCGAAACAATCTAGCTGCTCTTAAGCACAAAATATAAAGGATTTGGGGGCATGTTGTATACATTATTAAAAATTCTTGCCTTGCCACATGTGTTGAGACAGTGCACAAAGTTTTGTTTATTGTAGCATGAGATTTCTGAGAGAAAGGTGATCATCACAGGATATTGACTGTACCTCATAATGCCTGCCAGCCTACGTGCCTGTCATGATCACCCTTCTTTCAGAATCCCAGGCTACATTAAAAATAATTTAAAACAAACCATACCTATTATTGAAATAATTTACATTATTTGCTCAGTCAATGTATCTGCCCTTGAGCACAATATGTAAAGGATTTGTTGGCATGTGTGTACATTATGGAAAAGGCTTGCCTTCCCAGATGTGTTGGGACAGTGCCTAAGTTCTTTTTATTGTAGCCTGAGATTACTGAGAGAAGGGTGATCATGACAGAATGTTGACTGTACTTCCTATGCCTGTCTGCTTGTCTGTCATGATTACCCTCCTCTGATCAATCCCAGGCTACAAGAAACAGAAAAAATTTACAACCAAACATAGCTCTATTTTGTCATTATGGATGTTATTTGCTCAACCAATCTTGCTGCCCTTAAGCACAATGTATGAAGTACTTGGGGCATGTTGTATACATTATTAAAAATGCTTGCCTACTGCTTTTGCTTAGAAGGGGGAGGCAGCTGAAGGTACCTTTCAACTTACCTTTAAGATTAGAAAGTCAACTCCATTTCAGCTGTCCTTTCCCCCTAATCCCTGCTGCAGGATCCCCTAGCACTTGTCACAGGGTCTGGCTGGGCTAGCCTGGGCTGAAGCCTCTGAAGTATGTGCTGGCCACATGCAGTGTGAACTTCCAGCATGACTTGCTCCCACAGCATTTATGTGGACACCTCTCTGATTTTCCACACCCCATTGATAGAAAGTTTCTGAGTTCTGCACCCCTTCCTGGAATAGCTGTGCTCGAAACCTGTGGGCATTACTTTGGGGCCTTCAGACAGCAGCAGAGTCTGGGAAGAATGGTGATTACCCTGTCAGCCACTCTCCTCCAGCCCCGTCTAGTACTCCAGCTGAAGGCTGTGGCCTCTAGTTGTGGCTGCCTAGAGGAAAGGGCATTCTCCTCTGACTCACAACTCTCTAGCCTGCTTAACCAGTCAAAGGAAAACTGATCCCAGATTCTTCTAGAACTGTAGCTAGGCAGGAAGCACAAGGGAATGGCAGGAAGACTAGAAATTCACTCTTCACATGTGTTTGGGTGCCATCATCATCCCACTGAAATTCTGAGGACAAGCTGAAACAAATAAGTTGTGTGGGTAAGCTGGGTCTCCTTCATGGAGGGAAATGGCTGGGGTGATGTTCTTCAGGAGTTGAGTATGGTGGTACCATCCATGGCATTGTTCTCAACTCCACATAGCCAGCATTCTGTTTTAAGTTTTCTCTGATGTCCAGGTAGGTGCCCGTGGCTTCATTGAATGCTCTGTGCTGTATTGCCTGTTGAGTCTCAGCTGCATTCTACCTCATGTCACACATGACTGCCACAATAATGGGATCCAGCTTGCTGGGTAGTGTCTCATCAGGACCCAGGCCACTTACCATATCAGCCAGGGGTGCTCCAGTATTTGTTCAACATTGGTCCTCTGACTAGAGTCCACAGTCATAAGAGGGACAGTAGGTCATGTCCCTTTGCAGTTCAGTATAGTGGAGGGCTATACTTGGCATCTATGACTAGGACCTGTATGTCAGCAAACTTCCTCCTCTCAAAAGGGAAATTTCTCTGTCATCACATACTAAATGATGCCCAAGTTCCAAATGTCCATCTTGTATGCATCATACATTTTGTGTAGGGACATTTCTGGGGGTCAGAAGATCCAGGCTTAACAAGCTCCCTTTATCAACTGCCCTGTGTTCGTCCTGACACTCAGCCTAAATCAATGACCTTGGCATTGTGTTTGGCTTCCAACAGGATGTTGTTGGGCTGGAGGTCTCAGTGTGTAATTCCATTCTCATGAAGGTAGTGCACGGCACTCACGATCTGAACAGCCTCCTGGTTTTATGCTCGAATATGCAGCTGCAGGAGGATTTGCACATCGACCCCATGAGGTGTCCCCAAGTGGCCAACACTATGATGACATATAGAGAGTCTTTATCCTCCATGACCTCAAAAAAACGGATGATATGTGGGTGACGTATGCTCTTGTCAATGCCCACCTCATTTTCTTTGCCATGGCTCTCCAGGTCTCTCTTCAGGAGACCTTTCACGGCAAGCCTTGTGTCTGTGAAGCAGTGATGGGCCACTTTTCAGATATCCAAAGCTACCATGGCCAGTGGTCTCCTTCAGTTGATACTGTCCGATGATGATCATCTCCTCCTCCCCTTCTGAGGAAGAATTAAAGTAAACTTTGTTGTATCTTGACATACTTCCACTGGCAAGTAGTCAATCTTATAATTGTCTTGAATGTTCTAAATAAAGATGACACATAAGAAATTTTAACCAAAATGAGCTAAACTAAAAAACAAACAACTAAATACAAACACCAAAATAATGAAAAGAATGAAAAGAAATACCCAAACCCAAACCACACCAACACAGCTCCCTCCCAAACCCCCACACAACTAAAGCCTTAGAGTCGTTCAAAGTTAGTCCAGTAGATCACCAATAAAAGCTCCCAGTGCTGTAACTGACAAAAGTGGAGAGAAGCTTCTTATATACCCTGTTGGGGATGCCTCACAAAGCCTGATGACATCAGGGAGAAAATGGGCAAATCACAAGTGGGACCAATTACATCAGTGAGGAATGGACCAATCAGGGCTCATCAGTCACCCACTGATAGGTAGTCTCTTGAGCCTGGAGGACTGTTGCCAAGGAAGCAAGATATATGGGATGATGCTACTGCTCCATGGCAACTATGTGGTAAACATAAGAAGAGGACACTGGCCAGTGGCCCTTGATCTTTTGGGGTGGGGGTAAGGAGGGCAGGGTACCTTAGGTTTGCTCCTGGGGAAAACATCACACAGTGTACTCAATCCTTTCATAGAAGTTGCTACACTGCTCTTGTCCCATAGCATTATCTATATCTAATTACAAAGGAGCCCAAGAGATGGAGACTTTTCAACAATTTTGTAATAACCTGAGGGACAGAAGCCCCTCCCGATGTTGGCATGATTGCCATGCCCCACTGCATAATAAAGAGGAAATCCCATCCCACTCTGGGGGGACCGAACATCCACCCCCGGACTACTGGTGTGGGGAAATTAAAAGAAGTACTTCTGGAGGAGAGGAAAAGAGAAGAGCAGGAGGAGAGAGGCAGGGAGTGAAGCAGAGCAGAGCAGAATGAGACCAGCCAGAGACCAGGGCAGAGAGGAGAACTGAGCAGGTCTAAGAAGAGTGGAGCAGTGAGCTGTACCCGGCTTACTGTAGGAAGAGGGTGAGCCAAACCAGGCTAGCAGGAGTAGCGGATCGAAGCCAAACCGGAGCCTTAGGACTGAGGAGGAGTCTTAGGCCTGAGGCCTGAGGGAGAGTCCCAAGCCTTAGGCCTGAGGAGGAATCTTAGGCCTGTGGCCTGAGGGAGGAGTCTGGAGCCTGATGCTGTCAGAGAAGCCTAAAGCCTGTGGGGAGGCTTAAAATTTGGGGGACGAGGCCTACAGGAAAGAAGCCTGCTCCTCTCGAGGTCTGGAGCTTTGGACATTTGGAGGCCTGGAGGCTAAGGTGGTTGGAAATTAAGTTGGAGGTTTAAAGTTCAGGTTAAGACAGGTCTCAGTTCTGGGTAACTAACCCAGGACAAGGTAATTGCAGGCAAGCATAAGGAGGTGGAGGGTGGATCTGCTCCTGGGTTTTAGATTGTAAATAAAATACCTTTGTAAATAAAGCTCCTTCCCACCTTAAGTGTGCCTCCATGGATTACTCTCGCTCTCAGAATACAACAATTTGAATCAAACATTCTGTTTCTACTTGAGAAGGGAGAGCAGACATCTAAGATTAACTCATAGTTTTATCCACATCTGCCATTCTAGTTTGTGTTTCCTGTTTGTAACATTTACTATGCTTCTTTATCCTTTTGTTTTTGATTAGCTTAATCATTTTTTTCTTTTTTTCAATTTATTTTTATTGTCAAGGTGACAATGGAGGGGTTACTTACATACATAAGGTAGTGAATACATTTCCTGTCACACTTTTTATCACCTCTTTCATTCTCCCATCTCCCCTCCTCTAAAATTCCCCCTTGCCTGAGATGTACAGTTAATTAAAGACATATTTTCTTGTATCACTGTTGCATTGGTTTGCCCTTTATCTTTTCTCTCACCATTTTGATGTTTTCCCTTTCCTTCTCTAATTCAGATAAACATATACATAATAACCAGGGCACCAAAATCAAATAAAGTGACAACATGTACCTGAAGCTTATTCTACTTTTTTTTCTTACTGTTGAAGTCTGGGTCTGGATGCTGTCCCTGAGCTCTTCAGCTCAAGGCTAGCTCTCTACCACAAGAGCCACAGTGCCACTTCTGGTTTTCTGGTGGTGTGAACCATTAGTGCCCGCTTTAAGAGTTCTTTTCAAGAAAAATAAATAATGGGTGGGGCAGTGGGGGCTAATTTCTCAGCAATTAATTATCAGAAAACTGCAAGTGGCCCTGTGCCCTCAAGTGTGATAGAGCTACCCTTGAGCATAAATGCTGAGGGACAGTTCCCAGGCCCTGTGTTCCAGCCCTAGGTCTGACAACAACACAGTTTTAAAAATGGATTGGGCATAATAATGCCATAGTCACAAACACAGAAGGCAGAAGAAGGTTGAGGCAGGAGGTTGGGGGGTTGAGGCCAGGTTGGCCTGTGTAATTATTTTCAGTCCAACTTACCATAGGAAGACTTAATTTCAAAAACCTTACCAGAATGTTCACCGACAAAACAATCTCAGTGAACCATATTAAGCCTATTTCATTTAATCAATTATTGTGACCTACTACTTTATTTTATCTCCTTTAAAAAGTCTCCATAATTAGTTGCATTCATTTATCATTGTTGGTTTATCCATGAGGATTATTTATACATCCGAACTTATACTTTTCCCTTATAACACTTCCCTTATAACACTTCTTCTAATTATTTCCCTCCCTTTTTTCCTCTACTTACCCCTACCCCTCCATCTTCTTTACAATCTCCTTCCGATCTCTTCTTTTCCTTTGTTACATTTTTCTTCCCTTTGTCTCTATCTTCCTTCTATTCTGATATAGAAAAGGATGATGTACCCAAGCCGAGCTGGATTCATGACATTACTGCCTTTGTGTTCTGCATGGAAGCAGTAGAGGAGTACATGGACATGACTGGCATAGCCATTATCTTTTATGATAGAGTGCTCTCTCTATTCCATAGACTTTATTCCCTAGACACACATTAGTCCTAGAGGTCTCTTAGACTCTTTTCTCAATTTCCTTTCTTTTCTGTCCCATTCAGGAGCCCGTAGACTTGGGGCATTGCCAGCCAGTGCCAGGCATACCCAACACTGTCCAAGACCACGTATCTTGGGCACAGACCCATTCTGGCACTGTATATGATAGAACATAGATAAGGTGTAGATTGTTCCCTCAATTCAGGACAGCATGTCATTAGCTGAGTAGGTCCCTTTCACAGAAAGTACTCTAAAAAAAATTCCCAGGTCAAAACTGCACCAATTCTGACAATCGCCTGCCTCATTTTACAGATGTGGACTGATCTAGTCTTTGCATCTAATGAATAGAAAGGGACAGAAATGATGAAGTATCACTTCTGATATTAAGTTGTAAATGGCTGTTACTCTCACTGTGACATCTCTATATAGCTCTATCTCTCTTTTTCCCTTTGTTCCTGGTGAAACAACTGCATGTGTGAGCAGTCTATGGAAAAGGCCCCATGACAATGAGATGGAGCTTCCAGATGGTGGCTGGGGGACGTGAGAAAGGAAGGAGCCAATCCTGGTGATGAACATGGCCCTAACAGAAAATTTCACAGTTGTCTCCTGAGCTCCTCACTCACATCTCCCCTGTGAAGCTTCTCCTGGATTTCTGACCCCTAGAAACTGAGAATAGATGCTTGGTGTTCAACAATATTTGCTACACAGGCAAGACACTGAAATGGTGAGAAATATAAAATAGAGGTCATGTGTGTCACCCTCTCTACATCAAAGACTCATGGCCTACAGTTCAGTTGTAGTCTATAGATTATTAAATTCATTGTCTAGTTCCCAGATACGTGCGGCCTTGTTACTGAACTTACTTGCACCTCAGTTTACACTTAGGTATATACAATATGTATTTTACAAATTGTCAGTTTTGGTGAGACAGCCTACATTCAAGTATATTCATCTCAAAAAAGACTTCAATAGTCCTTGGGGGCAATGACTATAGCTATTACATTATATGAGGAACACTTGAATTTTTAAAAATCAAGTGGACGTCACAGAGTTGGCAGAGAGGCTGGTCAATTCCACACAGTCAGGGCTAAGATGCTTTATGCTGACTTGTGTAGTTCTCAAAGGAGAATATGGACCATGTAGCTCTTGACCTTAAGGTGGGCAATTCTTCCATCTAGCAGACTTTGAATCAACTTCAATTCAAAGCCTTCTGTAATTCAGTGAATCCTATCTAAAATGTCAAAGGAAGCCTGGAGGTGAGGGCTCTTGCCTGCAATCCCAGGTACTCAGGAATCTGAGACCTGAAGATCGTGTTTCACAGCTAACCTTACCTCCAATTAACTATGAGAATACTGGGAGTTGAGCTATGGCTCCAAGAGATAGAGACAACATGACACATGACAACAAAATACAATGGCAATGATTAGATAATTAAAACACAAAACAGAGAAATACAATCCAGATCAGAGTAATAGTTCAATTGACATTCGAGTTGTCAAATATCACAGAGGACTGAGGAAAATATTATAAGTTTAAAGTCATAGGCTGTTAGTACTAAAAAAAAATGAGATGAAACCTTCCACCTTCTTTTTCTCTTTGCAGCTCCCTGGTGTTAGCACTTGCTGTAAGTGTCTTCTGGACATGATGACTTGAACTCAGATCGCCCCCTGAGTGACCGCTCCTGGAGTCAAGCAGGATATTTCTGTTAATAACAGAAAATATAAAATGAACATAATTCCAAGTTGTGCACACATTTTCCATTTAACCATGTGAGTCTAGAAAGAAGAAGGACAGTGACCCATCAATTGTCTGAGGACCAGACAACCTAAACCACTTTTTCCCAATCCTCCATCCATCAGTGTTTTTTCTTAGAGCCATCTGTGTGCCTACCTGCCTTCAGTGATTTGTGAAACACACACTTTGCAGGGAAGAGTGCATTGTGGAGTGCTCCTGTAATTCAACTGACTTCTATGATGCTCTGATTCTATTAGCCTTTGACTTTTGATTCTTTGTTTTCTGTAAGTATAAGTAATGGGGGAATTTAATGATGGCAAGATTTATCAAATTTATCAAAACACTGGTGGCTCATAGCTCTAATCCTAGCTACTCAGAAAAGGCTGAGATCTGAAGATTGAGGTGTGAAGCCGGCCCAGGAAATCCATGAAAATCTTATCTCTGAAACAGCGATAGGTAGACATGTGGCTATGGAATAATAGCCCTGAGCATGAAAGTTCAGGAACAGAACCCAGGCCCTGAGATCAAATCCCAGGACTGGCACACACATGCAGTAAATTCTACCACTTCTAACCTTGCATTTTCACATACAGAGATATTGGCATTATATAATTCTAATTTGACGTCCATGTTCAGAGCACAGATGTGAAAATGTAGCTTTTATGTCTTGGGAAATCTAAGATAGAGATAAAATAAAGGCTTCAGTAGCGAAAGTCTCTTCCTTTTCTCTGACACCCCCCCCCCCTTCCTTCTTTACCCTTCTTTCCTCTGGGAAGAAAGTTTTTTTTCTTTCTTGTTAATGTAACTGTCCTGTGCATACTGACTGTACTGTCAGCCTGGGGTTGAAGGCGTCCTCATGTGTTCCTCCCGGTGATGTAAATGAAAGATAAGAGTATGCTAAGGGAAGGGGAAATGTGAAAACATGAAATGGGCCTAATTTTCTAAAAGAATGCAAAAGAACAATGTGAAAGGGAAGTAATAGTTCTGTGTGTTCTGTAGTAGTGTGAAGATAAAATTTTATGCCTTTCCAGATTAAAATGAGAAGCAGAGGTATAAGGGATGGTAGATTATGGGGCAACAACCCACTAACACCTCTGAATGACCCCCTCCTCCCTCCACATCTTCCCTTGCTTACCTGAAACAAGCCTTCGAAGCTACGTACAAATCCACATATTGCTTTCCTCCCCGCCGCCCCCACCCCCAGAACTAGGGTTTGAACTTATGGCTTCACAGATGCTCATCTGGTTTGCTCAATTGAGTCATGTCTTTAGTCTAGCTTTTTCCTGGTTAGTTCGGAGATGGTGTTTCTTAGACTAATCTTCCCAGGCTGGCTTTAAGACACTGTCAATTGGATCTGAACCTCATGAGTAGCAATGATTACAGAGATGAGCCATCAGCATCGGTATCATCCATTAATTTTACAAGATCCATTATGAGAGGGACCTGAGATGAAATGATCCATAGATCATAGATACAGAAAGCAGGTCATCCTGAAACTGGAATCCCTGTCTGTCACCTCTACAAATGAAAGGTTTCATTCCATGGACTTTGGATCTCTGGTTTGGTCAATAAAGCTTATGCAGTACTTAGCATACAGAAACATGGCTTGTGTTTTCATTGGTGCCAGAGTTGTTTTGAAAACTAATAGCATGTTTTCTCAAACTTTTTAAAAAAATGTTTAAAAGAAATGTAATACTGGAGATTTGAAACAAATGGATTTTCAGGGCACCTGCAAGTATCAATATTCCTTCCATCCCACAGCAGACAATTGCCTAGTAACATAATTTACAGTTCCAACCTTGTTATTAATTACCTTCCTTGCAAGTGAAAAACAAGGTTTAAAGCAATAAAGCTACATTTCTCAATCAACTATTAACTGCCTTCTTTGCAAGTGAGATAAGTTTTTAAAAAGCTCACAGGTTATGAAAGTGCAAGTCATGATTGTCTAAGACAGATAAAAAGTGGTTTGTGGGGGGAATGAGGGACGAGGTAACAAACAGTACAAGAAATGTATCCAATGCCTAATGTATGAAACTGTAACCTCTCTGTAATTCAGTTTGATTATATATATATATGTATATATATGTATATACATGTATATATATATGTATATACATATATATGTATATACTGTATATACTGTATATATACTGTATATATACTGTATATACTGTATATATGTATATACTGTATATACTGTATATACATATATATGTATATACATATATATATGTATATACATATATATGTATATATATATATATATATGGCAGAAAAAAAGTGGTTTGTATCTGTAGTACAAAGCTATCTTTTAAATTAAGTTGGCAATGATGGACAGAAACACAGGCTCCCATAAACCAATTTGATCACAGAAAGCAACATGAACATCCAGTGATTCTGACCTTGTATCCTGCAGAGGAGGCAACTGAGGCTCTAGTAGGAAAGGGGACAGGTTCCTTATGGACAAAATCCAGATGGTGGGGGCCATGCTGTTATAAAGGTCCCTTGTCATTCTAGAGTCACCTCTCTGTTCAAAATCAGATGTCCTGAGCTCCTGGGGAATGGTCTGTGCATAGAGAAAATGAGATTGTTTGAGCAAAGTTTCTCAGGAAATGCTAAGACCTACTTAAGGCAAAGTGACATTCTTTTTCTATCACTGGACTTCTCTCAGTTCTCAATAGGCCACTGTGCCCAGTCAATCTCCAGGTGGATATCTATTGGGAAGGTGGAAAGAGCATATTTTCTCTGTTTTACCTTGCCATTCGACACTTTTCCTTGTGTTCGTTTTCTTTATTAATTAAATTTTGTTGACAAAGTGTTGTGCAAAAGTAGCACAGTTACATAATAGGGCAGTGAGTACATTTCTTGTGACAATTTACACCTTCATTTTTCTTTCCTTTCCCTAGATGAGGTAGGCATATATACAATACACAGTGCACGAAAATCATATGCAGTAGCCACATGGCATAATCCAAAGGAAGTTCACCTAGAACTTTAAATATAACATCAACAATAGAGTTTGCGTATCATTCTCTTACATGATCACACATACATAGCTGTTGAGCTATTGTGATCCATTGAGAGGTCTATTTTAGACCATTTTATGTTTAGTAGATGTTTGGTTTTAGATAAATAATGTAAGATCGCTGACCCAAACCTATGGAAATACCATTTGACTAGAAGTTTTTTGTTTCACAGACCTGGTCTCTACTGTCCCCCAGCCCCAACTTAACAGTCATATATCAAGTAGCCCATGCCCCTTTGTTACCTGAATTCTAGGCTTGGTTCCCTCAACGTTATTTGTTCAAGTTCTGACCATTTCCCTGTCAACACCAATATTTTATCATTTCTAATAGCTATGTAGTATTCCATTATGTATAGGTACCACATTTTTGGATCCATTCATATTCACAGGGGAATCTGGTTGTTTCCATATTTTGGCTATTGTGAATTGTGCAGCAATAAACATGGATGTGCAGATGTCTTTTTGATATACTGATACCTATTGTTCAGGAAAGATGCCTAGGAGTGCTATGGCTGGGTCATAGGGTAGGTCTATGTTGAGTTTCTGAGAAACCTCCATACTATTCTTCAAAGTGGTTGTACTAATTTGCACCCACCCACAGTGGAGAAGGGTTCCTCTTTCCCTGAATCCCCTCCAGAATTTGTTGTTGCCTGAGTTCAGAGTATAGGCTATTGTAACTGGAGTGAGGTGGTATCTCAGGGTTGTTTTTATTTGCATTTCCTTTACTGCCAGGGATGTTGAACATTTCATCATTTGTGGCTTTGCCATTATTATCTCTTCTCCTGTGAAGTCTCTCTTTAGCTCCTTTGCCCATTTACTAATTGGTTTACTGTGTCTAGAGGGGGTTAGTTTTTCGAGTTCTCTATAGATGACATATATTATGCCTTTGTTGCTGTGCTGGTAAAGATCCTTTCCCATATGGTTGGCTGTCTTTCTAGTTTGGTGGCTATGTCTTTAGCTGTGCAGAAACTTTTTATTTTGTAGTAGTCCCATTTGTGGAGACTCTCTGCTATCTGTTGTGCGCCTGGGATTATATTCAGGAAGTTCTTTCCTGTACCTATAAGTTCTAGCGTCTTTCTTACTCTGTCCTTAAGTAGTTTCAAAGATTCAGCTCTGATGTTGAGATCCTGGATCCATTTTGAGTTGATCTTGGTTCATGGTGATAGGCTAGGTTCTACTTTGATCTTTCTACATATGGCTGCCCAGTTTTCCCACCACCAGTAGTTGAAGAGGCTCTGTTTATTCCATTGTATGTCTTTAGCTCCTTTGTCTAGTATCAGCTGACTGTAAGAATGAGACTTTATTTCTGGGTCTTCTACTCTATTCCATTGGTCTTCAGGTCTGTTTTTATACCAATACCAGGCTGTTTTTGTTATGATGGCTCTATAATAGAGCTTGAAATCTGGTATTATGATACCTCCTGAACTGCTTCTTTTGCCTAAAATTGATTTGGCTATTCTAGGTCTTTAGTTGTTCCATATGAATTTATGGGTTGCTTTCTTTATTTCAGTGAAAAATGTAGCTGGGACCTTGATGGGGATTGCATTGAATTTGTATAACATTTTGGGAAATATGGCCATTTTCACTATATTGATTTTGCCTACCAATGAGCATGGGAGGTCTTTCCATCTCCTTGTGTCCTCTTTGATTTCCCTTTTTAGATTTGTATAGTTCTCATTAAATAGGTCATGCACGTCTTTAGTTAGTTTGATCCCTAGGTAATTTATTCTTTTATTAGCTATTGTAAATGGTATTATTTCCATAATTTCCTTTTCTGCTTGTACATTGCTAGCGTACAGAAAAGCTTCTGGCTTTTGTGGGTTGATTTTGTATCCTGCTACTTTGCCAAAGTGGTTTATTAGGTCTAGGAGCTTGGGGACTGAGTTTTTTTGGTCCTTCAGATATAAGATCATGTCATCTGCCAATAGGGATAGTTTGATTACTTCTTTGCCAATGTGGATACCTTGGATGTCTTCCTCTTGCTTTATTGCCATGGCTAGGGACTCCAGCACTATTTTGAATAGAAGTGGGGAAGAGTGGGCATCCATGTCTTGTTCCTGAGTTTAGGGGGAATGGTTTTAGTTTCTCCCCATTTAATATGGTATTAGCAGTTGGGTGTTGTATATGGCTTTTATTGTTTTAAAGAATATTCCCTCTATTCCTGTTCTCTCCAGGGCTTTTAACTTGTATGGGTGTTGTATTTTGTCAAAGGCTTTTTGGGCATTGGCTGAGATGATGATATGGTTCCTCGTCTTAACTTTCTTAATGTGGTGAATTACGTTTATTGATTTGTGGATGTTGAACCATCCTTGCATCTGTGGGATGAAGCCTATTTGATCATGATGTATAATTTTCTTGATCAGTTTCTGGATCCTGTTAGCTAATATTTTGTTGAGGCGTCTGTATTCAATAGTGATATTGTTCTTTAGTTCTCTTTTTTGGTTGGGTCTTTGCCTGGTTTGGGGATGAGTACAATATTAGCTTCATAGAATGAGTTTGGGATTTCTCCCTCTTTTTCTATATCATGGACGAGTTTCAGGAGTATTGGTATTAGGTCCACACTAAAAGTTTTATAGAATTCATTGGTGAATCAATCTGGGCCTGGGCTTTTCTTTGGTGGAATGCTCTTGATTACCTCCTGTATCTCGCTGTAATTTATTGGTTTATTTAGTTGATTTATTTCTTCTTGATTCAGTTTGGGCAGTTTATACTTCTCTAAGAATTGATCTATTTCTGTAAAATTATCATTCTTTAGAGAGTAAAGATTCTGGAAATAGTTCCTTATGATTGTTTGAATTTCATGTGTATTTGTTATAATTTTTCGGGTGGAGTCCCTGATCGTATGGATATTAGTCTGTTCTTTTTTTTGTAAGTCTTTCAAGGGTTCTGTCAATTTTACTTATTTTCTCAAAGAACCAGCTTTTTGTTTTATTCATTTGTTCAGTGGTCTTTTTATTTTCAATCAGATTTATCTCTTCTTTAATCTTTGTGATCTCTCTCCTCCTAGTCATTTTAGATTCAAATTTTTCTTGTTTCTCCAGACATTTTAGCTGCATCATGAGGTTATTCACCTGATCTGATTCCATTCTTTTAATGTGTGTGCTGGTAACAATGATCTTTCCCCTCAGCACTGTCTTATCTGTATCCCATAGCTTTTTGGTGATGTAATTTCATTGTCGTTGTGGCTCATGAATTAGTTACTTTTATCCTTAATTTGTTCAGTGACCCAAGTGTTAGATAACAGTGAGGGGTTTTTCCTCCAAGTATTTGTGTAGCCTCTGTGGTATCCTTTGTTATTGAGTGTTACCTTGATTCCAATATGATCAGAAAAGATACATGGATAACCTCAATACTCTTGTATTTGTTGAGGTTCTTTGTGTGGACTAGGACATGATCTATTTTGGAGTATGTTCCATGGGCTCCTGAGAAGAATGTGTATTGGGTCTCTGTAGGGTGAAAAAGTCTGTACAGATCTGTCAGATCTATGTGGGATATGGTGTTACTTAGGTCTTCAGCTCCCTTGCTAATCCTCTGTGTGTTGGATTTGTCTCTTGGAGAGAGTGGAGTATTAAAGTCTCCCACTATGATTGTGTTTTGGTCTACCTTGTTCTGTAGTTCTGAGATAATTTGCTTGACATATTTAGGGCTTCTTTGGTTCGGTGAGTATAAATTTACCACTGTGATATCTTGATTCTGGATTTTTCCTTGTATTAAAATGTAGTGCCCTTCTTTATCTTTTTGAACTGATTTTAATGAGAAGTCCAGCTTGTCTGATAGCAGAATGGCTACCCCTGCTGTTTTGGTAGGTGCGTTTGCTTGGAAGATCTTGCTCCATCCTTTCATTCGGAGCCTGTTTTTGTCCCTTGCTGTAAGATGGGTCTCTTGAAGACAACAGATAGCAACTTTTTATTTACAGATCTACTCTGTAAGTCTGCTCCTCTTTATCAGGGAATTTATACCATTTATATTCAAAGAGATCATGGATAAGTGTGGTTTTCTCCCTTCCATTTTCCGGTTAGGCTGTGTTTCCTCTCCCTTCTTTCTTGTCTTTATTGAGCTGCACCTCCTGTTGGGCTCTGGCTATTGTAGTTACTTTATGTTTCTATCTGGGGTCCTGTACATTTTCTATTGGGTGGGGCTCCCCTCTTAGAATTTGCTGTAAGTCTGGTTTTTTATTCACATAATCCTTTAACTCCTCTTTGCTATGGAAAGATCGTTTTTTTCCATCAAAGAAGTGAATTCTAATTTTGCTGTGTATCTAATTCTGGGTTGGCAGTTGTTGGCCTGGGGAATTGGACTCTGTTCTTCCAGGCTCCTCGTGCATTGTAAGTTTGTGTGGAGAGGTCTGCCATAATTCTGATCTTTTTTCATTGTAGTATAGTTCTTTCTTCATTTTGGCTGCATTCAAAATTTGCTCTTTATTTTTGAGATCTGAGTCCTTGATAATAATGTGTCTAGGCTAGGATTTTCTAGGGTCTGCTCTGCCAGGTGACCTATATGCTTCTGTTATTTGGGTGAGGTTATTCCTTGTGAGATTGGGGAAGTTCTCTGCAATAACTCTATTGAATATTTGTTGTATAACTGTGCTCTGGTACTCCTCTCCTTCATCTATTCCAATTATATGCAGATTATGTCACTTCTCCCTGTGCACTGTCTCCTGGATTAGTCTGCCCTGCAGTTTCACAGTTTCTTGGAGTGCGGTAATCTTCTGGTCCTTACCAGCTAACTCGTCGTCCAAATGAGAGACTTAAGATTCAAGTTATCAATTCTTTGTGATGTGGCTTCGAGTGTTGGACCCAGGTAACTGCAACCGTAGTCAGGACATGGGGGATGCAGAGGCGAGTGGACCCATGCACATTTTATTTCAGGAGGGCCAGGGTTTTTATAGGGTTAGAAATCAATTCACAACTTCAAGGGTAAAAATTAATACAGCATGATATCCATTTCAATACAAAAGTTGAAGATGTTCCTACTGCGAGGGAGGAAACTAATACAAAAGTTTTTGTTACTACAAAGAGTGGCTACTTCAAAGGGTTGAGCTGTTACAAAGATTGTTGATGTCAAAACAGAGGAATAGACCAGTCAAGGCAGAACTCTATCACCTAGCTACTATGTCCTCGAGACTAATTATCTTTGACCATGACTTCTCTATTTACTGTGAAGAAACTTCCCTATATACTGTGAAGAGACTTCCCTATACACTGTGAAGAGACTTCCTTACTTACATTGAAAAGCTTTCACTAAAGGCAGCTGATAAGCAAGTCTCCCCAGGGAGGCTCAGTACAGGAAAAGAGTCTCTTGACAAAGTGGCTTCCTTTGGCTATAAAACACAGGAGACTTCTTTAATGGAGATTTTTTTCCCCATAGGCCTATTAGTGTGCTAATGAGGCATCAGAGCTACTGTGCTGAGGCTAAGTTTCCCACTGGTCAGAGAAGTTATTCTCCCACATTCAAGTGTGGTTTTCATCAAGGCCAGTTAACTGTTTATGATTGCCAGATCAGCTCTCATTGTGGTAATTTCTTCTTTTAATGAGTTGTGTTTTGAATCTATTTTTTCATGCATTTCGTTTCTCAGGTTGTTAAGGTTTTTAAAGGAGGAGTAGGCTGTATCTATTTTTGCTTCCATTTCTTTCTTGATTTCCTGAAGGTCCTTCGAGTCTTCCACTCTAAACTCCTGGAAGTGTTTTCTGAATGCATTTCTGAGGCCTTCAATCATTTCTGCTATCTTAGCCTCAGTTGTTTTTATATTCTCTATCTTCTCCTCGGTTGTGCTACTTTTTGGAGTTAGCGAGTTGGCTTGACCTTTCATGAAATTTGTAATATTTCTTTGTGATTTATGCACCTGGTGTTATTGCACTTTTAGGGTCCTGTATATGGAGGCCCTGGCTTGGCTTTGTGCTGGTTCCTTCTGGTCCATCAGTGGGGACTTGTATGTATCCTGGCTCCGGGTTTGAGTTTGGCTATTGAACCTTACTGCCCTATGGGTGAACGTGACAGTCTCAGTTGTTGCCTAGGCACTTACCCTCACCCCAGTTAGGGGTGGATAGGTCCTGTGTCTTTCTCTGCAGGACTGTGCTCTGCCACTGTGTTGTGCTGACCCTTGTGGGCCACTGTTGGGGGTTCTCAGGCCACTGATTCAGCGTGGGGTGGAAACTTTTCTCTTCTTTGATTCTTTCCCGGCTAGTTGCTGTGAGTGAAGAGAGCTCACCTCTGAAATTGAGTATTGCCACTGAGGGGCTGTTTGCCCATCTGTACAGAGTTTTCCTGTCAGAGCTCTTGTCTGCCAAGCTTGACAGAGCTCTTGTCAGAGCAGGTGTTGTTGTTGACGGATGGCTCGCCCACCTGAGCGGAGTGTGTCTATCAGAGTGGAAGTTGCCACTGGGGGCTCTGCCCACCTATGGGGAGAGTGCCTATCAGAGTGGGCATTGGTGCTGATGGGCAACTTGCCCACTTGTGAGCTCCCACGAGGGGGTGGGCTCAAGATTCTCCAGCTGGAGGGCTAGCATACTGAACCACGCTGGCTCTCTGGGGTGCTCATGCGTGTTTGGTCTTGTGCTTGTTTTGGGGGAGTGCTGCCCCGAATTGTTGGAGGGTGCTTGTGCCCTCTTTCAAACCTACTGTGGGAGTGGTATGCGTGGTCCCCAGCATGTTCCAGTGTCTGGGAGTGAGTTGATGCCCACAGACACTCTCCACCTCCACTGTGACTGGGGGGGGGGGGCGCGTCGTGTGCTTGGTCCCATGTTACCCTGCCGTGCTGGTATTGCACACCAGCAAGCCTGTTGTTCAAAAAATCTGCACAGACCTGGGGACCTCAGGTGGCATTCCAATGCCTACCAGTCCCCGGGTCCCTGCTGGGGGGGCTGGTGAAGACAAATTCAGGCTCCCAAGCTGGGGCTTTGAGGGATGCTGGCCTAAGGTGTCTCCCAGCCACTTTGTTGGTGCTGCTCTGCCCACTGCTAGCTCCTGTGTCCTCCCAGGAGCTGTAGGGTCCTACAGCTTTGGGACTCTTTTGTTCCCTTGGGAGGGAGGGGGAGAGAAGGAGCTCTAGCTTCTTTGTTCCCTTGTGATGATCTCTACATCAGGTATTGGGTCTCTGCCAGAGCTTATCTCCCATTTTGGAGGGAGGGGGCAATGGAGAAGTTACTGGTCCTGGATTGTATGTGTTTTCTGCACTGCTGTGGGATTTTCCAGGTTGGAGTGTGGCAATTGATCGTTTGGCAGTGGTTCCCCTGCTGTTGTTGTTTGTCCCGGCCATTTGGTCCTGCGCCGCCAGTCCCTTGGTGCCTTCTGTCTGTTCAGTGTGCTCAGTCTGGGGCCCATGAAGCTCCTGATGTCTGGACTCTTAACTCGCGGCAGGACTTTTCCACTGTTGCTCCTGTGGTTGCTGACCATCTGCGGTACTGTTTTCTGGTGCCAGAGCCTCTTTCCCAGCCTGGCCCTGTTTGGGCTAGGGTGGGGAGAGTACCGGGAGATTTTCTGGCTCCATGCAGGTTATAGGCTATTCTTTTTTTTTTTTTTTTGGCCAGTCCTGAGCCTTGGACTCAGGGCCTGAGCACTGTCCCTGGCTTCTTCCCGCTCAAGGCTAGCACTCTGCCACTTGAGCCACAGCGCCGCTTCTGGCCGTTTTCTGTATATATGGTGCTGGGGAATCGAACCTAGGGCCTCGTGTATCCGAGGCAGGCACTCTTGCCACCAGGCTATATCCCCAGCCCTAGGCTATTCTTTTATTTGTTTGTTTGTTTGTTTTTGCCAGTCCTGGTTCTTGGACTCAGAGACTGAGCACTGTCCCTGGCTTCTTTTTGCTTTAGGCTAGCACTGTACCACTTGAGCCACAGTGCCACTTCTGGCCGTTTTCTATATATGCGTTGCTGAGGAATTGAACCCAGAGCTTCATGTATATGAGTTAAGCACTCTTGCCACTAGGCCATATTCCCAGCCCAGCTTTTCTTTCTTTGTTCTTTTTTGTTTCTTGTGTTTCTCTGTTTGTTCTGGTTGTTGGATTTGCTGGTCTCTTGATGGGGCATTGGGTGTTGGAGTTCCCAGTTCACTATTGGGTTGGAGTGAGTTGGGGTGCCTCCCTATTGTGACAGCGTCATCTTATCCTGGCTAAGGTGCTAATCTTCAGACCCTTAAAAAGTTTTTTAAGGAGATCTTGCAGGTATTTAATTTACAAATTTATTAATATATGTGAAGTCACTACTTCTTACCATCTATCACAGGGGAGCTGCAAGTTTCTAGTATGTATCTCCACTGACATCTCATCTCGAGTTATTATGGACTTGGTACCATCATTTAAAACTGCATATTCATTTCTGCTCATACTGCCATCATCCAAGTAATAAGTGAAACTTCAACTTAAATTTCTCTGGCACTATATTTTCAGCTTGATATTTCTCATCCATTCATTTTTCAGTTCTAGTGAAACTACAGTTTTTGTCTGGGTTAATGCATATCACTTTATTGCTTTGAACTGCATTGTCATGATTGTTCAAATGGTTGAAAAATTTTACTATATTGGATTTTTATTTGTAGCATTTAATTTTTAAATTGTTTGTTCACGAACCCATTTTTATTGGATTTTTCCACCTGGTAACTAAATTTTATGTACATATCAATATGCTAGTAATGCTCTGTGGTATGAATAGCTAGCAAGAGTTACAACTATTCATTTGGCTAGCCCACTGTTACTTTCATTGTGCTGAAGCCTTTCAATTTGAGGTAACTACAATTACTTTACATTTCCAGTCATGCTGTGGAATTGAGGGACTTGTGATTGATACAAATGATGAACCCTTAGCCAAATCCACAAGCTAATTCTTGATACTATTTTATAAGTGATTTGAGTTCTATTAAAGTTACTGGCATACATAAGCTTCCCCTCATTTTCTCTATTACTTGTAAAGTTCTTATTAGGTGTCTTATTAAGAACTGACTAAATTTTACGTTGAAAATCTGCAAGTTGTAGGACAGGATCTAGTGTCATTTTTTGACACATGAATATCCAGTTTCACAGCGCCATGGCTTAGAGTCCCATCTTTAAGCCAGGTATCATTTGTCAATTTCTATTAGTATCAGATATCTGTAGTTGCTTACAATTATTTCTTGATCTTATATCTCATTGATCTATGCATCGGTTTTATCACTGTACTTTTACTCTGCTACCATGGCTTTGTAGTTTAAGTGGGGGGAAAAACAGATACAGTGATACTTCCTTAAGATTCTTGTGTCTTAAGTTTGCTCTAGATACTTGATTATTTCCTTTTCAAAAAGTTTACTCTTATTTCTACTGTGTTTTTAGTATTCATTTCTTTTTCTTCTACTTGATTATTTCAGTCCTTCTACTAATTTTTGGTTTGTTTTTTCTAGTTCCTTGAGTTACAGTGTAGTATCTTTAGTGTCTGTAATCTTGACTTAAGCAATGGCTGTTAGTTTCCTTTTATTTCTCCTTTTTCTATATCCATAGATTTCTGATATTCTATTTTCTTTTTCATTTGTTTCATGGATCAGTTTATTTGTTGAAATGTGCCTCTGAAAACAACACAGTTTATCATGCACTAAACATTTAACCAAATTGAGTAACTTTAATTTACTCATTGTTTAAGCATTTAATGATGGTTGACAAATAATTCATTTAATTTTCATGTTACATGCATATTTATTTGTTAATTTCTAGCATTACTACCGTGAGAACAGCATGTGTCCTCAATACATTCAACAGTTTTAAAAACTGGGTGGTTTGTGTCCTATCCCATGAGCTCTCTTGGACAAGATTCAGTATGTTGATGAGGGATGTTTTGTTCAATAGAAGATGGTTGAAAAGTTCTGTTCATATAGGAGAGGCTCATCTAATCAAGGAAGCTGAAATTTAATTCTGATGCCTCCCTGTTGAAACAGTCTGGAATTTCTCTACAAAAAGCCTTCAACTACAGGTGTACTGAGGACTACCTAACTGCTAATGCAATTCAGTGCTTGAATAGTATGCAAATACATCCTTAGAACTATTTCATTTTGTTCACTTAATCCTTTTTATCATGGTATTAAAAACTTTCCAGATTTGATGTTTTAGTGAAAGTCTATTTGATGTAATGTATTACATATACTACTGCTTTATTTTAGCTTCCATGTGCATAGATTACCTTATTACACTTGTTTTTAGATTTTTTATATTATTATTGTAAAGGAGAAGTACAGTGTAATTACAGTTATATAAGTCAGGTAAAGAGTACATGTCTTTTTGCCATCTCTTCCCTCAATCGCTCCCAGTTTTTGCCTCCCAACACATACCTACCCCACAAGTTCAATAGTTCACTTTCAGCCTTTTCCTTTTCTTTCCTCCTCTTCTCCTTCTTCTTCTCCCTCATTTATATCCTCCATCACACTAACTCCCTGTCTTCTCTTCCCTTTTCTCCTCTAACTACTCTGAAACTGATACCCTTCCCACGCAAACAAACTCTGGAAAACTACAACCTCCATCCTAACCTTACCTGAAACCCTTAATGCTTTCATCTGATTGTCAATTTTTAACAATAAAACGAGTACAACTAAGCCCTACAGGAAGATATGACAATTCTAAATATCTACACGCCAAACACTGCAGCACACAACTCCATCAAATATATAGTACTAAATATAAAAGTATACATAGTTCAAAACACATTGTTGTCAATTTCAAAAAGTTATTATTACCGCTGGATAGTTCATCTAGGCGAAATCTAATCAAATAAAAAATAGACCTAAATAACTACATCAATCAACTAGATTTAACAGACATGCACAGATTCTTTCACCAAATAGTATCATAATATGCATTCTTTTCAGCAGCTCATGGAACATATTTCAAAATAAACCAGAGTTAGGCCACAAAGGAAACCCACAGAGTTTTTTTTTAACAGATTGAAGTTATCCCCTGCATCCAATCAGACCACAATGGAATAAAATTAGAGCTCAACAGCAAATGCCATTGTAGAAAACTCTCTATTGGAGACTGAACAACACATGGTTGAATGACCAGTGGATCATCAAGGAGATTAGAAGGGAAATTCAAACATTTATGGAATTTAATAAAAATAAACATGAAAAGTCCAGCTCCTAAGTAACATTTCAAAACCTATTATTCAGAAGCTCTGAGGGCTTACATCAAGTAATTGGTGAAAATTCAAACCAACACTTCATTGATGCACCTCAACATCTTAGAAAAGCAGAAACCAGCCAAACCTTGAATCACAATAAAAATTAAATCAGAAATAAATGAATAAGATAATTAATAAAACATAGAAGATTCAACTAAAGAAAAAGCTGGTTAACCCTATATATAAGCATCACACAGTAAATTCGTCTTCCATCCCAATTGGGGGTAATCTCCTAATAAATTCATTGGAAGAGAAGAAAGCATTCAGTCTTTCAAAGACCTAAATTTTGAAACATTCCTCTTAAATGTCTATGTTCAACATGGGTTTATCTTCAAGAACTACCAGTTTGTTTTGGCCTTGGCTTTTGTTATTGAAGAGATCAACAAAAACCCTGCTCTTTTATACAACTTGGCTCTGGCATTTGATATCTATGATGTTCAAGATGGAACTTTGACAGCATTTAAAATTCGCTTCATTTGCCTCTTTGGGAAGTACAAGATCCCAAACTACTCCTGTACTAGAGAGAGCAAGGCTATAAAAGTACTGACAGGACCATCAGGATTCAAATCTATCCAGATTGGGACACTGCTTTACCTCTCCAGGTTTCCTCAGATGAGACTGGGAAACATTGGGGGAATACTTTAAAATGTCTAATTTGATGCCACTTCAGGTTTTGTAAGAAAATGAAAGGAAAAGGCTGGATTAAAGGATCTATCAAATTTTGGGATATAAAAAACGGACTATTAAAGATAAATGGATATTTATTGTCCGAATGGTTTGGTAAAAGTAATGGAAATTTTTAGTAGAAAAGTGAATTAACTGGAGTTTTAAGACATCAATAGTTTTCTTTAAAAATCAAGAAACTGAAAATGTCTTTAAGGTGTGAAGATATATTGAGCCTGGATGGCTCACAGTTGTAATTGTAGCTCCTCAGGAAACTTATCCCCAATTAACAAGCAAAAAGCAGGAAATAATATGTGGTTCAAGTGTTAGAGAACTAGCCTTGAGGGAAAAAGCCAAGAGGTGCATGAGGCCCTGAATTTGTGGCCCTGTAATAGTACATACATACATTCATGCTTATGTGCAAAACATGTTGAATGAATTAAGTTGGGCGAATAAAGGAGATATGTGTTCTGTCATATGTAATCTTAGCTATGAAATGTGAAAACATGTATTATTTGATCTAAAATGAGAAAACATGAAATATGAAAAATATGTAACACATATCCGTTAACATGTATGTATACATGGCCAGTTTAACTAAACTATGGTATACATACAGGTAAAATTAAATGGTATAATATTTCTGATCAACTAACTTCCAATATGAAAAATAAACCTCTGAAAATGGAAGCATATATTGTCTGAGGGGTATAGGTGTTGAGGGGATGTGGATGGGGGTAGAGAAATATTGAGTAGATGGATGGGCAAGTAAAATTAAGATTCAATGTACACATGTCAAAATGGAACTAGGAAAGTAAAGGGATGGGTGGGATTGACATAAATGGAAGAAATTTATGGGAATAGTGAGAAGTTCAAGAGCCATTGCAAAAGCACATTGTGCAAACATTTCACAAAATTTACTTTAGGTGCCTTTAATCCTAATTACTCAGTAGACTGAGATCTGAGGTACTGAGTTCAAAGGCAGCCAAGGCAGAAAGGTTCCTGAGACCTTTATCTCCCATACATTATTCAGAAAAATCACAAGTGGCACTGTGGTTCAAGTACTAGATCGCTAGCATTGAGCACCAAGAGGGTTTGAGACAGAGCCCAGGTCCCGAGTTGAAGCCCCATGACTTTGAGAAAAACAACCCCCCCAAAAGACAAAAAAATGTAAAACTATAAAATAAAAATAAAATGTATTTTAATTACAAGGAAAACCTTCTGTTAACCTTCTTCAAATAATTATATAATATACATGACTGCATTGTAATAGATGCAAATTTTCTCATTTATGGAACATAAAATATTCATTCCCTTTAGCTTACTTTTGGAACTTATTATTACGCCCTGAATGACCATAACACGTTTTCTGCTCTCTATCAGATGGCTCCAAAGGACACATTGATTACCAGTGTCATGGTCTCTTAGTGCTTCGCTTCAGCTGGAAATGGGTGGGACTGTTAATATTAGAAAATGAGAATGGTTTGTGGATTCTTCCTGAATTAAAGGAAAAGACAGCCCAGAATAGAATTTGTGTTGCATTTGAATAGGAATCCCAAACTATATTGTGTCATATATATTCAAAATGAAGGCACATTATACCCAGATTAATAAATCTTCAGCAAATGTCCTCATCATGTATGGTGATAATGAATCCCTATTATATTTAATAATGTATGTTGAGAAAATTTTTATAAAAAAACATGTTTGCATCATGAACTCACAGTGAGATTTAACCTGGAGAAATTGATAATTCATGCTAGATTCTTCACATGTACCTCTTATTTTTTCACACTATCACCCAGATGTTTCTGGATTCACAGATTTTGTTAATGCAGTTAACCTTTCTAAATACCCAGAAGACTTTTCCTTGCTAGGTTGTGGTTTCTTTCTTTTAATTGCTCAGATTCTGAGTCTGATTGTGTCATGTGGGAGAACTGCCCTTATGATTCCTCTTTAGATTGGTTGCCTGGGCACATTTTGGTTGTGACTGTGTCTGGACACAGTTACAATATATACAATGCTGTGTATGCTGTGGCCCAGGCTCTCCATGAGATGCTTCCTCATCAAACAGAAGTGCAAACAAGGGGAAAAAGTAAAAGAGAGTGCTTTCTCCTGCACAGGTAAGGTATTCTGTTTTGAATGGCACTCATCATGAGGAAACACTTCTAGAGAAGACTCGTTCAGTAAAAAAAGTCAAGTAATTGAAGTATTTTTCCAAAACCTAACAAATTATACTTATTTGAATATCAGTGAGGTTCTCTAGACATCTGTTTATTTGCTTTTAAGGAAAACTAGGCCAGTAAAGGGACAAAATATAACCTATCTTTCCATAAATTTTACTTACAAATAATTTTAACATGCTCATGCCAATGTTTTTAAAATTATAAATTAACCTGTTCATTATGAGTTTCATAAATATTAGAAAAGATAATCTGCTAAATTATTGATATTTTAAAATAAATATCTAGATTCATTGTACTTTATATTTCAAAATTTTACCATGCTCAAACTATATACATTTCTAAAGTAGTTACCTTTAAAAACTGTAGCTAGGCAACTGAGAATTGTCTCATTCACGACTATTTACACAGAATTGATTTCTCTTGAAAAGAGGCCTTCTACATCTTTGTTGAGTGATTATTTTGATTATGTATTATCCCATATAATTTCTTCTGCAAGCCTTCATTAATTATTTCTGCTATTTTTTAATTCTTAATCAGAAATTAAAGGCAATCAGGAGCTTTTCTTAGACCAAGTTTTCCATCTTAACTGTGGGATGCACTTCACCATAAGATGATATATCGCTTTTAGCTGCACCCTTTTGTGAATAAGGTCTAATTGCACAATCCTGCTGGAGATCAAGTGATTTTGCATGAGGAAAGGAAATTAGCAGCACAGTATGGTTTATTTACATAGAAATGCTAAGCTTAATCATCTTATTCTTTAAAATACTGAAATTTTGAATTTTTAGGTAGAACTTTGAAAATTTATTGACACATATCTGATTTTTCTTAACCTCCTCACTCTGACTGCAGTGAGAGTTGTTATCCTGGATTCAGGAAATCCACTCAGGAGGGAAAGGTTGCTTTGATTGCACTCCTTGCTCAGAAAATGAGATGGCTAATGTGACAGGTAAGTTCATGACTTAGGGAGGAATTCATAGTCTCTTCTGGTATCCTTCAATCCATGCAATGTAAAAGTTGTTCATTACAATTGCAACATCAATTTCTTCCTTCACTTGGTAATTTAATTGCCAAAAATGGATGACATTGCTCCTGGAAATATAATTCATGGGAACTGAAATCCTTGTAGGATTGATTTTTTCCCCCTATTTTCTGCATGTTTATTCAACTACTCAGTAATGTAAGGCTAACTTCTATCACATTAAAAGCAAAGCCTTTGTAACAAGGTCTCCATGTTCTTCTCAATTAACTTTAGACTACAAAGAAAACAGAGATTTTGCACATTTTTAATTCCTAGTGCCCAGAAATGTTCTTATAACAAAGCAAGTCCCATGCATTGGTTTTTGTGTAACAAGCAGGCACAAATATTGGGCACAGCATGAATTTAGAGCTTCAAAGAACCATTTGATTCTCTTCCCCGCTCTCCACTTTACACATAAGTATAAGAGACAAATATAACAACTGCAACAAAGAGCTACAGGGGTCTTATTTATAATGTAAATAGACATACAGGGACTTTCAAATTTTACTGTTCATAATGTTGGATGAAGAGCTTGAGTAGTACACACAAGACTGAGAATTACCATGGAAATGTACACCACACAGATTAGCACTTGCAAGAAATTCTACGTGTGATAGTCAGTGCTCGTAACAAAAAGAACTTTCAATCAAACTGAAAACAGGAAAATGTAGGAATGGATGTGACAGCATAATGAAGAAATAGTAATAGTACTGAAAATATAAAGTAATATTTACTTCTATGCTCATAAGTATTCACATGTTAGATTTACCTCTCGACAGGGATTTTCTAATTTCCTTTTAAGTATTGAAAATGGACTGACAGTTATATGATTTCATCAACAGATATGGAGCAGTGTGTGAAGCTCGCAGATCACCAGTTTGCCAACACACAGAAAAAACAGTGCTTCCAAAGAGCTCCATGTTTCCTGGCTTATGGGGAGCCCTTGGGGATGGCTTTGTCCTGGATGGCTCTTGGTTTATTGGCACTCACAGCAGTTGTGTCCATGGTGTTTTCTAAGGTGTCCATTTTGTCGTCTGTGACACCTATGGCGTCCATGCTGGTGTCTGTGACACAGCTTCCACGGGGTCCATGGTCATGTCCACAGTATCCCTGGTGTCCTCATCATCATCTGTGACTTCTACGGCATCCTTGGTGGCATCCATGTTGTGTGTGGTGGCATCCACGGTCGTGTCTATGGTATCCACAGTGCCCACAGTGGTGTCTATGGTGTCCACGTCATCCACAATGGTGTCTATAGCATCCGTGGTGTCTACAGCATTGTCTGTGACATCAGCAGCATGCATGGTTGTGTCTATGGAGTGCACCATGTCCACGGTGTCTATGGTGGCATCCTTGCTGGTGTCCACCCCAGATGGGCACAGGGCAGCATGTGCCCAGTCCTGGCTGTGGTGGTTGGCCACCACGCAGTCAAAGTTACTGGCATCCTGGGCCCAGGCCGTGTGTAGGACGAGGGAGCCGTCAGGGAGGATGGAGAGTTGCAGGGAGCAGCCGTTCGGGGTCAGCACCTTGTGTGGGTGGGGGTGGGGATGGACAGACCGTTGGGTGGAAGGATGGAGGGATGGCCAACCACGCATTGGGCATCCACATGTCCATCCGTCCACAGACAGACAGAGACACAGACAGAGGGACTGGCACACCCCACGCCCCCTGCCACTGCCAAGTGACACCTCATCTTCACCACTTCCCCCTCGCCCACAACGTGGACACCATCTTCCTCGTCCTCCTCCTCCTCATTGATCATCACCCACTAACCCTCCTCCTCCTCCCCGCTGGCCACCACCTGCATGCACGCCAAACATGCCAGCTGGACTCCACCCACAGTGCTCCTCCTGAGGTCCAGCCAGATGTCTACAGAGGGTGGGCACATCCACATGGGGGCTGAGGCAGGTGCCAAGACCCACATGCACAGGCCAGACCCACGGGGGCCAGTGTAGGCCATGGTTATGGCATCCAGTCATCTGTCCTTGTGTCTCTGTCTCTCAGCAGGATGTGCCAAAGCTCTGTAGGCCACCATCACTGAGTCTGATCATCCATCTGCGCAAGTTGGAGTATCAGCGGGGTGTGCCAAGGCTTCGTGGGACTTGGCCCATTCACCCACGTGTCACCATCTCAGTGGGGTGTGTTGAGGCTTCGTGTTCTGTGGCCATGGCATCTGGCCATTCATTCAGGAAGGTCTGCATCTCAATGTGGTGTGCCAAGGTTTTGTGGTCCATCGTCATGGTGGACATCTATCTGTCCATGCGTCTCCATACCTCACGCCTGCCTGCGCCTCAGTGGGGTGTGCCAAGGCTTTGTAGGCTGCGGCCCTGGAATCTGTCCGTCCATCCATGTGGTTGAAAGTTACAAGACTCTCAGTGGGGCATGCTAAGGCTTGGTGTGCCATGTAGGTCCCAGGCTGTCTGTCTGCCCATCCACCCACACACATCCGTGCCATGGTGGGGTGTGCCAAGGCTTTGTAGACCGCCACCATGGTGTCTATCGTCCGTCCATGCATATTAATTCACATGAGTCTCAGTGGGGTGTGCAAGGGCTTTGTGGGCCACAGCCTGTCTGTCTGGATATCCACCTGCATGTTCCCATGCCTCAGTGGTGTGTGCCAAGGCTTTGCAGGCCACGGCCATGGTGTCTGTCCATTCACGTGCACTAATCTCACATGGGGTATGTGAGGGCTGCGTAGGACACAGTCCTGGCATCCATCTGCCTTCACATGACCAACTCTCAGTGGGGTGTGCAAGGGCTTCATGGGTTGGGCTTCATGGGTCTCAGCCATGGCATCAAGCTGACTGTCCTCACTTTCCCAGGTCTCAGTGGGGTGTGCCAATGCTTCGTGGGCCGTGTAGGCTGCAGGTCATCTGTCTGTCCACTGGTCCGCACATTTCTGTGCTTCAGTGGGATGAGCCAAGGCTTTGTGGGCCACAGCCCTGGCATCTGTCCATCCAACCGTGTTAAAGCCACAGGAATCTCAGTGGTGTGTCCCAAGGCTTCATGTGCTCATAGGCCGCATCCAGTCTTTTAGTCCATCCTCCCATGGGTGTATGTGTCTCAGTGAGTTGTGCCAATGCTTCGTGTGCCTTGTGGGCCACAGCCCGTCTTTCTTTCCTTCTATCCATGTGTGCTGGTCCCTTAGTGGGGTGTGCTTAGCTTTGTGGGCCACAGCCTATCCCTCTATCCACCCATCCATAGATGTCACAGTCATTGTGGGGTCAGTGGGATATGCAAAAGCACAGTAGGCCACATCCTATCTATCCATCCATCCATCCATGTGATCCCATGTCTCAGTGAGGTGTGCCAAGACTTCATAGGACATGTAGGCCGCATCCCTTCCATCACCCTGTCCATCCGTCCATGCGTGAAGAGTCACAGGGTCCTCAGTGAGTTGTGCCAGCAGCTCCCACATGCACCAGGGCCTCGCCGTCCACAGGCAGCGCAGTTTGGCCTCCACCGAGGCCTCTGCATGGTCTGGCGCAAGGCGGCGGAGGCCACAGACAGTAGGCAGATGACGGGCCAGGCAGGACAGAGGGACAGCGGGGGGGCATGGGCCACACACAAAGCCATGGGCCATGGGGTGGGAAGCAAGGCGGCCAGGGAGGTCTTGACCTCCTGGGCCTCCATGTAGGCCTCCACCTCCTGGGCCTCCATTCCTGAGCCTTCACTCCCTGCCCTTCACACAGGCCTCCACTTCCTGGGCGTCCACTTCATGAACCTCCACTTCCTGGGCCTCCAGTTGGGCCTCCACCTCCTGGGTGTCCACCTCCTGGGCCTCCATTTTGGCCTCCACTTCCTGGGCCTCTACTTGGGCCTCCACCTCCTGAGCCTCCATTTTGGCCTCTACACTCTGGGCCTCCAACTCCTGGGCCTTCTCCTCCTGGGCCTACACTTTGGCCTCTGCCTCCTGGGCCTACTCTTGGGCCTCCACCTCCTGGGCCTCCGCCCCTCTGACCTTCGCATCCCATGTGAACAAGGTGATGAGTGGATGGTGGCAGGGCAGGCAGCTGGGTAAATCACGGACATTGATGCCATGCAGGGCTGCATAGGTGGTGCAGACAGCACAGGGGGAAGATGGCGATGAGGCCCGGTCTCTCCAGTAGTGCAGGATGCCTGTCGGTGCAGGGAGGTGCAGGAGAGAGCACTAGTGTGAGGAGCATTTTCATTGAGCACTGTGCCAGGAGCATGTGCAAAGGATTACTGTGCAGGGAGCATTTGCAATGAGCAGTATAAAAGGAGCATTTGTAGAGGAGCACAGTGCATGGAACATTTACAATGAGCACTGTAAAAGGAGCATTTGCAATGAGCACTGTTCAGGGAGCATTTGCATTGATCACTGTGATAGGAGCATTTGCATTGAGCACTGTTTCAGGAGTATTTGCATTGAGTACTGTACACCGAGTCCACCCCTCAACTGTGCCCCGTCCACCCCAGCCCAGGAACCACTGCATTTGGCACCCACAGGCCCATGGGTTCCCGTGCAGCTGTAGTATTTCCAGCCCCGGCGCTGGCACAGTGCATCTTGCAGCAGGGCACGCAGGGGGTTGTGGCTGAGCTTCAGCACGTAGGGAGGGGGAGCACTGTGTGAGGAGCACTGTGTGAGGAGCACTGGACAGGGAGCAATGGATGGGAAGCACTACACCAGAATCACAGGTAAAGGAGCACTATGGAAGGAGCACTAGACCAGGAGCACTATGCAAGGAACATTGGACAAAGGGCACTGGATAAAAACCAATGGCCAAAAAGCACTCCTTTCCTCCTTCCTTCCTTCCTTTCCTCCTTCCTTCCTTCCTCCTTCCTTCCTTCTCCCTTCCATCCCTCCTTCCTCCCCTCCTTCCTCCTCTTCTACCATCCCTCCTCCTTTTCCTCCCTCCTTCCTTCCTTCTTTCTCTTCTTCCCTCACTTCCTCCTGTCCTTTCTGCTTACCTGCAGTGACTCGAGGTCGCTCAAGGCACCGTCTGGGATTTCCCGGATCTCATTTCCTTGCAGCATCAACAGCTCCAGATTCCACAGACCCGAGAAGTAAGTGTCTGACAAGGCCTGAAGGATGTCAAACCTGATATCACGGAGAAGAATTCCATAGATTGATTTATGTGGGGCGCATTTCCAGGAAGCCACTTCTCAGATTCCATTTCCTGAAAGCCGCATCTCTGAGCCCAGTTCCCAGAACTCATTTCCCGGATCCCAGTTCCCAGAAGTCACGTCCCATAAACCACTTTCTGGAGCCCACTTCCCAGAAGTCACGTCCCAAAACATGATTCCCGAATTGCACTTCCCAGAAGCCACTTCCTGGAACCCATTTCCCAGAAGTTACTTCTCAGAGTTAACTTCCTGGAAGCCACTTCTGTGTACCTACTCCTCACAGTTAACTTCCCAGGAGTCACTTCCCAGAACCCTTTTCCTGGAAACCATTTCCTGGATCCCATTTCCCAGAAGTCACTTCTCAGAGAGTTCACTTCCTGGAAGCCATTTCCGGTCTATGGATGGATTCCCTGAGGTGGTATTTTCAACACAGAATGAATACATTATTCTATAGAATCATACATATGGGTTCTATATTATTTTATATTACATAGAATAAAAACAATATTCCACCATAGAACACGATGGAATGTGATAGACGATGTGATGTAACTACATATAATCATATTATTTGATATCTTATTCATATTATAACATATATTTTATATAATATTATTGGTGACATGTTCTATACCATATGTATGATTGTATGTATTATATTATTATTATATATCAGATGATCTATATAGTCTATAACATTATATTAATATCATGTATCCTTATATAATTAGTGTCATGTGCATCCCACTGCAACGTGATGTCATCGATCCAACCACATGACGCACACGATTATTCATAAATATATATTATTATAATATTTTATATCTCATACGTGGGGACATGTGATATACACTACCTTATAATATATGATATGTTTGCATGTGATACGATCACGTATTCTTTCATCCATCCAACGTGCAGCCCTGTATCAGAATCCACTACGGTAACAAAATAGTGTATCTTGACACATCATAGGGTGACTGCAGAAACGTCATGATTGCACCTTGTGCGTAGTGTTATATGTTTATTTTATATATTAGAAAATAGTATGTTATGTATTATGTTTTTATATACTATGTATTATATGATATTTTATGTATTATATTATACATTATGTGTTATATACTATGTATTATGTTATATATTACATATTTTGTATTATATGACATTACATATTATATAATATATATTATATGTTATTTTATATTATATATTACATATTATATGCTATTATATATTATGTATTACATATTATTATATAGTATATATTATGTATTATGTTATTATATATTATGTATTATTATACATTATATGTTATATGTTATTTTATATTATATTATATACTATGTATTATATATTATGTATTATATGTTATGTACTATAAATTTTGTTACTATATGCTATACATTATGTATTCTATATTATGTTATATATTATGTATTATATTATATTACATATTATGTTATTACATATTATATATTATGTATTATATGATGTTATAGTATGTATGATGTCTTTATATATTACATATGATTTATTATGTTATTACATATTATGTATTGTTATTATATTACTTGTTATATTATATGTTATTATACATCACATATTAGATGATTTGTTATTATATACTATTTATTATAGTATATACAATTATACATAATATGTATTACATATGATTTTATACATGTGTAATTATGTGTTATATATAGTAATATACATATAATATATATGATTTTATATACATTATATTATTTTACGCATGTGTGTGATATAATAGTGACATATCCTATGTTATACATCATGATTACTTATATATAAAATGACATGTTGTGTAATAAGGATGCGGAATTACATTACATGATACAATGTATGGGATCATACACAATGTCATCACGTGATGCATCGTGAACTTGTTACAACACATGTGCGCAGGTATCTCAGATGGGCACAGGCATGTCACACACGTATGCCCATGTCCTGCACACACTTTTCTTACACATGCATGCCTATCATGTGCATGCTCACCCATCTTGCATATGGACGCCAATCTCTTGCACACACACACCGATCTATCTTGCATATGTACACCTATCCCCCATGTGCCGGGGTTTTTAGCCCCCTGCGCTCCCCCGACCCGCGGGAGAGACGGGGAAGGCATGCCCCGACCAGACAAGCCAAGAGAGGAAAGGGTCGACAGACTGCCCGCACCCAGCCCTCCCTCACCGGAGGACAGTCAGAAGGCCTGGGAGTCAAGTCAGCACAAGATCTCGTTTATTGAGGGAAACAAATGTAACTAATATAAGGCACAAGAGCCAATCAGATCGGCAGGAAGGGAAGGGGTGTAAGAGGAGGCATGAGCTGTCCATAAGGGCGGAAGAGCTGGGGCATCACAGTCCACAGAACCGCCTCCGGGTTATAACCAAAGACACTTGTAGCAGCTGATTGTTGTTAGGCGCCGCCATCCTAGCCACACATAGCCCCAAGACTGAGGAACAGGTGGGGCCAGCTAGTTGACTTCCAGGTGTGCCCCACACCCATGCACACATATCTTACACATGCACACCTATGTATCTTGCACATACACACCTATCTCACACATGCACACCTTTCTGGTGTATGGACACCTATGTTGCACACACCAACCTACAACTGTCATGCACACTCACAGTGTCCATACACACTCATGCTTACCCTATATGCTCACACTTTTACATGCACACGCTTGTCATGCATGCACGACGATCACCTGGCTAAATACCTATGTTGCACACTCCCATGTATCATGCACACTCACACCTTCCTTGCACACTCACCAACTTTAACATTCATGCCCACGTCTGGCTTGCACTCCCATCTCCTGTATACATGCCTGTCATGCACACTCACATGCGCCTTGCACACTGACATACATTGCACAGTCACATCTTCCTTGCACACTCACACCCATCCTCTGCACGCCTGCCTGCGTCATACAAGCCCAACAATGACTCCTGTGGGCACACCTGCTTGCACACCTGCCTTCACCCAAGCCCTTGCTCACTCACCCAAGGTTGACGTGCACCAGGTCCGTGGGCAGGGTGCGAGGCATGGTGCGGATGCCGCAGAAGGTGCAGTGGAGCTTGGCCGGGGCATAGCAGGAGCAGAGCCATGGGCTGCCGGGTGCCAGGTGGGCAGTGGAGATGCTGCCCAGTAGCAGCAGCAGCAGCAGCAGAAGCAGGCGGAGCACAAGTGACACATTCCGGAGGACAGGACAGGGAACCCACGGATGACGCAGAGGCCACTGGTCACCGTGGCTGCGGATACAAGTGGGCAGAACTGACATGTGCCAGGTGGAAGAGGAAGTGGAAGGTGAGTAGGAAGTGGAAAGTTAACAGGAAGGAGAAGGGGAAGCAGAAGGAGAAGGGGAATGGAAGGAGAAGGATAACCACAAATGGAAGAGGAAGTAGATGTGGGAGTGGAAATAGAAGGGGAATAGGAAGTGGAAGGGTAACAGGAAGTAGAACAGGAAGGTGAAGGGAATGTGGAAGCAGAAGGATTAGCAAAAGATGAAGCGGTAGTACATGGGGAACCGTATATGAAAGGGTAACCAGAAGTGGAAGAGAAAGTTGGCATGGAAGTAGAAGCAGAATGGGAATAGGAAGTGGAAGGAGAACAGGAAGAAGTAGGGGGAGCAGGGGAAGAGGAAGCAGAAGAAAAATTGGAAGGGGAATCAGAAGTAGAAGGGGAAGAGGAAAGGGAAGTAGAGGGTAGTTGGAAGCAGAAGAGGAAGTAGGTGTGGAAGTCAAAGTAAAAGGGGAATGTGAATTGGAAGGGGACAAGAAAGTGGAAGAGGAACAGGAAGGAGAGGGTAAGTGGGAAGAGAAGAGGAAGCAGTAGAGAAAGCGGAAGGGGATCAGAAGTAGAAGAGGAACAGGAAGGGGAAGGGGGAGGTTTACCAGAATCAGAAGTGGAAGTAGATGTGGTATCAGAAATAGAAGGAAATTAGAAGTGGAAGAAGAAGGAGGACAGGAAGTAGAAGTGGAAGAGAAAGGCGAATAAGAAGCAGAATGAGAAGTAGAAGCAGAACAGAAAGGGGAAAAACAAGGGGACGGGGAAGTTGAAGGGGAACCTGAAGGAGAATGAGAAAAGGAAGGAAATCAAGGGTAAAAGGGGAACAGGAAGCAGCAGTGGAAGAGGAAGAGGAAATAGACAGGGAAGAGTTATAGGGAGGGGAAGAAGAAGAAGAAGAAGAAGAAGAAGAAGAAGAAGAAGAAGAAGAAGAAGAAGAAGAAGAAGAAGAAGAAGAGGAGGAGGAGGAAGGGGAAGCAGAAGAAGAATTCGAGGGGGAAGAGGAAGCAGGAGTGGAAGAATGGAAAGGGGAAAAGGCAGGGAAAGGAGAGGAAGAGGGAGGCGATGAGGATGAAAGTGGGGAGGAAAAGGAGAAGAGGAAAAGGAATGATTAGAGCAAGGAGTTGGGGAAGAAGAGGAAGAGGAAAAGGAGGGAAAGAAGAACAGGAGGAGAAGGATGGGAGAGGGAAGGAAGAGCAGAGGAACTGGAAGGAGGAGACAGAAGGGGAAAATTGCAAGAGGAATATGGAGAGAAAGAGGAAGTATAGAAAGCAGGAGGAAATGGAGAACAAGACAAGAAAGAGCAAGGAATTGGGGAAGGAGAAGTGGAAAAGGAGAGGAAGAGGAAGGCAGAGGAAGAAGGAGGGAAAGACAAAAAGAAACAAGAAGAGGAAGAACACGGAGAGGCAGAGGAAGAGAAAGCGGGATGGGAAGAGGGAGAGGACGAATAGGAAAGAGAAGAAAAAGAAGTGGAAAGAGAGGAAAAGGAAGGAGCAAGGGGACGGGGATGAAGGAAAAGGAGAGGAAGAGGAAGAAGAAGGACAAGAGGAAGCAGGAAGACAAATAGGGGGAAGAGGAAGAGGGACAGGCACAAGCACAGAAAGAGGAACCGAGACAGAAGGGGAAGGAGAAAGAGCAGGGAGAGGAAGAGAAAGGGAGAACCACAATGAGCTATGTCATTTCAGTTTCCTTCCACCCGCTCCCACTTCCAACATCATCATCGTCATCCTCACTATCCTCACCCTCATCACATCATCTTCATCTTCATCATCTTCCTCCTCACCATCCTCATCTTCATCTTCATCATCCTCATCATCTTCATCCTCACCATCCTCATCTTCATCCCCATCATCTTCACCCTCAACTTCATCATCTTCATCTTCATCATCTTCCTCTTCACCATCTTCATCCTCATCTTCATCATCTTCACCATCCTTATCCTCACCCTCCTCATCCTCATCCTCACCATCCACATCTTCATCTTTATCCCCTTCATCCTCATCATCCTCATCCACATCTTCATCCCCTTTATCCTCATTATCCTCATCTTCATCCTCATCTTCATCATCTTCATCTTCACCATCCTCATCCTCATCATCCCACATAATTAAATAATAACTAATCAATAACAAATAATGACAACTGATAACAAAATAAATAATAAATAACAAAACCAACAATAATAGGAAGCAAAGAAGGATACATAAAAAATCATCAAACATAAAAATCAGAGCAATAAAAAACCATAATAATAGCAATTCCTAATCATGAGTAATAATAATAATAATAAATGATAAAAAGCAGTGGCTAACAATAAATGATTCAGAATATAATAAACAGCAATAAGAAATAAATATAAGCAAGTAATGTATAATCAATAATAAACAATACCACTAAATAATAACTAATGACAAAAATAATAACAATAAATGATAATGATAATAAATGAAAACAATACATAACTGTAAGTAATAATAATAAAATGAATAGAAACAGATAAACATATCAAAGAATCAGCCATGACAATTAGAGCAATAAACAATAAATAAGACTAAAAGTAAATTATAATAGCAGTCAATGATAGTAATAAATGACAGTGGATAATAATAAATAGCTAACACATAATCATAAGAAATTAGTACTGATAATCAACAATAAAAAGCATAGCAATAAATAATAAAAAATAAGGAAAGTAAATACTCATAGCAACAAATAACAATAAATGATAATAAATAAGAATACATAGCACTAAATAATCAATAATAATAGAAATAATAATAAATATTCAACAATTACATATTAAGGCAATAAGTAATATCAATAAACAATGAATGATAATAATACATAATACAGGAGATCATAAAATAATATTTAATTAATAATATTAATTAATAAATAAATAATCAAAAATAAAATCACATTGATAAATAATAATAATTAATAACAAAATATTTAATAATAAATATTAGCAATGAATAACAATCGATAATAAATAACAAGAAAAATAGCAATAGAAAACAATAGTTAATAATAAAGGAAATGGTAATACGAAATAATAAGTAATATTTAATCAGTAATAACAAATGATAGCAAATAATAATAAAAACAAATAATCATAGCAATAATGATAAAAATAAATTAATAATAACAGTAGACTATAAATAATTGTTAACAAACATAAGAAATAAATAATAATAAAAACTCAACAATAAAAATCACATCAATAAATAATAATTAATGTAAATAATAAAAAGGGCAATAAGTCAAAGTACATAATAATAAATAACAATAGATGGTAATAAATAATAACTAAGAATTAAGTGAATAATTAGAAATAATAACAGTAAATATTTAATAATAAAATGTATAGCAATAAATGATAATAACAATAATAAATAAATAATTATAGAAATAGGTATCAATAAATAATAATAAATAACACTAAATAATAACAATACACAATATTTAACAATAAAATAAATAATAATATTTAACAATATTATTAATATATTTAACAATATAATATTTAACAATAAAATAAATAGTAATATTTAACAATAAAACAAATAGTAAGAAATAAATAATAAATGAACCATGAAAATTTATTTATTTATTTATTTTTATTTATTTTTTTTTGGCCAATCCTGGGCCGTGGACTCAGGGCCTGAGCACTGTCCCTGGCTTCCTTTTGCTCAAGGCTAGCACTCTGCCACTTGAGCCACAGTGCCACTTCTGGCCATTTTCTGTATATGTGGTGCTGGAGAATCAAACCCAGGTCGTCATGTATATGAGGCAAGCTCTCTTGCCACTAGGCCATATCCCCAGCCTGAACCATGAAAATTATACCAATAAACAATAATAAAACGCAGTCATATAAAAAGTAAAACAAATCACAATAGTGTTAAATAATTATAATAAATAACAATAAAGAATAAAAATAGATGATCATGAATAATCATTAATAATAAAATAAGTACAAGAACAATACATAATTAATAAAAATAATAGCCGTAAAAATTAAAGGATAATAATAAACCATAGCCATAAATAGTAAAAAGAAGCAATGATTGGAATAAATAACGATAAATATTAAATAATGATGAAATAAATAATAAAACTCATTGATTAAAATAATAAAAATCATTGCAATAAATAATAGTAAATGATAATAAACAACCCTTAGTACATTATAATTAATTAATAATAACAAAAATGATGTCAACAAATAAAAATAAGCAGCAATATATAATAACAACAATAGAGAATAGAAATAATAGGCAATAATAAAAATAATAGATAAGTACAAAAATAATAGTAAAATAATAATAATAAACAACTGTGAAAGCATAATAAATGATAGTCAAATAAATAATAATAGCAATAAGTAATAAAAATGGAAATAATAGGGTAATTGTCTGACTCAATAACTATAAAATTGACTAAGTATTTGACTGTATGTATAATGATATGGTAATGGAGTGACTATATAATTATGCAATAATTGGCTGACTGTGTGATAATTATATAATTGACTGTATGATAATTGACAGATCTATGATAATTATATGATAACTGATTATTTGATTGTATCTATGATAATGACTGACTTCATGATGGTATCTATGATAATTATGTGGTAATGGATTGACTCTGATAATTATATGATAATTGACTGACTATTGATGTATAATGATAATTGACTGATTCTATGACGGAATCTATGGTAATTATATAAAAGCCTGACTCTGTGACAGTATATATGATGGTTGATTGACTATTTGACGGTATAGATAATTGTATGATAACTATTTGCTGGTATATGTGATAATTAACTGATTCTATGATGGTATAATGATAATTTTATGACTATTGACTGACTCTGTGATGGTATCTATGATATAATAACTATATAATAATTGACTGACTATGATAATTGAATATTTGATGTTATCCATGATTATATGATAATTGACTGTAACAGTATCTATAATTAAATGGCAATTGACTATTTGACGGTATATGATAATGATATGATAGACTGACTCTATGGTAATTATATGATAATTGATGGACTTTATGATAATTATGTGATAATTGACTGACTCTGATGGTATATGTGATAGTTGATTGACTATTTGATGGTATCTGATATTTGACTGACTCTATGACAGTATGATTGACTCTGTGATGGTATCTATGATAATTATGATAATTCAGTGACTATTTGACGGTATATATGATAATTGACTGACTTTATGATAATTATATGATAATTGACTGACTATGATAATTATGTGGTAATTGACCAACTCTGTGATTGTATAT
Organism: Perognathus longimembris pacificus; assembly: GCF_023159225.1. NCBI lineage: Eukaryota > Metazoa > Chordata > Mammalia > Rodentia > Heteromyidae > Perognathus > Perognathus longimembris. The sequence goes on from NC_063178.1 coordinate 47,863,089, forward strand.
ATGATAATTATATGATAATAGACTGGCTATTTGATGGTATCTATATTTGACTGGCTTTATGATAATTATATGATAATTGACTGGCTGTGACGGTATCTATAGTAATTATATGATAATTGACTGACCCTATGATAATTATATGATAATCAACTATTGTATGGCATACATGACCACTGACTGACTCTAGGACCCCAGACCCCCCTGAACTTTGTCCCTCTGGACCTTTTCCCTTCCCCAACCCCTCCTCACTCCCACCCCAGGCTCCTTTGTTCCCCTCAAGGCCTCACCTTCCTCCCTAAGCCTTGGCTGCTTCTTCTTCTTCCTCTTTATCCGGTTTTGTTCTCCTTCCCCCAGAGGGGGGTTGGGGGGGCCGTGTCCCTGAGCTTTTTCCCACAGCCTCAGGCTTCTGGGAGGAAGCAGGGAAGGAAGTGGGAGGAAGTCCAGGGTCGGTGGGAAGTGGGGATCCCTTGACATTCACAGCTGAAGGTTTCTGGAGGGGCACAGGCCTTGGGGCCATGGCAGGATGGATAGGAGTTTGTGAAGTTCCATCCTTCAGGATTGGGGGGGAAGGGGAGGAGGGGGCCATGGGTTGGAGGAGGAAGCCAAGAAAGATCCATGGGAAGTTGGGGACCCCTGGGAAGTGGGGGGGAGGGGAATCCTTTGATATGCAGAGCTGAAAGCTTCAGGATGGGCTTCAGATGGGGAGAAGTTCCTTAGTGACTACAGCACATGCCTGCAAGGGTAGAAGGAGCAGGGGCGGGAGGAGGGGAGGAAAGGATGGATGGAAGGATGGAAGCAGGGAAGGATGGAGGGAAGGAGGGAAGGAGGGGAAGGAAGGAAGGAGTCTTATTGCATTTATTTACCTAGTTTATAATTTCAGCTCGTTGATGCCATTTCCTTTATTTTAGTGTATTTTGTGTCGTTTATCTAATTTCATTCCAGTTACAGACTAATTTCAACTTCACTTCAGTTGGTTTTATTTTGTTTATATCATTTTATTTTATTTTATTTCACTTATTTTTATGGAATTTCACTTCAGTTGATTTTATTTCATTTATATCACTTTATTTTATTGTATTGTATTTCACTTTTTATTGAATTTAATTCCAGCTCAGTTGGTTTAATTTCATTTATATCATTTTATTTTATTTCACTTATATTTTATGGAATTTAAATTATTAATTTTATTATATTCCACTTGTGTTTTATGGAATTTAATTTCACTTCAGTTGATTTTATTTCATTTATCATTTTACTTTCACTTATTTTTTATGGAATTTAATTCAAGCTCAGTTGGTTTTATTTCCTTTATATCATTTTAGTTCATTTATTTTTATTTTACTCCACTTATATTTTATGGAATTTAAATTCAGTTTATTTTATTATATTTAACTTATGTTTTATGGAGTTTAATTTCACTTCCGTTCATTTTATTTCATTTATATCATTTTATTTTATTTCACTTATATTTTATGGAAGTTAATTTCAGTTTATTTTATTTTATTTCTCTTTTTATGGAATTTAATTCCAGCTCAGCTGAGGGGCATGGCCAGCAGACATGGGGCATGTCCCCTTCCCCCCCTCCCACCTGGGCGGCTCAGGAGTGGGGGCGTGGCCACAGCGGAAGACATGACATCCCACAGCCCCAGGGAGGGCAGTTCTGGGCCTTTTCCCCCTGCCTCTTGCCTAGGACTTGGGGATTCAAACCCAGGGCCTGGGGTGGGGCGAGGAAATAAAATAAAAGGAAAGGAAATAAAGTGAAATGAAATAAAATGAAATGAACTAAATAAAATGAAAGGAAATGTGAAATAAAATAAAATGAAATGTGAAATGAAATATATATATATATATATATATATAAAGATTTAAGAAATAGGGGCTGGGAATATGGCCTAGTGGCAAGAGTGCTTGCTTCGTATATATGAGGCCCTGTGTTCGATTCCTCAGCACCACATATACAGAAAATGGCCAGAAGTGGTGCTGTGGCTCAAGTGGCAGAGTGCTAGCCTTGAGCAAAAAGAAGCCAGGGACGGTGCTCAGGCCCTGAGTTCACGGCCTAGGACTGTTCAAAAAAAAAATTTTAAGAAATAAAACATAAGAAAAATATTGCATGTAAAAACATATGAAAGCACAACATATAAAATATATTCTGTACGGAATCTATGAAAATACAATATATGAACGTATCGAGTCCATAAAACCTGGAGCAGGTTACAATGCAATGCACGTGGAATTGATAAAACACGATGAACCATATAACATACATGTAAGCCTATGGAATGAAACATATGTGAATATATATAAAATATAAATATAAAACATAAAATGTATAAATATAAAATATAATATATAAAGACAAATTGTAAATATAAATATAAAATGTATAAGTATGAAATATGAGTATATAATATGAAATATAAATACATATAAAATACAAGTTTATATAAACATAAAATGTAAGTATACATAAATATAAAATATTAATAGTTATAAACATAAGTATATATAAATATAAAAAATATATAAAAATGTATAAATAGGAGATATAAATAAATATAATTATAAAACATAAGTATACATAAATATATGTAAATATAAAACACAAGGTATATAAAATTTGTTAAAATATAGACGCATATTTTATCACATTTTATATTTGTATACAGGATATTTTTATATATTCTGCCCATATTTAGTGAAGAGACAGGGATGGGACTCAGTTTCCCCAGCTGCATGTCATGGGGAGGCCTTAGCAATCAGCACCCTCCAAGGCAGATGGACAAGCAGACAGGCAGACCCCATAGATAGGCAGACAGACAGAAACATAGACATAGACAGGAAGATGGACAGACAGAGGCATGGCACCAGGCCTGTCTACCCATCCATCCGTCCATCTGTCTGTCCCTCCTCCTCTGTGTCTGCCTGTCTGTCTTTGTGTCTGTCTGTCTCTGTCTGTCTGCCTGTCTGTCTCTGTGTTGGTCTGTCTGTCTGTGTCTCCCTGTCTATCTGTTTGCCTGTCTACCTGTACATATGCATCCACTTGTCTGTATTACAGTGTATCTGTCTGTTTGTTGTCTGTGTACCTGTCTGTCTGCCCTGTCTGTGAGTCTGTCTGTGTGGTTTCTGTGTCTGTCTCTGTGTCTGTCTTCCAATGTATGTGTCTGTCTGTATCTGTCTCCCTGTCTGCCTGTCTGTCTCTGTGCCTGTCTTTGTCTACCTGTGAGTCTGTCTCCTTGTCTTTCTTCCTGTTTATGCCTGTGTCTCTATGTCTCTCTGTCTGTCTTCCAATATATGTAACTGTTGGTCTCCTCATCTGTCTCTGAGTCCATCTGTCTATGCGAGTCTGTCTGTCTGTTGCTGTGTCTGTGTGTCTCTGGGTCTCCTCTCTACACCTGTCTGTGTGTCTGTCCTCCTATATATGTCTGTCTGTCTGCCTGTGAGTCTGTCTCCTTGCCTGTCTGTCTGTCTGTGTCTGTGTCTGTCTGTCTGTGTCTGTGTCTGTCTGTCTGTGTCTGTGTTCCAATGTATGTATCTGTCTCCTCGCCTATGTGTCTGTGTGTCTGTCTGTGTGTTGGCCTGCCTGTCTGTCTGTCCTTCAACCTGTCTGTCTCTGTGTCTCTGGGCCTCCTCTCTGCATCTGCCTGTCTGTGAGTCTCAGTCTCTGTGTCTGTCTGTCCACCTATGTCTGTCTCTGTCTGTCTGTGTTTTCCTGGGAGTCTATCTTTCTGTCTCCTTGTCTGTCTTCTGGTCTATACCTGTGTCTGTCTGTCTCTGTGTCTGTCTTCCAATGTATGTGTCTATCTTTTCTGTCTGCCTGTGAGTCTGTCTCCCTATCTGTCTGTCTCTGTGTCTGTGTGTGTCTATGTGTCTGTCTCTCTGTCTCCTTGTCTGTCTCTGTCTTCCAATATTTGTGTCTGTCTTTCTGTGTCTATGTCTTTCAGTATGTCTGCCTGTCTCTGTGTGCCTGTCTCCATGGCTGTCTCCCAATGTATGTGTGTCTGTATGTTCTGTGTGTCTTCCAAAGTGTATGTCTGTTGTTGAGCCTGGGTAACTGCAGTCGAAATCAGGACACGGGGGATGCAAGGCGAGTGAACCAATGCATACTTTATTCCAAGAGGGCCAGGGTTTATATAGGGTTAGAAACCAGTTTTACAATTACAGGGTAAAAGATCAATACAGCATGACATTTGTCTCAAATACAGAAGTGGAGGAAATTTCCTACTGTGAGGGCAGGAACTTGATACAAATGCCTTTCTAAATTACAGGAGGTAGTGACTACAAAGATTGTTGATATCAAAACAAGGAACTGTATACAACCGAGGTAGAACTATAATTATCTCCTAGCTACTATCTCCTTAAGGCTAGATAACATCAATCTTGACTTCTCCAAATACTTGTGAAATAACAGTGAGGAGACTTTCCTGTTTACAGTGAGAATCTAGTGAGGAGACTTTCCTGTTTACAGAGAGAATCTAACACTAAATGCAGCTGGTCTAGCAAGTCTCCTCAGGGAGACTTGCTAAGTAGGGGGAAAAAGGAGATTCTCACAACAACTGGTGGCTTCCTTTGGCCCACAAACACCAGAAACTCCTATCTGGGAATGTGTTCCCAAGGGCCTATTAGTGTGCTAATGAGGCATCAGAGTAACCGTGCCGGGGCTAAATTTTTCCACTGGTTGGAGACCTTAATTCTCCAACAATTCCCCCTTTTTTATTAATTTTCCACAGCCGCTTCTCTAGAAAGTTTAAGGGCAGTGAGTAAAACATCAGAGGAATTATTCCTAGTGTAACGCTTCATTATAGCTATGATAGAACAATATCCTAAGAAAAAGACACATATCATAAGTATTAAGGCAATAAAAGCACTTCCAACACTATGGGTAATACTTTGCCACCACCCCCTAGGGTCTAGTCCTTCTAAGGTCTGAGCTAGTCCTTGGGCTATGTCATCAATAGAGGAGGCATCTGGCAATTCCTTTTGAAAAGCTTCCAAAACCTCCCTGTATAAACTTTGTTCACTTAACGTACCATTTAGTATGGCTCCATCTATAAGCATTTGTATATCATTCCATTCACATTCAGAGGCATTATATTTATAAGGTGTTACACAGACATGACTAGAATTCCAATCGCAAGTCAAAAACAATCATTGCTGTAAAGCCAAGTATTTCTGTCCAAGCCAAAACACTCCTCCTTTAACAGCTTCTATCTCATCTTGAAGGTGGGCATTTATTTTCAGCTGATGTTGTCACAGATTGTAGGAGTCCTGGTGCCACTGCACCATAAAGTCATGAGTTTGTACGGATTGTCGCAATGCGGCTCCGGATACTGCTGCAGTTGTAGCAATGGCAATCAGTCCAACGAGTCCTGCAATAATCAGTCCAATGGCACCATGACTCCTCTTCAGAAGCCGCTTGAAAAACTGTATTACTAATCCTTGCACAGGTCCTCCAGCCCAGGGACGATGCATACGGAACAGGAACCCAAAGGGAGTTGTGCTGGGTTGAAATCATGATCCTATCTTGACTAAAATTAAAGGTGACATTGTTATTCAAGCAAGTATACAATTTACAATTTATGCTGGTACTGGCATTCTTAGTTATGTTTATGGGGCCGACCATCAGTACTTGTGGAAAATGAACACAAGCAGAGATATTATAGGTCTTTACAACTGTGAAGTTGTAGGAGGCCGAGGATCCTTTAGTTCCTGAGTAAGTTCCATTGGCCAGCAATACAGGAGCCAGAGAAGCTGCTAATTTCCAGAGATGACGTTGTGGAGGAAATAGCCTGTCTCCATGGGCGAGAGCAGGCCGGGGGTCACCAAAGCCTGCTCCAAACCACCCTAAAAGCTGTTTAGCAGACATGGCATTGGACATGTTCATAGTTAAAGTAGGGTCACAAGATGAGTTATATTCAGTGCAGTTTTGCAACCACACACCAAAAGGTCCCCAATCATACCAAGTATGTCGGGATGTATTCCAAATAGTTGGAAAAATTCCTAGACAATTTTCCCAACGTCTTTCAGTAAAGTTCAGGTTCAGATAAGTAAAATTGTCACATTTAGGCAGGCCAGCAGGAATAGGATAATTATCTAATTTATAGGTATGAGATCCCACAGACCAGGAAGACAGTCTAATCAGCCGAGTTCTACTGGAGTTATATGAACCTCCATGCTGAATCCAATATTGATATCTAGAAGGGTAACATGGGGAATGGCCTTGACAGATAGCTTTAGAGAACTGAGAATAAGAGAAGTTAAATGATCTTTCCTCTTCCATAGGAAAGACTGGAATGCCAGACCCATAGGGGGAGAGAGTAAATTAGTAATAGATGTAAAAGAGACAGGGGCTTTTGTCCATAAGTATGGACATAAAGCAGGGTTAGAAATATAGGCCCAATACATTACCTCTGATGTAGCCCCTACAGGTTACCAGTGCACACCTGTCCATTAGAATGGCCTTATCACTTGGATGAGAATGTTTCACCCCCTAGATGGACAGAGGGGTGTTTGTTGCTGGATCCACTGGAGCAGGTGCTAGAAAGATGGGCTGTCTTCTGTAGAAACATAAGCATACCCTCGCCCCTGGGTTAACAACTCCCCAGGACCCAATCTAGCCCAACCCCCAATCTATTCCAAACTGGCTGTGGTTTGTTTTGCATAGGCGGAGCTAGGAAGTGTCGCTCAGCTCTTGCTAAAACATCTCCTTGAGGCAAATTTAAAAAGTTAAGGACAAATAGTGCTTCTGCAATAACGGCTCGGGCTGTTTTATAAATACTTTTCATAGAAGTTGCATATCCCTCAGTACTATCCATACTCCCCCTCTTTAGTTTTTTAATTTGTGTTTTTAATGTATAATGAGCTCTTTCTACTATACCTTGACCTTGAGGATTGTATTCAATTCCTGTAACATGAAAAATGTTATGAAATTCTAAAAATTTTCGTACCTGTTTACTGGAATAAGCTGGTGCATTGTCAGTTTTTATTTGAGAATGAATCCCCATGACTGCGAATGTTTCTAGTAAATGTTGAATGACATGAGTCCCTTTTTCCCCTGGTAGAGGTGTTGCCCAAATAAAAGAAGAATGTGTATCAATGGATACATGCACATATTGTAAGCGGCCAAATTCAGGGATGTGTGTTACATCCATTTGCCAAATTTTATTAGGAGCCAATCCTCGAGGATTCGCACCGTGGGGAAGAGTTCGCAGATGCAAGGGTCTGCAAGTAGGACAGTTAGCAATGATTTGTTTAGCTTGTTTAAAGGGAATTTTATAAGTAACATGTAAATGACCTGCATTAGAGTGCCGGGCAGCATGATCTTCTTCTGCTGAGGCAAAAGAGACTAAAGCATCTACTTTAGCATTACCGTATGCCATAGGACCTGGCAAATTAGAATGAGCTTGAATATGGACTGTATACAAAGAGTGTTGCCTCTGGCGCAACAGGTTCTGTAATTGTTTAAATAGTGAACTTAGTGGGGGTTTTATTTGAGAAATAACAGCAGAGTATATATTGCATAAAACATGTGCTGCATAAGCAGAGTCAGTAATTAAATTAAAAGGTATCAAGAAATTTCCCAGAGCATATATAATAGCCTGTAACTCATTTTGTTGTGCTGATTGCCAAGGGGTAAAGAAAACTTGATATTTATCTTCTGTCCAGAAAGCACATGTTATTTTTAGTACCATCTACAAAAACATTGGGAGCATTTAGAATGGGCTCAGAGAGTAAAATATTATCAATAACATAAGTTTGTCTTTGAAAAAATTGCCAAAGAGGACTAGAAGGTAAATAGTATAAAATTTCCCCTGTAAAGCCATTTAAAGCCAGAGGGAGAAGATCAGAGGTTTGTAACATAAACTCAAACTGCTGTTTAGGTATAGGGGTGATAATGAAGTAGGCGTCTTGCCCACTGATTTGCAGGCATCTCTTGCGGCCTTGCATGATAATGAAACTGATCATCTCTGGATAGGTGGATAACGTTTTGGAGAAAGTGTGTTTGGTATATATCCATTCCAAAGGCTTATTGTACTGAGCTAGCACCCCTGTAGGGTAGTCTTTGGTAAGTAAAATTAGCAACCCAATAGGGGCAGATAGGTCTACCCGAGCTAAGGAATTTTGAGCCAGGGCCTTTTCCACTAGAAGTAGCTCCTGACGTGCCTCATCAGTTAATTCACGGGGCTTTTTCACGGGGGCTTTTTAAGTCCGAATCTCCTTGAAGGATGGAAAATAGATTATGCAGCGCATATGTGGGAATTCCTAAGGAAGGGCGAAGCCAATTGATGTCCCCTAATAACTTTTGAAAGTCATTGAGAGTTTTTAACTCTTCAGTACGGATTTTTATTAATTGGGGGGTAATTACTTGTCTTCTAAATATCACAGACTTAAATGGTTCTTCTGTTTAAATGAATTTTATCAGGGGCAATTATTAAATTATACTGTTGAAAGTCTAAAGGCAAAATTTGTAACAATTTTGATACAATATTTTTATCAGGTGCAGCAAATAATAAATCATTTTATTGAAAACCTGTAAAACAAACTGGAGTAGTAATTAAACAATCATCTTGATAGCCATCGATTTCCTATATCCAACTTAAAACAAACATTTTAAATTTCATATCTCAGAATACATTTTTGATCTCAAGTCTTTTACCAAGCCTGGTTGTATTAAAAGAAATCTGGAGCCTAGGTATCACCCATTGCTTCATGCTGCTTGTTTTTCACTTTCAAATTTCTTATCTAGAAAGGCATTCTAAAACATTTTAAAGTAGAGGCTTTCACACCTTTACCTCAGCCTGTATTTGCATAGAAAAACTGAAGCCCAGGGGGCACATTGCCTCCTGGTTGTCTGCTTTAAAAGAGCCATTTTCCTATATACAGAGAGTTAATGAAAGTTATGTACTTCTATCCCCCATTAGTTTATATACTTTAAAATATTTACCTGATTATATGTGACTTAAGATAGTTAATCTTACTGTTACAGTACAGTTTACACTTAAAAAATTTAGTACCTGATTTGTTAAAGTGATACCCAAAACAATTGTAACAAGAGTACACTTAGCAGTGTGCCCCAGAATTATAACCATGAGATTTCAGAGTTAGCATATTTGCCTTTTTAATACATCCAAATTGCAAACCTGTACAGAAATCGAGTTATATCAGGTAAATAAACTTTTAACTCTCCTTTAAGATATTCCAATTTTAATCCATCCTAAGGAGCAGTTTTAGAAGTATCAGTCAAATCATACATTTTACCCTGAGGTTTCCAATGTTTATACCTGAAAACAAAAGAAATAAAAGAAAGGCCTCCATTGGCCTGTCCTATAGAATGGGCCTATCTCCATCCTACTCCTTAGAGCTTGATGAACTGCCTTGGGGCCAGCTTGCCCTCTCCCACTATGAATGGACGCCACCCTACGGCTGTCCCATCACGTGGATCGGCTAAACTGTACTTTTGTCAGTTTACCCCTCACTACTGAGGATAGGTTTAAGGGCCCATGCTAAGTTCTTATTTATTTATTTATTTATTTATTTATTTATTTATTTATTTTTAACCATGAATTAAAGAATTTTTAACTATAGTTCCTTTTAAAATAAATAATCCTTTAAAGCTTTTGGTAATGCCCAAATTCGATGATCTTTTGAAGTTTAAAGTTAAACTAACCTATTTTTACATCATACCTTTTTAATCTTGAACACATTCACACCCACATACATTTGTGCGCGCGCACACACACATACATACATTCACATATGTAGGTATTAATGTAAACAGAACTTAAAAGCAGTCCAAACAACTATCAGCCGTACATTTTTTAGTGGCAAAAGGTATATTTTCCAATCTTACTCTTGTAATGACCAAAACTTAAAACAAAACCTTTAATGAATGATTTTAGCATTGTTTAGTCTTATTCACTAGGGCCTATTAGTTTTAGCAAAGTATCTTAGCATACTAAACACTGAAGATAACTGGGTTGGGGTCCCCTGGAGTATTACTGAGTCCACCTAGCACTTGACTCTTAGTGTTTACTCTCAGGCTAAGATTAGCCTAGCCAGCTGTTTGAACTCAGCTCTTAGCAGCCTGTACTTTTTCTGCCTTCTTGCAGAAGGAGACACAGTACCTAGTAAATGTTTTGCCCATAGACATGTAAATGGACAACAGAAATAAGGGAAACAAAAGTTTATGTTTAAAACTGGTGCCAATCTCAAAGACAAAACTAGTCAAGACAAAACAGAACATAGAAACAGAGGCTTTTACGCCTTGGATGGCATGTCCAGCGTCCACAAGCTGCCAGCCAGAGTGATGGAAAGTCCATAGGGCCCTGAAAATTCTCAGGGGGATCCTCCCCAGTGGAGATTTCCATCCCCTGGCAATCAACCTGCCGAGGCCGCCCACTAGAGGACTTTTTTCCCAATTTAGCACTCCACACGAAACACAACTAATCAAACAAGGACAAAGACACATGAAACATGTAGCGCAGGCGCAAATTAAAAGTGCAATTGCAGTAAAAATTCTCTTGAGAAGTAAAAGAAAAATCACTAGTCCTTCCCCAATTCCAGGCTGATGGACTAAAACAGGGAGTGTCAGCTCCCCTGCTAGTGCCTGGTTGTAAAGAAAAGATGATGGGGAAGCCTCCTTCACTGAAAGGGAGCCATGAGACGGCCCCGTATTACAGCTGTCCTAAGTTAAGTGACCCTGGTCAATATCTTGTTAATGAGGGGGCTGTGCTACACCTCCGGTTGGAGGGGGTTGAATGACAGGAAAAGTTTGATAGCAAGAGAGAGAAGCAGAACCATAGGACTTAGATTAATTAAAGTAAAAGTGGGCTCCGCGGCCACAATTATTTGTTCTTTACTTTCACCTTCCTGACTGCCCCTGGCAGATCGAAAGAGCATCTGTAGCACTTTGACTGCACTGCTGAGCTGCCTAAATTAGCATCATTCTCTGAAGGAGCATAGGTAGAGGCTGAAGGCTTATTTGATGTTAATTTTTCTTTAACAAAACTGACAGGAGATAGTTCAGGTGTTGCCATGTCTTTTAGCTCCTGCCCAATTTGAGTTTTTACCTCCCCGGACAAATTATAAGCCTTCATAGCTTTTTCCACGTCAGCCTCTGGCTCAGCAGCTGATGTTATGATAGCATCAGGAGACATCATGCTCACGGCTGTATGTATTAATGCCCAAACAGACCAAAATGTAACTGGAACCTTGTCTCCACACCGATATTCATTTTCCATATTATTCTCTACTCGTTCCCAGACTTCTAAATCTAAAGTATCTCCCTCTGGGAACCATACATTATACTCCACTACCTGTACACACTCATCTCTTTGTGAACACGAGACCATAGCTCCATCCCGTTTCAATACATGGTGGATAAAATTAGAAAATGAAGTTGGTTTAGCTTGTCCCATAACCCCGTAATTTTTTAAGAATAGGAGCTCACCACACAGATCCCTTGTCTCCTGTGAATTACACACAGATCCCTTGTCTCCTGTGAATTAAAAATATCTCTCACCTCACTCGAGAGCTCGGCAGTTCCGCAATCTCCTGTGGATCAATTGTCAGGTCCCTGGGTCCGGACGCCAGATGTTGAACCTGGGTAACTGCAGTCGAAATCAGGACACGGGGGATGCAAGGCGAGTGAACCAATGCATACTTTATTCCAAGAGGGCCAGGGTTTATATAGGGTTAGAAACCAGTTTTACAATTACAGGGTAAAAGATCAATACAGCATGACATTTGTCTCAAATACAGAAGTGGAGGAAATTTCCTACTGTGAGGGCAGGAACTTGATACAAATGCCTTTCTAAATTACAGGAGGTAGTGACTACAAAGATTGTTGATATCAAAACAAGGAACTGTATACAACCGAGGTAGAACTATAATTATCTCCTAGCTACTATCTCCTTAAGGCTAGATAACATCAATCTTGACTTCTCCAAATACTTGTGAAATAACAGTGAGGAGACTTTCCTGTTTACAGTGAGAATCTAGTGAGGAGACTTTCCTGTTTACAGAGAGAATCTAACACTAAATGCAGCTGGTCTAGCAAGTCTCCTCAGGGAGACTTGCTAAGTAGGGGGAAAAAGGAGATTCTCACAACAACTGGTGGCTTCCTTTGGCCCACAAACACCAGAAACTCCTATCTGGGAATGTGTTCCCAAGGGCCTATTAGTGTGCTAATGAGGCATCAGAGTAACCGTGCCGGGGCTAAATTTTTCCACTGGTTGGAGACCTTAATTCTCCAACAGTCTGTCTTTCTGTGTGTCTGTCTACCTGCGAGTCTGTCTCCTTGTCTATCTATCATTCCCTGTGTCTCTCTGTGTGCCTCTGGGCCTCCTCTCTGCACCTGCCTGTCTGTGAGTCTCTGCCGGTGTGTCTGTCTGTCCACCTGTCTGTCTTCCACTGTGTGTGTGTGTCTGTCTTTTCTCTGTTGGTCTGAGTCTGTCTCCCTGTCGGTCTGTCTAGCTGCGAGTCTTTCTGTCTCCTTGTCTATGTGTCTGTCTACCTGTGAGTCAGTCTGTCTATGCCCATGTGTGTGTCTATGTTGCTGTGTCTGTTTGTGAGTATGTCTGCCTGTCTGTCTCCATGTCTGTCTCTGTGTGTCTGTCTTCCAATGTATGCATGTCTGTCTTTTTTGTCTGTCTGTGAGTCTGTCTCCCTGTCTGTCTGTGTCTAGCTATGAATTTGTCTTTCTGTCTCCTTGTCTGTCTACCTGTCTGTCTCTGTGTCTGTCTGTGTACATGTTTGTCTATGTGTCTGTCTACCTGTGATTCTGTCTCCTTGTCTGTCTCTCTGTCTGGGTGTCTGTCTGTCTGTCTACCTGTGAGTCTGCCTCTTTGTATGCCTCTCTGTATGTGTGTCTCTGGGTCTGTCTTTCTCCTTGTCTGCCTCTCTGTCTCTCTGTCAGTCTGTCTCTGTGTTGGCCTTGCTGTCTGTCCATCCATCCATCTGCCACATCAGCCCTGGGAACCCATATAATGAGGTGACTCCACACTGATGATGATGGTGATAGTGAGAATGATGGAGAATGTTCCAGAGGACAAATGCCCTGGGCCAGGCACAGTTCTGGAAGATTCCGGGATGCCTGCTATTTGGTGCTTAGGACTTGGCATCTGTTCTGGAAGCTTCTGGGGCTGGGAAAGAGAACAGATAAAATAAAATAAAATGAAAAAAAATAATAAATCAGGATGAAATAAAGGAAAATGAAATAAAAAATAAGGGGAAATGAAGTAAAATAGAATAAAGTAAAATAAAACAGTATATGAAGATAAAATTTTTAAAAAGCTAAAATAAAATTAAACATATCAAGTTGAAATAAAGGAAAATAAGGGGAAATGAAGTAAAATAGAATAAGTTAAAAAATAAAATGAGCAAAGTAAGATTTAAAAACCAAAATGAGGAAAAGTAAAGAAAAATAGAACAGAAAGTAAAGCAAAATAAAAATGAAACAAAATAAAGTCATAAAATAAAATTAAACATGAGAATAAAATAAGAAAATGAAATAAATTAAAATTAAGTATACCAAAATAAATGAAAATAAGACAAAAACAAGGTAAAATACAATTTAAAAAATAAAGTGGGAAGCCAAGTAGGGCAAGAGATGAGAGTGAAAAAGATTAAGAAAAATGAAATAGAGAAAAGTAAAATAAAAAAGCCATAGAAAAATAAGAGGACAATAATATCAAAATTAAAATTAAAAATTATGGGGGTGGGGAGAATAAAACAAGTAAAATAAAAATAGAAATATATCCCGAATAAAGGAATAAAGAGAAGGAAGAAGCTAGAGAGATAAAATAAATTAAATTAAACGTGGTCACCAGACATTTCATGACATGATGCTCTCAGAGCCTGGAGAAATAAATAGAAATGGTGAGGAAAAAAGGAAATGAGGACCACATTCAGCTGAGTTCTGGTTGTTTATTCTTCATGTTTTCCAAAGACTTCCAGAACTTTTCAACTCCTAGAAAATAAATAAAAATACTGTCACAATATTAAAATCAATTACCAATAAATAAAAATATTATAAATGATAAACGCTGTAGATGATTAATACTATAAATCATAAGTACATAAAAATAAGTATTATAATAAATAAGTTATAAATAAATACACACAAATATGTCAATAAAACTAAATATTATAATTGATAAATATTATAAACGGTAAACACTATAAATGATAAATACTATAAATCAGTAAATGATAAGTATTATAAGTATTATAAGTATTATAAGTATTATAATTATGAATAAATAAATATGAATATAAATGAAACATGAATCAGTAAAACTAATAAGCAATAAATGATATTATAAATGATAAACACTTTAAGTGATAACTACTATAATTTACAAGTAAATAATAAATTACATAATAAATAACAAATATAAATGATAATTATAAATGATAGACACTGTAAATGATAAACACTATAAATCATAAGTAACTGATAAACGTTATAATACACATGTTATAAATGAATAAATACGAATGTAAAAGGGGTAGAAGTCAATAAAACTGTGATAAGCAAGGCTATGCCCCCGAGGAGCTCAGGGACAACTGGGCAGGACCCCGCGGAGTGCAGGGATGCCAGGACACTCTTTAGGATCACAGGATGCCAAGCCATGCCTCTGGAGGACAGGCCTTGCCCCCAACTAGCATTGGGACGCCAGCTCACACCCCCACCCACAGAATCATCGTTTCTGCCAGGGCACACGCCAACTGACACCGCTTCTGCCACCCAAGCCACGGCCCCAAGGCCTCACCTCTTACCAAGCCAAGCCCTCTCCACCCACTTCCTACCAGACCATGACTCTTAGGCCTCAGGCAGGCCAGGCCACTCATGACCCAAGGACAGTCCAGCTCCATGGCCACTCCCACTGGGACACCACACCAGACAGACCAAGCCCCCAACACCTCTATTTCTGTTAAGCCCCGCCCATCACATCACAATGATGTTCCCTGGTCCCCACCCCGAGGCCCTAATGCCCACTGAGCTGTTCCCACCAAGTCAGGAGTGCCCTAGGACTCCGCCCATAGCCTCACTTCCCCTAGGCCCCGTCCCCAAGTCGCTAATGCACACCTGGCCCTGCCTGCCAGGTCAGGATGTCCCTTGGGGCCAGGCCCCAAGCCTCACTTCCCGTTGGCCCCGCCCCTGAGTCTCTAATGCCCACCGGGCCCTGCCCACCACATCACAATGATATCCCACCCGGCCCCACCCCCATACCAATGCATGGATCCTACACCACACCCCCAAGCACCTCGCCCCCATACCAATGCATGGATCCTACACCACACCCCCAAGCACCTCGCTGCCCCCTAGGCCCCACCCACTGAAGCCCTCACATCCTCCAGGCCCTGATCCCCCAATATTGACTGTACCACCTAATGCCTGCCCGCATGCCTTCCTGCCACTATCACACATCTTTCTAAAATCCCAGGCTGCAATAAACACTAAAAATTGACAAAAAAAAAAAAAAAAAAACATAACTACTATTATGTCATAACTGACATTATTTGCTCAACCAATCTGAGTAGCCTTAAGCTCAATATATAGAGATTGTATCCTGGGTTATCTGAGCGGTGGATGATCATGAAAGGATGTTGACTGTACCTCCTAATGCCTGCTTGCCTGCCTGCCTGTCTGCCTGTTTAAAATGATCACCCATCTCTCAGAAATCCCAGGCTACAATAAACAGAAAAAATTACAACAAATCAGAGCTACTATTATGTCATAATTGACGTTATTTTCTCAATCAATTTGACATCCTTTAAGCACAATGTATAAAGGAATGTATTTAAAATCCTTCTCTTCCTAAATGTGTTGAGACAGTCCAGGACATTCTGTTTTGTGAAGCCTGGGATTTCACAGAGAATGGTGATTATGACAGGATGTTGACTGTAACTCCTAATGCCTGCCTCTCTGCCTGCCTGCCTGCCTGCCTGCTATGATCACCCATCTCTCAGTAATCCCAGGCTACAATAAACAGAAAAATGTTACAAAAACCTAGCTACTATTATGTCATAATAGACATTATTTGCTCAACCAATCTGACTGCTACTAAACAAAATATATAAGGGATTTGGGGGCATGCTCTATACCTTATTAAATATGCTTGCCTTGGCTGCGAATGTGGCCCAGAAGAAAAGTGCTCCCCTTGTACACATGAAGCCATGAGTTTGATTCCTCACCACCACATATATAAAAAAAAAGCTGGAAGTAGCGCTGTGGCTCAAGAGGTAGAGTGCTAGCCTTGATCAAAAAGAAGCCAGGGACAGTGCTCACCCCGACTCCACACCCCAGGACAGGCAACAAAAACAAAAACAATGAAACAAAAATGCTTGCCTTCCCTGATGTGTTCCGAAAGTGCACGAAGTTTGGTTTATTGTAGCCTGCGTTTTCTGAGAGAAGGGTGATCATGACAGGATGTTGACTGTATCTCCTAATGCCTGGATCCTGCCTGACTATCTGCCTGCCTGCCTGTCTTCCATGGTCACCAATCCCTCAGAAATCTCAATAAATCTACAATAAACAGAAAAATTTACAACAAATCATGGCTACTATCATGTCATAAATGACCTTATTTGCCCAACCAATCTGACTGGCTTTAAGCACAATGTATAAAGGATTTGGGGGCATGGTTTTTTTACATTACTAAAAATGCTTCCTTTCCCATATGTGTTGAGACAGAGCACAACGTTCTCTTAATTGTGGCCTAAGATTACTGAGCATAGGGTGATCATGACAGGAAGTTGACTGTACCTCCAAATGCCTGCCTGCCTGCCATGATCACCCATCTCTCAGAAATCCTAGGATACAATAAACATAAAAAAATCACAACAAATCATAGCTGATACTACATCATAATTTACATTATTTGCTCAACCGATCTGACTGCCATTAAGCACAATGTATAAAGGATTTGGGGGTATGTTGTTTACATTATTAAAAATGCTTCCTTCCTAGATGTATTATGACAGTGCTCCAAGATCTGTTTATTGTAGTCTGGGATTTCTGAGAGAATGGTGATCATGACAATGTTGACTGTACCTCCTGCCTGTCTGCCTGCTTGCCTGCCATGATAACCCACCTCTCAGTTATCTCAGGCTACGGTGATCATGACAGGATTTTGACTGTAACTCCTAATGCCTCCCTGCCTGCCTGCTTGTCTGCGTGCCTACCTGCCTTCCTCTCACCTTTCCTGCCATGACCCACCATGTCTCTGAAATCCCAGGCTACAAAAAACAGAAAAATTTCACAAGAGGACATAGTACTATGTCATAATTAAATTATTTTCTCAACAAATATGACTACCCTCAAAAACAATGTATAAAGATTTGGGGGCATGTTGTATACATTTTTAAAAATGCGTACTTTCCCAGATGTGTTGAGACATTTCACAATATTCTGTTTATTGAAGCCCGGGATTTCTGAGAGAAGGGTGATAATGGCAAGGCATTGACTGTGTCTGCTAATACTTCCATCCTGTCTGTGTAAATATTTGGGGCATGTTGTATACATTATAAAAATGCCTGCCTTCCCAGATGTGTTGAGACAGTGCACGAAGTTCTGTTTATTGAAGCCTGGGACTTCTGAGAGAGGGGTGATCATGGCAAGATGTTGACTGTATTTCCTAATACCTCCATCCTTTCTGCATGCCTGGCTTCCTCCCTGGCTCCTTGACAGCCTGCCTGACATGATACCCCATCTATCAGAAATCCCTGGCTTCAATAAACAGAAAAAATTTCCAACAAGACATAACTACTATTATGTCATAATTGTCATTATTAGTCAATCAATATCACTGTCCTTAAGCACAATATACAAACAATTTGGGCTAATGTTGTATATATTATTGAAAGTGCTTTCCTTCCCAGCTGTGTTATGACAGTTCTCGAAGATCTTTTTATTGTAGTCTGGGATTTCTATGAGAAGGTTGATCATGACAGGATGTTGACTGTACCTCCTAATTTTTGCCTTCCTGCCTGCCTTCCTGCCTGTCTGCATGCCTGCCTGCTTTTGTGTCTGCCTGCCTGCCTGCTATGATCTCCCATCTCTGAGAAATCACAGGTATTTTAAACTGAAAAAAATTACAACACAACATAGCTAATATTATGTCATAATTCACATTGTTTGCTCATCCAATCTGACTGATCTTAAGCACAATGTATAAAGGTTTTGTGCGCATGTTGTATACATTATTAAAAAAAAGCTTCCCTTCCCAGATGTGTTGAGAGAGTGCATGACGTTGTGTTTATTGTAGCCTGGGATTTCTAAGAGAAGGGGTATCATGACTGATTGCTGACAGTACCTCCTAATGCCTGCATGCCTGCTTGCCTGACTTCAGGCCTACCTGCATGCCTTCCTGCCTGCCTGCCTGCTCACCTGTGTGCCTTCCTGCCTGCCATTTGCCTTCTGGCCTGCCTGCCTGACTTTCTGCCTCCCTACCTGCCGGCCTTTATGCCTGCCTGCCATTATCACCTATATCTCAGTAATGGCAGGCTACAATAAATAGAAAAAAATTACAAAAAACACGTGGCTGCTATTATGTCACAACTGACATTATTTGCTAAACCAAACTGACTGCCCTTAAGCAAAATACATAATGGACTTTGGGGCATGTTGTATACATTATTAAAAATGCTTTCCTTCCCAGATATGTTGAGACAATACATGAAGTTCTGTTTATTGTAGCCTGGGATTTCTGAGAAAAGGGTGATCATGACAGGATGTTGACTGTACCTCCTAATGCCTGCCTGCTTGCATCCCTGCCTGCCTGACTGCCTGTCTCCCTGTCTGCCTGCCTGCCATGATCACGCGTCTCTCAGAAATCACAGGCTACAAAAAACAGAAAAAATTTACAACAAAACATAGCTGCTCTTATGTCATAATAGACATTATTTGCTCTACCAATCTGATTTCCATTAAGCGGAATGTGTAAAGGATTTGGGGGCATGTATATAATATTAAACATGCTTGCATTCCCAGATGTTTTGAGACAGTGCATGAAGTTCTGTTTATTGTAGCCAGGGATTCCTGAGAGAAGGGGGATCATTAGAGGATGTTGACTGTACCTCCTAATGCCTGCCTTCTTGCCTGAGTGCCTACTGCCTGCCTGCCCTTATCATCCATCTCTAAGAAATCCCAGCCTACAATAAACAAAAAATTTACAACAAAACATAGCTACTATTAAGTCATAATTGACTTTTTTGGCTCAGCGAATCTTACTGCCCTTAAACACAATATATAAAGGATTTGGGAGCACGATGTATACATTATTAAGAATGCTTGCCTTCGCAGATGTATTGAGACCGTGCCCAAAGTTCTGTTTATTGTACTCTGGGATTTCTGAGAGAATGGTGATCATGACAATGTTGACTGTACCTCCTGCCTGTCTGCCTGCTTGCCTGCCATGATAACCCACCTCTCAGTTATCTCAGGCTACAATAAAAGCAAAAAAAATAGCTAATATTAGGTTATAATTGACAATATGCTCAACCAAACTGATTGCCCTTAAGAATAATATATAAAGAATATGTGGGCTTGTTGTATACATTATTAAAAATGCTTGCCTTTCCAGATGTGTAGAGACAGTGCACGAAATTCTCTTTATTGTAGCCTGGGATTTCTGAGATAAGGGGGATCATTTTAGGATGTTGACTGTACCTTCTAATGCATGCCTGCCTGAATGCACACCTGCCTGCATGCCTCCCTGCCTGCCTGCTATGATCACCCATCGCTCAGCAATCCCAGGCTACAGAAAACAGCAAAAATTTACAACAAAACATAGCTACTCTTATGTCATAATTGACATTTGTTCAACCAATCTGACTGCCCTTAAGCACAATGTAGAACAGATTTGGGAGCATGTTGTATAGAATATTAAAAATGCTTGTCTTCCCAGATGTGTTGAGACCATACATGAAGTTCTGTTTATTGTACCCTGGGATTTCTGAGAAAAGGGTGATCATGACAGAATGTTGACTGTACCTTCTAATGCCTGTCTGCCTGCTAGCCTTCCTGCCTTCTTGCCTTCCATGTTCACCCATCTCTGAAAAATACCAGGGTACCATAAACAGAAATTATTACAACAAATCATAGCTAATATTATGTCATAATCGACATTATTTGCTCAACCAATCTGACTGTACTTAAGCACAATGTATCAAGGATTGGGGAGCATGTTGTATGCATTATGAAAAATGTTTGCGTTCCCAGATGCGTTCAGACACTTCACGAAGTCCTGTTTATTGGAGCCTGGGATTTCTGACATAAGGGTGATCATGACAGCATCTTTACTGTACTTCATAAAGCGTGCCAGCCTGTGTGACTGTCATTTTCACAATTTTCTCAGAAATCCCAGGCTATATTAAACTCAAAAAATTTACAACAAAACATACCCTCTATTATATCTTTATGGACACTATTTGCTCAACCATCCAGGTACACTTAAGCATAATATATGAAGGATTTGGGGCATGTTGTATACATCATTCAAAATGCTTGCCTTCCCAGAGGTGTTGAGACAGTACACAAATTCTGTTTATTTTGTACTGAGATTTCTGATAGAAGGGAGATCATGACAGCATGTACTGTACCTTGAAATGCCTACCTGTCTGCCTGCTTGCCTGCCTGTCTGTGCGTGACAGTGCATGAAGATCTGTTTATTTTACCCTGGATTTCTGAGAGAAGGGTGAGCATGACAGGTTTTCAACTGTACCTCCTAATGCCTGCCTGAACACCAGCCTGCCTGTTTTGCCCGCCTGTCATGATCAGCTTTCACTGAGAAATCCCAGGAGACAATAAACAGAAAAAATTTACAACAAAACATAGCTACTATTATGTCACAATGGACATTATTTTGTCAACCTATTTCTCTACACCTACGCATAATATATAAAGGATTTGGGGCCATGTTGCAAACATTATTAAGATGTATTTCTTCCCAGATGTGTTGAGACAGTTCACCAAGTCCTGTTTACTGTAGGCTGGGATTTCTGACAGATGGGTGCTCATGACAGGATGTTGATTGCCTCTCCTAATGTCTGCCTTCCTCCATCCTGCATGCCTGTCTGCAAGCCTGTCATGATCACCCTTCTTTGAGACATCCCAAACAACAATAAACAGAAAAAATTTACAACAAAACATAGCTACAATTATGTCATTATTGACATTATTTGCTAAACAAATCTGGCTTCCCTTAAGCACAATCTATAGAGGATTTGGGGGCATTCTGTACACATTATTAAAAATGCTTGCCTTTGGAGATGTTCTGAGACCGTGCAGAATGTCCTGTTTATTGTAGCCTGATATTTCAAAGAGAAGGGTGACTATGACAGGGTGTTAACTGTAACTCCTACTGTCTGCCTGCCTTCCTACATTCCTGTCTTGTTCATCACGATCACCCTTTTCTGAGAAATCCCAGGATACAATAAATTTAAAACAAAACATAGCTCATTTTATATCATTATGGACATTATTTTTTTAACCAATCTGGCTACACTTAAGCATAATAAAGGATTTGGGGGCATGTTGTATACATCATTAAAAATTCTTGCTTTCCCAGCTGTGTTGATACAGTGCCAAAGGTCTCTCTGTTGTAGACTGCAATTTCTTATGGAGGGGTGATCTTGACAGAATGTTGAGTATACCTCCTAATGCCTGCCTGCCTGCTTTTCATGTTCACCCATCTCTGAGTAATCCCAGGATACCATAAACAAAAATTGTTGCAAGTCATAGCTACTATTATGTCATAATTGACATTATTTGGTCAACCAATATGACTGCCCCTAAGCACAATGCATAAAGTATTTGGGGGCATGCTGCATATATTATTAAAAATGCTTGCCTTCCCAGATATGTTGACAGAGTACATGAAGTCCTGTTTATTGTAGCCTGGAATTTCTGAGGGACAGGTGATCCTGACAGAATGTTTTCTGCACCTCCCTATGTCTGTCTGCCTTCCTGCCTGCCGCCTGCCTGTCTGCCTGCCTGTCATGATCACCCTTCTCTGGGAAATAGCAGGCTACAAATAACAGAAAAAAATTACAACAAAACATAGCTATTATAATGTCATAATTGACATTATTTACTCAGTCAATCTATCTGCAGTTAAGCATAATGTACAAAGGATTTGGGGGGCACATATGCTTGCATACCACCTTTGCTCAGATGGTATAGGCAGCTGGAGGCACCATTCAGCTTACCTTTCAGCTTAGAAAGTAAGCTCCATGTCAGCTCTCCTTTCCCTAGAATCCAAGCTGCAGTATACCCTAGCATTTGCCACAGGCCCTGACTGGGTTGGGCTGGGCTGAGGCCTCTGCTGGGTGTGCTAGCCACATGCAGTGTGAACTTCCAGCATGGCTTGCTCCTGCAGCATTCATGTGCACACATCTCTAATTTTCTACACCCCAATGAGAGAAAGTTTCTGAGTTCTGCACTCCTTCCTGGAATAGCTGTGTTCTTATTCGGTGGGCATTGCTTTGGGGCCTTCACACAGTAGCAGAGTCTGTGAAGAACCGTGACTATCTTGTCAGGCACCCTAGTTCAGCCCTGTCTAGTACTCCACCTGGAGGCTGTGGTTGTGCCTGCCCAGAGGGAAGGGCATTGTCTTCTGACTGACAACCCTCTATCCTACTCAACCAATCAAAGGAAAAATTGCCCCAGATTCTGCTAGAACTGTAGCTGGACAAAATGCAGAAGGCAATGGCAGGTAATCTAGCACTTCAGACTCTCCTCACATGTGTCTGGGTGCCATCATCTTCCCACTGAGATAAACAAAAACAAACAAACAAACAAATGAGTAAATGAAAACACCGGGATAATGAAAAGAAATATCCAAACCCAAACCACACCAAGACAGATCCCTCCATCCCCCACAAATAAATTATTAGAGTCCTTTGAAGTTAGTCCAGCAGGTCACCAAGAAAACTCCCCATGCTGTAACTGACAAATGTGAAGAGCAGCTTCTTATATACCCTACTGGGGATGCCTCACAATGCCTGATGACATCACAGAGCAAATGGACCAATCACAAGTGGGACAAGTTACATCAGTGAGAAAGGACCAATCAGGGCTCAGCATGCACCCACTCATAGGTATGTTCTTGAGCCTGGAGGACTGTTGCCAAGGAAGCCAGTACAAGGGAGGATGCTTCTGCTCCCCTGAAAGCCATGTGGGAATCATAAGAAGAGGACACTGGCCAGTGGCCCCTGAACTTTGTGGGATGGGGGTAGGAGAGCAGGGTACCTTAGGTTTTCCCCTGGGGGAACATCACCCAGTGTATTCAGTCCTTGTACAGAAATTACACCACTTTTCTTGTCCCATAGTATTACCTATATCTAATTACAAAGGAGCCCAAGAGATGAAGACTTTGCAACGTTTTCGTAATAACGTGAGGGGCAGAAGCCTCTCCCCAGGTTGCCGTGATTGCCACGCCCCACTGCAGAAGAGAGATACTGCCCCACGTTGGGGGAACTGGAACCTCCAACCCCCTACATCCGGTGCAGGGAAATAAAAAATGGGGAGTACTTCCAGAGGAAAGGAGAAGATAAGAGCAGGAGGAGTGAAGCTGAGCAGAGAGGAACCATACTGTCTGGAGGATCAGGGCAGAGAGGAGAACCTAGCCAGTTTGAGGAGAGGAGTAGAGCGGTGAGCCATACCAGGCTGGCCAGAGGAGCGGGACAGAGCCAAACCAGAGCCAGCTGGAGGAGTGGGGTGCGCTGAACTGGAGCTGGCCAGAGGAGTGTGGCAGAGCCTAACCGGAGCCGGCCAGAGGAATAGCAGTGAGCCAAACCAAGCTGGCCAGAGGAAGGGGTGGAGCCCAACCAGAGCCTTAGGCCTGAGGAGGAGTCTGAGGCCTGAGGCCTGAGGCCTAGGGAGGAGTCCAGAGGCTGATGCTGGCAGAGAAGCCTAAAGCCTGTGGGGAGGTTTGAGGCTTAAAGTTTGAAGAGAGGCGAGGCCTACAGGAAGGATGCTTGCTCCTCTGGAGGACTGGAGATTTGGACATTTGGAGGCTGGGAGGCTGAGGTGGTTAGAAATTAAGGTGGAGGTTTGGAGTTCAGGTTAAGACAGATCTCAGGTCTGGGTTCTGGGTAACTAATCCAGGACAAGGTAGTTGCAGGCAAGCATTAGGGTGTGGAGGGTGGCTCTGGTTCAGGGTTTTAGATTGTAAATAAAATACCTTTGTAAATAAAACCCTTTCCCACCTTAAATGTGCCTCCGTGGATTATTCTCACTGTTGGAATACAACAGTTTGACTCAAATATTCTGTATCTACTTGAGAAGAGAGAATAGACATACAAGATTAAGTCATAGTTTTGTCCACATCTGCCATTCTAGATTGTGTCTCCTGTTTGTACCATTTTCTATGCTTCTTTGTCCTGCTTTTGTTTTTGAGTAGTTTAATCATTTTTTCTTTTTTTTTTAATTTAATTTTAGTGTCAAGGTGACGTATAGAGGGATTAGTTACATATGTAAAGTAGTGAGTACATTAGTTGTCATACTTTTTACCACCTCCCACATTCTTCTCCCATCTTCACTCCTCTAAAATTCCCCCTTGCATGAGTTGTACAGTTAATTTCCTACATATTTTCTTGTGAGTATCACTGTTACATTGGTTTGCTCTTTATCTTTTGTCTTGTTAGGGCTGACCTGAAAACTGGAATAACTAAATATAAGTTTTAGTGTTAAAATTATAACAGCTTCTAAACTCTGGTGATGACTCCATGATAGAAAGTTGTGCCCCCACCCGTGAGACTAGTTTCTTATAGTTTGCCATTTTAAAATGTAGGGAGCACTTGTTCACCTCTATACCTGGGTAACAACCATGGTAACAAACAGTAAAAAATGATCATAGTCATAGACTATAGAAGTAACCATAATAGTAGTAGAAATGCCACCATAACAGTTGGGTTGTTATACTTTTGTTTGAGTACTGGATTGTTTTAGCCCGCTCAAGCTTGCTTAGTGGTAATGGGAAAACATGGTCACAATTGTTAAAATAAAGTTGGTACTAGGTCAGCCTGACCACAACATTCTGCTTCTATAAACGGCTTGCTTAACCCATTTGTGACTTGCTCTACCCACTGCACTAACCCCCTGCATCAGTGCTATGTGACCACCTGTTGTCAATTCCTGGTATCAAGGCCAGTTCCCAATATCAAAGCCAAAATACATAACTGAAAGGGTAGATAGCCAATAAAAATAGGACAAGACTTGCTAAACACCATCCAATGAAGTATCTTCCAAGTTGGAAATACCCTGCCCCTGTTGTAATCACAATAAAAACCCTGCCTATCTGAGGGTTGGGGCTCTCCATCCAGTTCCACTGTGTCGGTGATGGTTGGGAGTTCAGGCTCGAGCTTGCAATAAAGACTCTCGTGCGTTTGCATCAGTATTGGCACCTTGGTGGTCTTTGGGGACCAAAAATCTAGGCATAATAGTCTCACCATTTTGATGTTTCCCCTTCCCTTCCCTAATTCAGATAAACATATATACAATAACCAAGGGACCAAAATCAAATACAGTGACAACATGGACCTGAAGCTTATTCTACTTGAGAGGTCTTTTTTGTTGTTGCTCTTGAACTCTGGGTCTCTTTGCTCTCCCTGAGCTGATCTTCAGCTCAAGGCAAGCTCTCTACCACTTGAGCCACAGCACCACTTCTGGTTTTCTGATAGTGTGAGCCACGGTGCCCACTTTAAGAGGATTTTTTTTGTTTTGATTTTAAGGAAAATAAATAACAGGTGGGGCAGTGGTGGCTCATACCTGCAATTCTAGCTACTCAGAAGGCTGAGATCTGAGAATCTCATTTAAAGCCAGCATGGGCAGGAAAGTCCATGAGACATTCCTCAGCAACTACCAGAAAACTGCAAGTGGTCCTTCAGCCTCAATTATGATAGAACCACCCGTAAGCATATATGCTGATGGACAGTGCCCAGGCCTTGTGTTCCACCCTAGGTCTGACAACAGCACAGTATTAAACATGAGCTTGGCATAATAATGCCATAGTCAAACACAGAAGGCAGAAGAAGATTGAGGCAGGAGGTTTTGGGGGGTTAAGGCCAGTTTGGCCTGCATGATGATTTCCAGTCCAACTTACCATAGCAAGACTTAATTCCAAAAAACATACCAGAAAGTTCACTCACAAAACAGTCTCAGAGAGCTGTACTTCCATAAAACCTATTTAATTTTGTCCATTATTGTGACTTACTACTTTATTTTTTTTCTTTTATTTATTGTCAAATTGATATACAGAGAGGTTACAGTTTCATACGTTAGGCCTGTGGTACATTTCTTGTAGTGTTTGTTACCTACTACTTTACTCTTCCTCCTTTAAAAAGTCTCCACAATTAGTTGATGTCATTTATCATTGGTGGTTTATGTATGAGGGTTATTTACACATCTGAACTTATACTTTTCCCTTGTAGCACTGGTTCTTCTAATTCTCTCCCTCTCTTTTTTCCTCTATTTAACCCTACCTCTTCTTTACCACCTCCTCCCTTTCTCTTCTTTTCCTTTGATACATTTTTCCTCCCTTTGTCTCTATCTTCCTTATTTTTTGATATAGAAGAGGATTATATTGCCAAGTTGAGCTGGATTCATGATCTTTCTGCCTCCATGTTCTGAATGGCAGGAGTACAAGAGTACATGGCTGTGGGCATTGCCAGCCAGTGCCAGGCATACCCAACACTGTCAAAGACCAGGTATCTTGAGCACAGACACATTCAGGCACTGGATATGACAGAGCATAAATGGGGTGTAGATTATCCCTTCAATTCAGGACTGCAAGTCATTAGCTAAGCAGGTCCCTTCAACAGAAAGCACTTTAAAAGGAAGTCCCAGATCAAAACTGCACCAATTCTGACAATCACCTGCCTCATTTTTCAGATGTTGGCAGATCTGATAATTGTGTATAATGAGTAGAAATGGACAGAAATGATAAAGTACCACTTTTGATATTAAGTTATAAATGGATGTTGCTCTCACTGTGACATCTCTCTATATCTCTATCTCTCTTTCACTCTTTGATCCTGGTGAAACAATTGCATGTGTGAGTAGTCTATGTAGAAATCCCCATGACAATAAGCTGCAGGTTCCAGATGACGGCTGGAGGACATGAACTGGGAAGGAGTCAAGCCTGGAGATGACCATGGCCCTAGTGGAAATTTTCACAGTTGTCTCCTGAGCTCTTCACTCACAACCCCCCCGTGAAGGTTCTCCTGGTTTTCTAGCCCCTAGAAACTGAGTGAGAATAGATGCTTGATGTTCAACAATATCTGCTACACAGGTAAGCCACTGAAATGGTGAGAAATATAAAACAGAGATCATGTGATCCCTCTCTCTACATCAAAGAGTCATGGCCTACAGTTCACTTGTAGCCTATAGATTATTAACTTCACTGAGTAGTTCCCAAGTATGTGCAGCCATGTTACTGAACTTACTTTCACCACAGTTTATACATAGGTGTGTACAATATGTATTTTATAAATTGTCAGTTTTGATGAGCCAGGTTACGTTCAAGAATATTCATCTGAAAAAAGGCTTCAATAGTCCTTGTGGGTAATGACTATAGCTAATACATTATATAAGGAACACTTGATTTTTAAAAAATCAAGTGGATGTCCCAGAATTGTCAGAGAGGCTGGTGAAATCCCCACAGTCAGGGCTAAGATGCCTTATGCTGAATTGTGTAGTTCTCAAAGGAGAATCTGGACCCTGTAGCTCTTGGCATTAACGTGGGCAATTCTGCCATCTAGCGGACTTTGATTCAACTTCAATTCAAAGCCTTCTGTAATTCAGTGAATCCTATTTAAAATGACAGGGGAAACCATGAAGTGAGGGCTCTTGCCTATAATCCCAGCTACTCAGGAGTCTGAGATCTGAAGACTGTGGTTCACAGCCAACCCTACCTCCAATGCACTATGAGAAAACGGGAAGTTGAGCTATGGCTCAAAGTGGTAGACAACTAGCCCCATGACAACAAAATAAAATGGCCATGATTAGATAATTGATAAAAACATACAATAGAGAAATACACTCCAGGTCAGAGTGATAGTCCCATTGACATTCAAGTTGTCAAATATCACAGAGGACTGAGGAAGCTTTTATAAGTTTAAACTCATAGGCTGTTAGTACTAAACACAACATGAGGTGAATCCTTCCAACTTCTTTTTCTTTTTGCAGCTCCCGGCTGTCAGCACTGCCTTCAGGGGCTTCTGGATTTGATGACTTTAACTCAGATCACCTGAGTGACCTTCTCTCATGGAGTCAAGCAGTATATTGCCTTTCATAACAAAAAAGATAAAAGGAACATAATTCCAATTTGTGCATATATCCTCTATTTAACCATTTGAGACTAGAAGGAAGATGGACAGTTACCCATCAATTATCTGAGGACCAGACACTTCCTCCCAATCCTCCATCCATCAGTATTTTTCTTAGAGCCATCTGTGTGCCTGCCTTCAGTGATTTGTGAAACACAGAGCCTTGGAAGAATGCATTGTGGAGTGCTACTGTAATTCCACTGACTTCTATGCTGCTATAATTCTAATTTGACTTCCATGTTCAGAGCACAGATTTGAAAATGCAGCTTTTATCTCTTAGGGAATCTAGGACAGATATACAACAAAGGCTTCTGTAGCTAAAGTCTTCCTTTTTCTCTGTTTGTTTTTTTTCCTTCCTACTTTACCCTTTTTTCCTCTGGGAAGAAAGTTTTCTTTTTCTTTCTTTTTAATGTGACTGTCCTGTACATATGGACTGTACTGTTAGCATGGGGTTGTAGGCATTCTCATGTGCGCCTCGCAATGATTTAACATAAAAGCTAAACTTATGCTGTGGGAAGGGTAATGTGAAAACTTGAAATGGGCCAAATTTTCAAAAAGAACAAAAAGAACAATGTGAAAGGGAAGTCAAAGTTTTGTGTGTTCTGCAGCAGTGTGAAGATCACGTTTTATGCCTTTCCAGATTAAAATGAGAAGCAGAGGTATAAGGAGTGGTAAATTATGGGGCAACACCCCATTACCACCTCTGAATGACACTCTTCCACCTTCCCTTTCTGACTTGAAACATTGAAACAAGCCTGCCAAGCCACATACAAATCCACATATTGTCTCCCCCCTACTCCCCACCCCACAATTCTAGGGTTTAAACTTATGGCCTCACAAATGCTTATCTGTTTTGCTCACTTGAGTCATGCCTCCATTCTAGTTTTTTGCTGGTCAGTTTGGAAATGGAGTTTCTTAGACTAATCTTCCCAGGATGGCTTTAAGACACTGTCAATTGGATCTGAACCTCATGAGTAGCAATGATTACAGGAATGAGCCATCAGCACCAGGATCACCCATTACTTTTACAAGATCCATTATGAGGAGGACCGGAGATCAAATGAACTGCATAGATCATAGAGACAGAAGGCTGGTCATCCTGACACTGGAATTCCTTTCTGTCTCACCTACAAATGAAGGGTTTCATTCCATGGCCTTTGGAACTCTGGTTTGGTCAATAAAGCTAATGCCGTACTTAGCCTGTAGAAACATGGCTTGTGTTTTCATTGGTGCCAGAGTTATTTTGAAAACTAAGAGAATACTTTGTCATCATTTTTCAAATGTTAAAAAGAAATGTAACCATGGAGATATGAAGCAAATGGACTTGCAGAGCACCTGCAAGTATCAGCATTCCTTCCATCCCACAGCAGACAATTGCCTAGTAACATAATTTACTGTTCCAACCCTGTTATTAATTACCTTCCTTGCAAGCAAAAAAAAGGCTTAAAACTATAAATCTACATTTCTGAATCAACTATTAACTGCCTTCTTTGCAAGTGAAAAAATGTTTTAAAAAAGCTCACAAGTTATGAAAGAGCAAGTCATGATAGTCTAAGAGAGATAAGTGGTTTGAAGCTATATTACAAAGCTATCATTTAAACTAAGTTGGCAACTTCATATAAAGCATCTACCCCTCAAGGATGGACAGAAACACAGGCTTCCATAAACCAGTTTGGCAACAGAAAGCAGCATGAACATCCAATGATTCTGACCTTGTATCCTGCAGAGGAGGCAGCTAATGCTCTAGTAGGAAAGAGGACAGGTCCCTTACCGACAAAATCCAGGTAGTGATGGCCACGTTGTGTCAATGGTCCCTTGTCATTCTACGGTCACCTCTCTGTTCAAAATCAGATGTCCTTAGATTCTGGGGAATGGTCTGTGCAAAGAGAAAATGAGATCGTTTGATCAAAGTTTCTCAGGAAATGCTAAGATCCACATAAGGCAAAGTGACATTCTTTTTCTATCGCTGGACTTCTCTCAGCTTTCAGTAGGCCACTGTGCCCTGTCAATCTCCCAAGTGGACATATATTGGGAAGGGGAAAGAGCATTATTTTCTCTGTTTTACTTTGCCATTTGACACTTCTCCTGTGTTCTTGAATAGCACTTTTTTGTACCGATCATCAACGAGAAATTTACTTTGAGATTACCTACAAAACAACTATGTCTTATGTTCATAGAGCTGACCAAATCTAAATGCAGTTCACTTTTCGATTATTAGAGTTTCAAGGATGTAATTGAGCAGGTCCTGTGATTAAATTCCTGAAGCAGTGGGCAGGAGTGAACCCTATGTACATGACAGGAATTCTCTATTCCTAATGGGACATCCTTTCTTCAAGTCCCCAACTTTTCTTGATAACAACAGGAATGAAAGGACTGCCCTCAGCAGCTTTGGTCCCACCTATGCACACACAGAAAATGGCGAGACCCAAGAGGCCCTGGCAACCACATCACTGTAGCAGGTGCAGTGCCAGTTCATGGTGCAACCCTGGGCCATACTGGGGAAGGGGAGGCAGAGAGGCCTCTGAGTCCCCTGGCCTGCCTTCACTGTGGGTAACTAGAGTGCCCATGTGGCTCTGCAAATGAGCTTGAGTGTCCTGTCACCGTGTTTCCAATTCCTTCACCCAAAGTTCCTGTCCAGTCACCTGTACTTCTGGTCCCTTCACCTGCCGAGCCAGCCGGCAGTGAAAGGGAATCCTGACTGAGGGCGGCAAGGATTAAGGAAAAGGAAAAATACAAGACAAGAGAAAAAAGAAAAGAGGCAAAGATGGGGTACGGGAGGTCTGCATCTCGAGATTGAAACTCAAGACTGTAGCCCAGTTTATTATCAACTCCTAGCTTATATGCAGTTTTGGAACCAGGGAATAGCATAGGGTTGTTAAAATTCCAGAACAAAAAGAGGCTTAGAAGTTTGCAACATTTGATTACAGTAAACACAAGGTAACAAAGCAATTCCGGATAGTGGCTGTGCACAAATATCTTTGCATTTAGCATGTCCTGGTGATAATAGCACAGCCAGAGGTGAAAATGAACCTAGCTGCAAGTTAGGCTCCAGACATCTTGGCGACATCGGCACAGCCAGAGGTCAGGATGAGCTTAGCTGCTAGCTCGGCTCCTGACACCTTCACACACACTTCTGGTCCCTTCATCCATGCTTCCGAGTGGATTCGAAGTAAGTGGAACCTGTCACTTGACCTGCTGGACTAACTTCAAACAAATCTAAGGCTTTATTTCTGTGGATGTGTGGAAAGGATCTGTGTTGGTGTGGTTGGGTTTGGGTATTTCTTTTCATTATTTGGGTGTTTACTTCTTTGATTTTTAGTTTAGCTCAGTTTGGTTAAGATTTCTTAAGTGTCATCTTCATATAGAACATTTGAGATAATTGTAAGATTGACTACTAGACATCCCAGTGGAAAGATGTCAAAATACAACAAAGTTTCCTTTAATTCTTCCTCAGAAGAGGAGGAGGAGATCACCATCATCGGACAGTATCAATGAAGGAGACCATGGGCCATGCTATCTTTGGATATGGGAAGGTGGCCTAGCACCCCCTCACAGAAACAAGGCTGGCTATGTAAGAACTCCTGAAGATAGAACCGGAGAACCATGCCATAGAAAACAAAGTGGACATTGTCAAGAGCATACATCACCCACACATCATCCAATTTTTTGAGGTCATGTAGGATAAAGACTGTCTATATCCTGTCATGGAGCTGGCCATGCAGGGAAACCTCATAGGATGGATCTGCACATCCTGCTGCAGCTGCGTATTCAAGCATAAACCAGGAGGCTGTTCAAACAGATCGTGAGTTCTGTGAACTACCTTCACGAGAACAGAATTGCACACCAAGACCTCAAGCCCAACAACATCCAAACGCAACAGCAAGATCAGTGATTTTGGGCTGTGTCAAGACGACTCAGAGGCCGTTGATAAAGGAAGCTTGTGGAACCTTGATATTCCAACCCCGAGAAATGTTCCTACACAAAATATATGATGCCTACAAGATGGACATTTGGAACTTAGGCATCATTTTTTGTGTGATGACAATGGGAAAGTTCCCATTTGAGGGGAGGAAGTTTGCTGACATTCAAGTCCTAGTTGTAGAGGCCAAGTACAACCCTCCACTATACCTATCTGCAAAGGGACATGACCTACTTTCCAAACTGCTGACTGTGGACTCCAGTCAGAGGCCCAATGTTGAACAAATACTGGAGCACCCGTGGCTGAGTGTCGATAGGATATGTGGCCTGGTTCCAGATGAGCCACTACCCACCAAGATGGACCCCATTATTGGGGCAGTCATGTGCAACATGGGGTACAATGCAGCTGAGACTGAAGAGGCAATAGAGGACAGAGCATTCAATGAAGCCATGGGCCCCTACCTGGTCATCAGTGAAAACTTAAAACAGAATGCCAGCTGTTTGGATTTGAGAACAATGCCTTGGATTGTACCACCATACCCAACTCCTGAAGAACATACCCCCAACCCTCTTCCTCCACGAAGGAGATCCAGCGTACTGGCACAACTTAGCAGTTTCAGCTTGTCCTCAATTTTAGTGGGATGATGATGGCACCCAGACACATGAGAAAAGAGTGAAAAAAGTGCTTGTGTGCCTGCCATTGCCTTCTGCTTTCTGCATAACTACAGTTCTAGCAGAATCTGGGGCCAGTTTTCCTTTGACTAGTTGAGCAGGCTAGAGAGTTGCCAGTCAGAGGAGAATGCCCTTCCCTCTCTGCAGCCACAAGTGGAGGCCACAGCCTCCAGGTGGAGTACTAGACAGGGCTGAACTAGGGTGGCTGACAAGATAGTCATGGTTCTTCACAGACTCTGCTGCTGTGTGAAGGCACCAAATTAATGCCCACAGCATACTGACAGAACTATTCCAGGAAGGAGTGCAGAACTCAGAAACTTTCTCTCAGTGGGGTGTGGAAAAGCAGAGAGAAGTCCACATAAATGCTGCAGGAGCAAGTTGTTCTGGAAGTTCATACTGCATGTGGCCAGCACACTCAGCAGAGGCCTTAGCCCAGCCCAGCCCAGCCCAGCCTAGCCAGGGTCTGTGGCAAATTCTAGGGGATCCTGCAGCTGGAATTCCATGGAAAGGACAGTTGACATGGAGCTGGCTTTCAAAGCTGAAAGGTAAGCTGAAAGGTGCCTCTAGCTGCCTGTACCTTCTGACCAAAGGCGGTAGGGGGAGGGGAGTCTTGTCAATACATTCTACAACCGTTCATGCTTTGTGCCCCAAACACTATGGTGTTTTTGTCCCAAATGGTCTTGCAGACCTTCCATGTATGCCCCCTGTCTGCCTCATTACTTTCTTGTTTGGTATGTATGTATGTATGTATGTATGTATGTATGTATGTATGTATGTATGTGAAGTGAGGGCCTGGAGCTTGGTAATGTGGGAGACCATGGATCTGACGGGCTTGAGGCCACCTGGACTCTGCTTCCCCTTCGGTGCTCTCCAGGAGACTGTAGACCCTGCTGAGAACACCAGTAGTGCTGACTGGGTGGGAGCATGAGCGCAGTCTTCATGGGAAAGAGGAGGCTCTGTCCCCAGGCACCATGTCAGTAGTTTCTGCCCAGCTCTCCTCCATTTCAGTGCAGATTCCTGAATGGTGTTTTCCCTGTACTCTTCACTCCTATTCTAACAGAATGCCATCATCCAAGAGCCCCTGACTTCAGAGTTCTTTGCTCACATTAGAAAGAATCTACTACATTTCACATACCCTGTTACCTCGACAAGTTACTTAGAATTGCAGCTCTTCGCAGGAGCTCAGTTTTTCTCTTAGGGGATCCAGAGTGCTGGGGAGCTGCATTTCCCTATGAGAACATACTGAACACCCAGAGCCCATTGTTTGACTGGCATTATGTATGAATTACAATAATTTTCCTTTATTTCACTTAGAGGTGGAGAAACCTGTGAAGGAGCAAGAGACCTGAGAAAGCATGGAGATACAGTGGGGTCTGTGAGTAGAGTGTGCCAGGATGCATTTTGCCTGTGGATGGACCCTTCCTTCATTGACTGCCTTTGTACATGAACAGAAATATAGTAAGATAAGATATGGCATTAATTGTGCTATTGAGTGTACAGAATGTGATATTATGTGTTCCTTTGGGACGTTATGTCTTCTGTGGACACTGGGTTATTCTGTGGATGGTTGGTGATCTAGCAGCTGAGTCCCACCTCCAGGCCTGCATTTTCTAGTAAATGGAGATGGAGTCTTCCTGGATGGCTTTTACTGCAGTATTTGGGCATCCACTTGTAGAACAGTTAGAACTATAGTTCAGAGCCACCCACACCTGGCGATGCTTTTGACCTTTACCCAGTGTAACACAAGTTAGTTTCTCTGACATGACACAAGGGATTTGTGGACTTACCTGAGTGACAGCTCTGAGAGGGACACCTTCACAGTGTTGGGAACGAAGGGGCTGGTGGGCCAGTGTGCAGAGTGGCAGGGAGGGAGGGACATGGGCACTTTACAAGAGTGTTACCACAGAGTGTTGGCATATCTTGGTAGAGATTCTGGGAGTCCACTGAGAGGCCCCAGGTTTCACCCCCTTTCCCAGAGCACCAGGCTTTGGGCATGGTGTTCATTTCCCTTCTCATATTTCTGTTGAAGGCTCTGGGCCTTCTCTGGAATAGGAGAGCCCATATTTTCCCTATGGGAACCAGACAATTGGACAGCTGACTTTCAAATATTAGAATATTCTGGACATTCAGTTTCCATTTTTGTAATCATAATGTGTATGAATTAAAATATTTATTTTCCTTTCAGCTAGAGATGGAGAAACTTCTGATCTGAAGGAGCAAGAGACCTGAGAAAGCATGGAGGTGCAGTGGCACCTGCGGTTGCACCCTACCTGGTCTGAGGGTGTACCCACATGAACAGAAATTTAGTAAGATTGGATGTGACCCTCCACCATTGGGTTATCTGTTTTGGATTAGGCAAGGGCATTATATTTCCACAAAGAGGCAGTGTTGAGGGCTGAGGCTGGCGACAGCTATGTGACGGGAGGAGTTGGGCACACCTGGCCTTTGCTGTGTGTGCTCTGGGTCAGGAGGTTGAGCCTACAGAGCAGACTGGTGAGATTTGCATGAGGAGGGCTGAGGCTCCTGGGGGCTCAGTGGTTCCTCTTTGGGCTCTGCTCAGATGGAAAATCAGAAATCCTTTACTATGTCTGCCATAAGTCCATTCTTATGTTAACCAACCTCATCCTGTCTTAGCTACCATTAGTCCTCCGGAGAGGCAGTGGGAGTGGCAGTGAGGGCCCCAGTAGAGCAAAGCCTAGGCACCTTGCTGAAAGACAGGGTTGACCCTGATGCTGAAGGAGAACTAAGAGGGGAGGCTGAGGAATTCTGAATTGCACATGAACCAGTCCTCAGTGACTGGGTGGGTGAGAAGTACATACTGTTCTTTTCCATGATTTCTCAATGCTTTTTCTCCATCCCTCCTTTTTTGTTTGCTGTGTATATGTGTTTGCCAGTGTGTGCTGGTACTGTGGGTTGAACCCAGTGCTTCTCTATCTCTGTGTCCATTCCTTTCTCTTCCCTTTCTTCCCTTTTCCCATATTTCAATCCTGTGACATTCACCTTCCCTACTTTAATTTTGCTCCATTCCTCTCGTACTCTCTTCCCCTTTCCCTCTTCTTCTTCTCTTTCTTTTCCATTCTTTCTCCCTCTTTCCCTCCTCTAATCTTTTCTTACCTCCAGACTCTGTCTCTACTTCTCTCTCTGTCTCTGTCTGTCTGCCTTTCTCTCTCTGTGTGTCTTTCAATTTGCATGGTCATTTCTTGTGATTCATGACCTGAGTGACACATCCAAGCCTTCACTGTCTAGTGAATTGGAGATGGAAATTACCCAGGCTCTCTTTATCTTAGATCTTCCAGCTATCCACACC
This sequence comes from Perognathus longimembris pacificus, assembly GCF_023159225.1. Taxonomy (NCBI): domain Eukaryota; kingdom Metazoa; phylum Chordata; class Mammalia; order Rodentia; family Heteromyidae; genus Perognathus; species Perognathus longimembris. The sequence continues at coordinate 47,899,318 of NC_063178.1, forward strand.
AGGAGGACTTAGCATTACAGGCATGTGCCACCAGCATCTAACAATGATTTTGACTTTGTGAATCTGGTGTTTCAGAGATTGGTTTCACTGTTCCACACTTTTCTGACAGACAGCTGTCTGGTGATCACCTTACAAATTCTTGTGGAAAGAAGGGGGTTGAGTGTTGGTGTACAGAATGGGCATGGATAGAAGGTGTGCACAGTGAAAGGGTGTCAGCACTGAGAGGTGTTAGAATCATAGTAGAGTCCCTATGAGTCTCCAGAGAGGCCCTTAGATACACAGCCTTCTGCAGAGCACCAGACTTTGGGTATGGTGTTTCCTTTCCCCTGGTAGTTCCCAGATGGAGACTCTGGGCCTCATGGAAGAATGGCAGAGTCCCCCAAGCTCTCACAGAGACTTAGTTCTTGTGACCCTTTACCAGTCCCTTACACACTAGTTCACTCATTTTGGAAGGTCTGACAAGCTCTGTAACCTGCTCTATCAATGGTGATGAAATAAAACTAGGAAATGCCACATTCTGCCCTTCCTTCCTCTGACTATTTTCCCAAGATCATTAGGGTTCCAATGGCTCTACAAGTTCTTATCTCTGTTAAAGGTTGGGTTCCTCCATTGATAGAACAAATTGGTGGTCAAATGGTCCATACATGGAGTTCATTTCACTTAGCATCATCTTATGTGATCATAATGGTATAGCTATTGGGCTCTTGTGATGTTCTGCTATGACTTGCCTAAACCTGTACTAATTATTCCCAATAAGGGAGACCATAGAGTCCATGTTTCTTTGGGTCTGGCTCAATTCACTTAGTATAAGTTTTTCCAAGTCCTTCCATTTCCTTACAAATGGGGCAATGTCTTTCTTTCTGATAGAGGCATAAAATTCCATTGTGTATATGTACCACATTTTCCTGATCCATTCGTCTACTGAGGGGCATCTGGGTTGGTTCCAGATTCTAGGTATTACAAATTGTGCTGCCATGAACATTGTTGTGCTGGTGGCATTACTGTGATTTTCTTTGTGATCTTTTGGATAGATACCCAAAAATGGGGCTGCTGGGTCATAGGGGAGTTCTATATTTAGGCTTCTGATGAATCTCCATACTGCTTGCCAGAGTGGCTGAACCAGTTTACATTCCCACCAACATTGAAGTAGGTTTCCCTTTTGGCCACATCCCCTCCAACAATTGTTATTGTTAGTTTTCTTGATATATGACATTCTTACTGGGGTGAGATGGAATCTCAATGTTGTTTTGATTTGCATTTCTTTTATGGCCAGTGATGTAGAGCACTGTTTCATATGTCTCTTGGCCATTCTTATTTCCTCATCAGAGAAGTCTCTTTGTAAGTCTTTAGCCCACTTGATGAGGGGGATATTGGTTCTTTGCGGTTTTGTTTTGGAAAAGGTAATTTTTTTTAGTTCTGCATATATTTTAGAGATGAGGCCTTTGTCCATTGAATGGCTGGTGAAGATCTTCTCCCAGTCTGTGGGCTTTCTGCTTATCTTGCGAGCTATGTCCTTTGCCATGCAGAAGCTCTACAGTTTGATGCAGTCCCATTTGTCCAACCTTTCTTTGATTTGTAGCCTTTCTGGGTCATTGTTAAGGAAGTTCCGTCCTGCGCCAAGGAGCCCAAGTGGTTCTCGTACTAATTCCTTTAGTGTTTTCAGGGTTTCTGTTTTGATTTCAAGGTCTTTAACCCATTTGGAATTGATTTTGGTGCACGGTGATATATAAAGATCTAGTTTTAGTTTGTTGCATGTGTTGAGCCAGTTTTGCCAGCACCATTTGTTAAAGAGGCTATCTTTCTTCCATACTATTGTTTTAGCTCCTTTATCAAAGATTAAGTAGGCATAGTTCTGTGGGTTCATTTCCGGGTCTTCAATTCTGTTTCATTGGTCTTCAGGCCTGTTCTGGTGCCAATAACAAGCTGTTTTTATTACTATATCTTTATAATACAGTTTGATGTTGGGAATTGTAATTCCTCCAGCACTGTTCTTTCTGCTTAGGATTTGTTTTTGCTATTCTAGGTCTTTTATTGTTCCATATGAATTTCTGGATTGCTTCCTCTATTTCATTAAAAAATGGTGTTGGGATATTAATGGGTATTGCATTCAATCTGTAGATAGCCTTTGGCAATATTGCCATTTTGATTATATTAATCCTCCCAATCCAGGAGCATGGGAGGTTTTTCGATTTCCTTAGTTCTGACATAATTTCATATTTCAAGGTTTTAAAGTTCTCCTCAAAGAGGTCTATCACTTCTTTAGCTATGGTTATTCCTAGGTATTTTATGTTTTGGGGGACTATTGCAAATGGAGTTGCATTCCTTATTTCCGCCTCGGTCTTTGAGTCGTTAGCATACAGAAAGGCCATTGATTTCTGAGGGTTTATTTTATATCCTGCAACTTTGCCAAAGTTTTGGATCAGCTCTAGTAGCTTGGGGGTAGAGTCTATGGGATTCTTTAGGTATAGGATCATGTCATCTGCGAAGAGAGAAAGTTTAACTTCATCTTTTCCTATTTGGATCTTCTTTATATTTTCTTCTTGCCTAATTGCTCTGGCTAGGAATTCTAGTACTATGTTGAAGAGCAGTGGACATGTACTGTGTTGGAGAGAGTGGACATACCTGTCTTGTTCCTGATTTTAAAGGGAATCGTTTTAGTTTTTCACCATTTAGAGTTATGCTTGCTCTTGGTTTGTCATAAACTGCCTTGATTATATTCAGGAATGTTCCCTGGAATCCCCGTATTTCCAGGGCTTTTAGCATAAATGGGTGCTGGATTTTATCGAACGCTTTTTCCGCATCCAGAAATAAAACCATGTGGTTCTTTAACTTACTCAGGTTGATGTGGTCGATTACATTAATTGCCTTGCGTATATTAAGCCAACTTTACATCCCTGGGATGAATCCAGTTTGATAGAGGTGTATGATTTTTTTTGATGAATTGTTGAAGTCAATTGGCCAGAATTTTGTTGAGAATTTTTGCGTCTATGTTCATCAGGGAGATCAGTCTATAGTCCTCTTTCCGTGATGGGTCCCTGCCTGGTTTTGGGATGAGGGTTATACTGGCTTCATAGAATGAGTCTGGTAGTGAATGTTCTCTTTCAATTTCATTGAAGAGTTTGAGAAATAATGGTGTAAGTTCTGTTTTGAAGGCCTTGTAGAATTCTCCAGTGAATCCGTCTGGACCTGGGCTTATCTTGGATGGGAGATCATTTATTGCCGTTTCTATTCCAATACTCGATATGGGTCTGTTTAGAAGATTTAAATCTTGATGGTTAAGGTTGGGGATGTAAATTATTCTAGGAAATCATCCATTTCTTCCAAGTTCTCAAATTTGTTGGCATAAAGGTTTGCAAAATAGTCCCTTATTATTTTCTGAATTTCAGCTATTTCTGTGGTGATGTTATCTGTTTCAACTCTTATCTTGTTTATTTGAGTGTGCTGCCTTCGTTTTTTGGTCAGGTTTGCCAGGGGTCTGTCTATCTTGTTGATTTTTTTCAAAGAACCAACTCTTTGTTTTGTTGATTTTTTAATGGTTTTTTCGTCTCTAATTGATTTAATTCTGATTTGATTTTAATTATTTTCTTCCATCTATTGACTTGGGGTTTGGCTTGTTGTTCTCTCTCAAGGAAATTAAGGTGCTTCCTTAAATTATTGAGTTGCTGTTTCTCCAGTTTGTTGATGTATGCACTCAGAGATATAACTTTTCCTCTGAGTACTGCCTTTGCTGTGTCCCAAAGGAGCTGGTACTTTGTGTCCTCAACTTGGTTGAATTTTATAAACATTTGAATTTCCCTTTTAATTTCTTCAATAACCGACTGAGGGTTCAGCAGTGTGTTGTTTAGTCTCCATGAATTATAGGATTTTCTGTGGTGGCTGTTTGAGTTGAGCTCTAATTTTATTCCATTGTGGTCTGAGAGAATGCAGGGAATGGTTTTGATACTTTTGAATTTGTACAGATTTTCTTTGTGCCCTAAGATGTTATCTATTTTGGAGTATGTTCCTTGTGCTGCGGAGAAGAATGTGTATTCTGTTGTTGCTGGATGGAGTATTCTGTAGATGTCGGTTAAGTCTAGTTGGTCTATGCAATTATTTAGTTCTGTGGTTTCTTTGTTCAGGTTTTGGCGAGTTGATCAGTCCAGAGGTGATAGTGGAGTGTTAAAGTCCCCAACTATTAATGTTTTTGGGTCTATGATTGATTTTAGAGTCAGTAGTGTTTGTGTGATGAAGTTGGGTGCTCCTGCATTTGGTGTGTAGATATTTAGAATGGTTATTTCTTCCTGTAGGAGAGATCCCTTTACTAGTATGTAGTAACCTTCTTTGTCTCTTCTTACCTTTTTTAATTTGAAGTCAATTTTGTCTGATACTAGGATTGCAACTCCAGCCTGCTTATGGGGGCCATTTGCTTGATAGATTTGATTCCAGCCTTTTACTTTTAGAAGATGTTTACTTTTGCTGGATAGATGTGTCTCTTGGAGGCAGCAGAAATATGGATCTTGATTTTAGATCCAACTTATGAGCCTATGTCGTTTGATTGGAGAATTAAGTCCATTAATGTTGAGAGTTAGGATTGAGAGATGATCGTTTGCTGCTTTCATTATCACTATCTTGTTTAAAGCTGTGTCTTCCCATTTTTTGATCTGATGTTTACTATTTAGGGTTCATTTCTCTGTCTGTATTGGGATCTTGATTATTTTCCCTGTATAGTACATCTTTGAAAATTTTCTGTAAAGCTGGTTTGGTGGAGATATATTGTTTCAGTTTTTCCTTACTCTGGAAGACTTTTATTTGACCTTTGGCTATGAATGAGAGTTTGGCTGGGTACAGAATTCTTGGTTGGTAGTTATTTTTATTTAGTGTTTGGTATACCTCATTCCAGGATCTCCTTGATTTCATGGTCTCTGCTGAGAAGTCTGGGGTAATTCTGATTGCTTTTCCTTTATATGTGATTGTTTTCTTCTCCTTGACAGCTTTAAGGATTCTTTCCTTGTACTCTACTGATCCTGTTTTGATCACAATGTGTCGGTGGGATGTCCTATTCTGGTCTGGTCGGTTTGGGGTTCTAAATGCTTCTTGTAACTATATAGGCCTTTCCTTCTGGATATTTGGGAAGTTCTCAGCTAAATATTCTGTTAAATAGGTTGCCTATCCCATTAACCTCTTTCTCCAAGATTTCCTCAATACCTATTATCCTTAAATTGGGTTTCCTGATCATGTCTTGAATCTCCTGTAGCAATCTGTTTTGTTGATCGGACTGGATTTGTATTGATTTTTGATCTTTCTCCATAGAATCTAAGGAATCTTCAGCTCCTGAAATTCGATCCTCTGCTTCAGTTAGTCGGGACTATAGGCTAGCTACTTGATTCCGAATCTCTTTCCCTTCTGACTGTTCTTTCCTGATGATTTCCCTGTCATTTCTTAGGTCTTGTATGGACTTCTTTACTTCATTAACTTGATTACTTTGGTTTTGAGTGTTGTCTCTCTTTAAGCTGGTTAGTTATCTTTTCATTTGACTCTTGAAGTTCATTTATCTTTCTATTTGTGGATGCCATGATATTCTCCATTAATTTTTGCTCTTCCTCCTCATGCTCTAGAATAATTGACTGAAGAGATTCAAACTTTTCATTTATCATGTTTATCAGTAGACTTTGTAGAGCATTTGGGGGGTTTTCTTCTATGTCTTTGATTGATTTATCTGCTTCCTGCTTGTTTTGAGTGGGGGATAAGACTTTATTGTTTGCCATCTTTCTTGTGTTCCTTCTGCCCATTTGGATTGAGGATTCCAGTCTACCAGCACCTGTGATCACAGTTTAAGACCCAAAGCAGCCCTTACCAAGCACTGTTGTGTAAATATTACAAGTTCACAATTATATACAGATACCCTGTGTACCTGTCTATAAAATTAGATTTGGTGTTCCTAAAGAATACAATTTCAATATAACAACCAATCCTGGTCCCTGTATTCAGTAGTTACTTATTTACTGTTACAACCCTATAAGCAATTCTTGTTTTTATTTTAAGTTCATTTAGGACTGGCTTTCTCTATGAACCCCTGTGATTCACTCGGATTAAGCTGGGATACCCTCTATCCAATAACCAGGAGTCAATGGAACCTGGAGGTCCAGGCAGTAATCAGGAGGGTAAGTTGGAGGTAGTAAAGAGAATAGTTTAAAATGTATTGGGGAGGGGGGGTGATTTTGGTTTAGTTTCATTGATGTGGAAATGTGGAGAAGAGTAGAATCAGTAGAAAGAACAAGGTTAAAATGGTAGACAATGGAGAGTTAGCAGAAAAGAGTGGAGGTGTTATTCATAGGAAAGTGTTTTTTAAGGAAGGAGAACGCAAAGAAAGAAATAAAGTAAAAAGTGGAAGACAGATGCACAAAACAGAGAGAAATTATTTAAAAAAGAAAAAATAAATAAAAAGGTAAAAAAAAAAAAACTGAAAAGGAACAACCCAAACAAACAGAAAAGAAAAAAACTTGATAAAACAGACAGGTAAAAATAGAAAACAAAAAACAAAAAGCAAAACAAAAAAAGACCAACGATGTTTCAGCAGTGAAAAAAAAAATTTTTTTTTTTAAAGGTTAAAAAATGTTTGAGGGGCTGGGGATATGGCCTAGTGGCAAGAGTGCTTGCCTCATATACATGAGGCCCTGGGTTTGATTCCCCAGCACAAAATATACAGAAAATGGCCAGAAGTGGCGCTGTGGCTCAAGTGGCAGAGTGCTAGCCTTGAGCAAGAAGAAGCCAGGGACAGTGCTCAGGCCCTGAATCCAAGCCCCAGGACTGACACACAGACAAAAAAAAATTTTGAAAAGAAAAAGAAAAGTGGAGTCTTCCTTGTTTGGGTGGTCTTTCCCCAGTCTCTGGTTTCCTTGCGATGGTCTGCAGTCTATTTTCCTGATTGGATGGGTTTGACTTGATTTCTGTTTGCAGGGGGTGGTTCTGTTCTGACCCTTCTCCCCTGTTGGTGCAATCATCGGTTTCTGTGGTTTGCACAGCTTACAGATAGGCCTTGGGCATCCTCTGTAGATGGGGACTTGAGCAGTCTGGGAAATCCTGGCTCCTCTGTCTGCTGTGGGGCCGCTGCCTTTAATGCCTGGCTTTGAATAGGCTGTGGACTCAGAAGGGTGGGGCACCTCTGGCCTGTTTTACCCAGCTGAGAGTTGCTTGCCTTTGGCAGGCTCCTCCCTCCTGGGCGGGGCGGCCTCCTTGGCAGAGGTGGCTATGGAATGTACCTCCATTTCAGGCTGGGAATTGGGCTTCCTCTGTGATGGGACCTTTTAACTTTCTCAGGAACTGTTTGTTCCCCTGTCTGGTGTTTCCATGCCACCGGGAGCTGCTCGCCGCTTTTGCTTTAAATTTATAAATTCCGGTGGGCAGGGCGGGGCACCGCTGGGTAAGCCGAGGCCCAGGACATGCCTCCCACCTGGGCAGGGGGCATTCTTCTGGGCAGAACTGGCTCTCACTGGACGGACCCTCTTGACCTTTTCAAAGATGGCTCCTTTGGCCTCGCTTTCCCCAGGCCCGCTTTAGTTCCAATCTGGTCTGACCCTATGCCAGTGGCAAGGATGGTGCTTTGCTCTGGCGGTGGGGGAAGGGCTGCCTTCCAGAAGCTGCTCTGTGGGCGCGAGTAAGAATATCTTTCATGGGGTACTCACAATTTCTGTGTGATTTCAGGTCGTCCATGCTCAGCCGCCATCTGGAGTATTTCTCCCTGGTCTATGCTGTGTGCTTTAGCTGGGTGAAGTGCAGGTTGCTGTGCCGGGTGCTGTGCTGGCGCCGGCACTGGCATGGCGGTGGGACGCTGCCCGGAGCTCAAATCTGTTTTCAGACAAGCAAAGTCAATTTTTCCTTCCTGGCCAGAATCCCTGTACTGTTAGAACTTACTCTGGCTGTCTTTCTAGAAGTAAAAGTTTCTATGGGGTGAGAAAACTGCGATGTTGGAGGGAGCTCAGCTAGTGCTCTGCAGCTCCTCCACTGTCTTCCCGGAAGTGCAACAAATTATATGTTGTAAGATGAAGTGTAGTATAATTATATAATATTTGTGTATATATGTGTCTGGGATATATATATATATATATATATATATATATATATATATATATATATATATCAGTTTCTACCAACATGAAGCATATTGGATCTAACTTCTAACCATAACCTGCCAAAATATGGCTCCTCCATCTCTTTGTTCCAGACATTTTTCTGGTTCTTCCTAACATATCAGATATCTCTTTCCCTGGTGATCTTTTCTGATCCAATTCACTCTGCATCATCTCCTGCTTTTCCCCTATTACTGAACATGAGTTTGGGAAGTGAACAGGATTCAGGTTTGTTTATCTCATCCCTTTAAGGAATTTAAGAGCAGGGAAAGTGTTTAAAACATCTAAGGTTATTTAAACGCGAAAGGGACAGCAATAGGAGCAGTGGAAGAAGCATCCACACAGACTCCTTCTGCTTGTGCAAGCCTTATGTCTTCTTTCTATCCTCATCTTACCTTCCTATTGTGTGGAGAGCCTGACTCCTCCCTCTGTGACGTGGCATGGTCCAATTGGTGGGTCTAGGGGTAGATATGTGTTGTATGGATGTGGGGCACACCCGCCCGGACGCCTTGCATTGTTAAGAGGTGGTTCTAGCTGGCCTACCTCTTCTCAAGCCCTGGTGCCGCGAAGCTGGTAGACCCACCTGCCTTCCCAGTCCAGAACTGGAAAGGTGGCTCTAACCAGGCCCGGCTCCCACCTCAGACCTCTTGTGCATCAAGATGGCTGCGGGTGATGAACCCAGAGGCAGTCCTGGGGGCTGTAATGTAGATATAGGCCGCCTCTTAGGGAGGTCCCTCAGAGCTCCACCCTGATGGACAGCTCAGGCATCAAATACCAGCCCCTATGTAGGTGCACATACCCCTCCCCTTCCACTGCCCTCAGACCCATGTAAAAGAACAGCTTATTTTCTGAATAAATGAGTCTTAGCGCTGACTTTGCTCCAGGACTGTCTGTGTGTCCTCCAACTAAAGGGAGGCTAGGTGGAAGTTCCTTGGCCTTTTCCTCTTCTTGGACAATCTAGGTGGGGCGTGTTTTCCCATCTCTTCTGCTGGGCAGGAGAGCACGGGAAGCTAAAAACCCCCGACACACAGAGTCTCCTGATATATGGGCAAGGCTGTGGTGGCATCTCTCAAAGTCCCCTGGATAGATTGTCACACCTCCTGCTGGGTTGCCTGCAAATTTTTACAGAGACTGGTTAAAGATATTTGAAATCTCCCAGTATTCCCTGGTTGCTTACTCTGAGTACTCTGGCTTTTGTAGGCTGGTGCACTACTGTTTTAAGCAGGGTGACAACTTTAAACAGATTTTAGAAGGCTTGGGCTTTAACCATCTTCACAAAATCCACACAGACCAAAGGCCAACCAAGTCTGCTCTCTGCAGCAGCCACGACAGTTTCTGAGAAATGGAGGGGGAAGACACGAATGCTACCCCAATGCAACCCTGTGGCCACCAAATACAACTCTGGTGCTTTTAACCTTGGAATAAGTCTCAGTTGCAACTCTGTCATGATAGGCCTGCTATAAGCCCAACTCTAATCTTGGCGGGGGTGGGGGTGTGGCACAGCCAGGGCAGGAGCACTCTGGGCATGTCAAAATCTTCACAGGACTCCTAGATTCCCTGAGTAATTTTCCATGCGAGAGAGAGAGAGAGAGAGAGAGAGAGAGAGAGAGAGAGAGAGAGATAAGGACTCACTAGTAGTGAAACCAGGCTGTTGGGGAGCAGACTGTGGAGGCAGCTTCCTGTAGCCACTGAGCGCCACAGTCCACGCAGCTAGCACACTTGTTGACCTGCATCCTATAAAGCAAAATATCAATTCTGGGTCAGGAAAATTGAGGTTAGCAATCACATTTGCACACTCATTCCAAAATGACTCTGATCCCTGATCTTAAAGAGTTTATGAGAGCACAGAAGAGAAAAATGGACAAGCAAAATCTTATTCTATACCAAAGAATTGTCAGGATCAGATGTATACTTGACTTTTAGTATAGATGGAGATAAAGAATAATACAGTGGGTTTTACATCATTGTACTTGTACCACATGCTGCATATTTGAACCTTTTGGCATTTTTCTTAGACACATTTGCTTGCACCCAAACATGATCAGTTTGGATTTAACATGTGGGTTTCTTTCTTTTTGCTTGCAGTCAGGTGAAGAGTCAGGATTTCCTCCAGGCTGTTCACTGTGGCTCCACCCACAGGCTGCAAAGATCAGTTTAACACAAGCCTTTTTTTTTTTTTTTTTTTTGCCATTCTTGGGGTTAGGCTCAGGGCCTGAGCACTGTCCCTGGCTTCCTTTTGCTCAAGACTAGCACTGTGACACTTGAGCCACAGCGCCACTTCTGGCCATTTTCTATATATGTGGTGCTGGGTAATTGAAGCCAGGGCTTCATTTATACAAGGCAAGCGCTCTTGCCACTAGGCCTTATCTCCAGCCCAACACAAGACTTAAAGTAAGTTAAAATAGTAGTCAAAAGCAAGTAATTTTGAAACCATGATGCCAGTTTTTATATGTTTTACCAACAGACAGACAGACATACAGACAGTTGGCCACAAGCTTTGGGGTGCGCTTAGAATTTTTTTTTTCCTTTTAAATTGGCCATGTAAATTTTCTGGAATTCCAGTGGCAAAATGATATTACTTTGCCCATATTTTAGAACCACGTGGTCAGTTAGAAAACAAAAACTATTCCAGCAAACAAAAATTTTCACAGATTTTCTGGCAAGGAAATAGAGAAGCCACATTTTGAGAAACCAGTTCAGCTCCAAGGGGGAGCTGAAGTCGGATGCTATGACCAGAGAAGGTCCAGGAGGTGGGAGACAGGGCATGAACAGAACAGATACGTGGCACGGCTTAATGGCGGCGGAGCTGGTCAGAGCCTTAGCAGGCTCACAGCAAGACACCTTCACCTGCCAGCATTTGAATTGCAAGGCACATTTGAATTGCAAGGCCACAGTTACAGAGTTTAGGGTGGGGGGGCAGGGCTACTGGGAGCTTGAGTCTCCACATCCCTGCGCAACCTCAAGGAATTTGGCACACCCATCACCTGGGGGATGGGTGGGGCTCTACCTCTAAGAGTTTTTGGAACCTTGATGGAACCAAGATGGCACTTGCTAAAACCAATTCTATTTTCCACCACGTGGTCAATGCTAGAGAAAACAGGATTTAGCCAACAACAAGCAGAACTTAACCAAATCTCCAAGCTTAACAAACATCAATCAAAGCAGATGTTAAACAAATATTGGTACCTTTGGAAGCTAGTACCAGCCCATCACAGGCAGGCAGGCATAGAGAGAAGCAGAAAGACAGAGAGAGAGAGAGAGAGAGAGAGAGAGAGAGAGACAGAGAACTCCATCTGCCCAAGCGCTCATAGAAGTTATGTAAGTTATGTAAGTCCTGTACAATATTTCAAATTTGTAAGATTGGGCTCAAACTTGAGCAGCTTTTCTGAAGCATTTTAGACTGTTCCCCACTTGATGAGTGACCAACGGAGCTGAACTAGAGATCAGTTGACTCCAAACACCCACAATTGCTGATTCCCTTGACCTAGCCCAGTGGCTTAAGGTGGGAAGCCCAGTGCCCTTCCCTGGGAGGGGGGCTTGGTACTGGGAGCCAAGATTTAAGGTGGCTCAATGGCCTTATAAAAAATCTAAGCTCCTGGCTAATGGTCACTCACCCTGGTTGGAGTTTCAAATCTGTTGTGGTGGATGATTGTGCCCCTCCCATGGTATGTGATTAGCAGAGCTGAGGAGTTAAATATCAAGGGTCCCTGGTATTACTCTGGTCAGCTGAAATGTAGGAGACAATCAGAAATGAGGCTGTCACCCTGGATGCCTGTGTCCTGGATCGAGCGCCAAGTGTGGCCTTGAAGCCATGGCCCTGTGGCCCTATACTACAGTCAATTGGAGTGGGGCTTGGAACTTGGCACCAAGATTTTTATTGTGGCCCTGAAGCCACAGCCCTGTGGCCCTGCGGTAAATCAGAAAATTGGATCCGACTGCTCGGTTAGATTATCACTTACCCTGTGTGTGAGGGCAAATTTGTAGATTGTCGTGGTGGATGGAAGTAGAGCTCTCGGTCAGGAGAAGTTACCTCGGTGGTCCTGTGGGTGGGCTTAGGACAGAATAATAGGTCCCGTGGGCAACTCGGACACCCCAGAAATGGGGGAGCAAATCCACCGGGGTACATATCCCAGGTTTGGCACCAATGAAAGCAAAGGTCCCAGCCATCCCAGAGGACCATGCGGAGATAATCATAGGCAGGAGAAGAAGGTTCATAAGGAGGTTTATTAGTGGGGCCATAGTTCCCATGGGAGAGGGAGCTACACGGTGTCTGCACCTTATCCAGGTGGCAGCTTCTCTCTCTGGGGGTAAAGGGGAAGTAGTTATGTAGTGAGTAGGAGTGGCTCATTAGGTATGGGTGGATCTGGGGGCTAGAGGGAGGTGCTGAGGACCTGAATCTAGGAAAATGCTAACAGTGGTTGCATGAGTGGGTCAGGTATGAGGTTGCACAAAGGGAGTTCAAAGTGTGTGCACATTTACTTGCTTGCCTGAAGGTCCCCAGACACCAATCACTTGGCAAAGGCCACCCTTTAGTGCTGTCCACTGCACCAAGGACTCAGGACTTGAGTCTGGGGACATCAAGCAGCCACTGCTTTTGGCGATCTGCTTGACAGTGATGATGACACCCACAAATACCATTTCTGGGTGCTAGGGTGCCTTGGCTCAGGCAGGGAAGGGTCAAATGTCCCTATCCCTGGTGTCTGAGCAGAGCTTCCTGCAGGAGCCTTAAGCATAGGGTTGTGAGCCCCTGTACCTGGTTTGGCAGCTCCTGCCTGTAGCCAGTGTATTCCTGTGCTTCTGGGTAGAAGGAACGAGCAGGCAGGGATCTGGGCCAGAGAGGCCAAGGAAAGAGGGGAGACAAGAGGCGAGCGGTCACCAGTGCAGGGAGGAGATGCCCAGATCGGATGACCTGCTAGCTATCAACCTTCAGCTGACAGCAAGACAGATGACAGCGAGAATGGTGGCAGATCGGGACACCCGGTGCTTCCAAGATTGGCAAGGACACAGGCGGTGGGGGAGCTGTCCCAGGCAGTTCAGCGGGGACATGGTAGGATGGAGCCAAGAAGGGATCTGGGTGTATTTGCCAAGGACCACAGCCCCAGCCGGTCCTGGTGGGATGGCCAGGGGCAGGATTGGTGGCTCCAGAGGTACTGTGTGGCACTGATGGCTGGTGAGCACCGGTGAGCACTGACAGCCGACCACTAAGTGGCTTAGTGTCCCTTTCGCTATGGCAACTCCACTTGGAACGCTGGTACACATCAGCAGACTGTGCCTAGAAGCTGGCCACGTCACAGAGTGCCAAAACATCAGGGCACTGCCTAGAGGCTTTGCAGCACCGTGGGCATGCATGCCCAGTCAGGCAGGCACCAGGGGGCCTGGATGGCCTGTGAGCACCAACTGCCTATGGCTAAGTGGGGTCACACCCCCTCGCACTAAGGCAGTTCCTGTTGGAATGGGAATGCGGGCACACATCAGCACGATGGGCACGTCATGGAGAACCTAATCATCTGGCCACCGCCGGGAGGTTTTGCTGCACAGCGGGCGTACATGCGCAGTACTGCAAGACTCAGAGGTGCACAGCCCCACTAATTAGCAAGCCAGGCAAGGGCCTCAGCTGGAATCTGCCAAGTGAGCAGTGGCCATTTTGAGACCAATTGGATGTCTGATGCAGGAGCAGAAGGCAGAAGGCAGGACAGGAAGGCAGCTACCCTCTCACCCCGGACAAACACCTCCTGTGGGCAGGAAAGACGAAGAGGGACTTGGGGACAGAGCAGGGAGACAACAGCTTAGATGAATGGGGATTGGTGTGCACGAGTAGACTGAGAGAGCCCACAAGTGCAGAGGGTGAGAGCAGAGGGAGATTTGGAGAAGAAAGAAGGGCTAGGCCAGGGTGAGGGAGTTGTGATTTCCCCAGAGGAAATGAAGAGGTGCATGGGGAGGTGTGCAAACTGTGAACCTCAAGAGGAAGAGGGGGAAATTGGGAAGCAGAGACTGAGGCAAAGAGGCAGAGGTGCAGTGGCATGCATGAGTTGATTGCTTTCCCCGGAGAGTTCATTGCTACCCATGTCGATCAGGCTTCATTGTAAAGGGAAGGGGAGACTGGTGGGGACAGCAGGGGGAGACAAAAGTGCCAGTTGGCTGGCCGGTACCCAGGGCTGGGATCCTTAGCCAAGACCACCGCAAGACCATCCCCCTTGACTAGAGAAACTTGGACCTGGTCCCCAGAAATCCCTTAGCACCTTCCAAGCCACTGTGTACTGGGTGTGCTCATTTGTGTGTGCCTGTGCGTGCGTGCATGGGTACCTGTGTGGTCCTGAAGCTGTACATACGTGTGCTTCATAAGTGGAAGACTGTATGTGTGAATAGGTATGTGGATGTGGATTCAGGAGGACCCGGCACAGTGTGTTCTGAGTGAGCACGTGGTATGGGGGGGCGAGGAGGGAGAGAGAGAAAAAGAGAGAGAGATAGAGAGTGGGCTTGCCTGTGAGGAATTCTCTGTTCATGTGCGGTTGCATGAATGTGTCAGGTATGAGGTTGCACAGAGGGAGTTCAAAGTGTGTGCACGTTTACTTGCTTTCCTGAAGGTCCCTGGACACCAATCACTTGGCGAAGGCTGCCTTTTAGAGCTGTTCGCTGCACCAAGGTCTCAGGACTTGAGTCCGGGGACAACAAGCAGCCACTGCTGTTGGCAATCTGCATGACAGTGATGATGACACAAATACAATTGCTGGGTGGTGCTAGGGTGCCTTGGCTGAGGCAGGGAAGGGTCAGATGTCCCTTTCCCTGTTGTCTGAGCAGAGCTTCCTGCAGGACCCTTAAACATAGGGTTGTGAGCTGATGGCACCCGGTTTGCCAGTTCCTGCCCATAGCCAATGTGACCCTGTGCTGCTGGGTAGCAGGAAGGAGCAGGCAGGGACCTGGGCAGGAGAGGCTTAGGCAAGAGGGGAGAAAAGAGGCAAGCAGGCACTCCTGCAGGGAGAAGACGCTCAGATCCAATGACCAAGTACCTATCAACCAGCAGCTGTCAGCAAGACAGATTACGTTGATGGGGAGATTGGTTGTGGATCCGGACACCCACCGCTTCCAGGACTGGCAAAGGCAGAGGTGGGTGGGGGGCTGTCCTGGAGGGGTTCAGCCAGGATATGGGAGGATGGAGAGGGGAGAGGATGTAGCAAGTGTATTTGCGGAGGACCTCTGATGAAGCCAGTCCTGGGTGGAAGGCCAGGGGCGGGATTCGCGGCTCTGGAGGCACTGTGCAGTTCTGATGGCCGGTGAACACCTGTGAGCACTAACAGCCAACTGCTAAGTGGCTTCAGGTTCCTTTCGCTATGGCAACTCCGCTTGGAACACGGGTGGCACCTAGAAGCTGGCCAAGTCACAGAGCGCTGAACCATCTGGGCACCGCCCAGAGAATTCACAGCACCGCAGGCGGGCATGTCGTGTCCGGCAGGCACTAGGAGGCTCAGATGGCCAGTGAGCTGCATGTTGGGACTTGATCAAGACCTGAATTGATTCCTTGTGGGGCTACAGGGATGTGTGGCTTCTTCAGCTCCAATCAGGTATCTTCCTTTGTTCCACGAAGTACAGGTGGCATTCTTTGATGAACAGCAACTTATTTCTTTGTTCCTTGTTTTCCAGGGGACAGATGTGGGTGCTAGTTTCCCCCTGTCCCTGGTAAGCAGTTGCTAGGAAGCAGATGGGATTCCATTATAGTGTTTTCACTTCAAAATTGTGTAAAGCTTGTGTTTGTCTGTGACTTATTTAATGGTCTGCCTATGTTGAGGTTGGATTTCTTGATTTATGGATATTTTGTTTCACCTACATTCTGTTTAAATCTACAAGCCTTGAGATTGATTTACTACCTTCTTTCAATGGCAAACACACTCCCTGAATGATGTTTATGACGTTCCTAATAGGATTATTATTGGAAGACACAACTTGGTTCACTCTAATGCTATTAGAAAAATTGTAAAAATGTTTGTTTTCACCTTCTTATCAAAAAACCTAGTTTCCCCATTGTCTCAGAGGGGGGACATCCCAACCTTTTCCCATCTGACACATGGCCCAAGGGTTTCTACTTGGCAACCTCCCCAACTTTTATAAGTCCCACATAAGCATTGGCTCAGAGAGCACAATTGTATCCCATAGCCCTGTGGCCACTGCAGTGCACACGAGGTCACAGTTGAATCTAGGGGCTCTTAGTGGAGAGTCTCCACCTACAAGGGAGCAGGGTGTCCTTCTCAGGCTCTTCCTAATATCCTTTGAGAAACCTCTTGTGCATCTGCATGTGCTTTCTCCAGCTTCAACCTGTTCATCCCTAGCCTGGCTAGCAATGATATAACTGATGTCATGTTGACCATCCGGATATCAAGGCTCCTTGTTCCTTTATTTTCAGACTAACTTTAACCCCTGTCCTTAATTCTCTCCAGTCTTCACTAAGAGCAGGCTCAGATGTCACACAAAACTCAACTGATGGTCAGGAAAACAGAGAAAAGCCAAAGAAACTTTACAGTTGGTTCTTAAAGATGAAGGCCTTTGGGTCACCCATTACTGACCAGTGTGGTTTGGGTTGTAGAGTTTCCTCCTGGAATTTACCCCCACCCCACCCCAGCCCCAAAGGAAAAAAGGAAAGAAGGGAGGGAAGGAGTGAGAGGCTGTTATCTCCACTCAGTCAGCATGGACAAAGGAAGGTTACCTAGAAGGCAGACTGTGAGTTGGAGAAAAGATGGGAACTTCTTTGGATCTACTTTCTTAAGTTTACAGCCCCAAATCTGCACGCTTTTGGAGTGGTGGTAAGCATGGCAGGTATTCTCTGTTTCTAGCTAAGGAATATTCCTCTGTGTGTGTGTGTGTGTGTGTGTGTGTGTGTGTGTGTGTGTATGTGTGTGTGTGTGTGTGTGTGTGTAGATGCATTTTCATTCTCCATTTATCAGTTGAGGAACACCTGGACTGATCCACAACAATGCTGCTCTAAACATGGATGTGCAAGACAGATGCCTAAGGACGGTATGTTCAAACTGTATAGTACTTCCATTTTCAGTTTTTTAAAGAACCTTCCTACTGATCTCCACAGATTTGTACTCATTTGCATTCCCACTAACAGTGTGTGTGAGTTCCTTTATGCCTAGGTCCTCACCAGCGCTGTTGTTGTTTGTTCTGTGGATGGCTACCATTCTGACAGTGTTGAGATGGGAAGTGGAGTTGATGTTTGTGTGTGAAGGGGGTGTTTTTGATTGTTTGTTTGTTTTGTTCCAGTCTTTAACTCAGGGCCTGGGTGCTTGTCCTGAGCTTTTTTGCTTAAGGCTAGAACTCTATACCACTTGGGCCAGAGCTCCACTGTCCATGTTTTTTGGTGGCTAATTGGAGATAAGAGTCTCATGGACTTTCCTGCCTGGGCTGAGTTTGAACTGTGATCCTCTGATCTGGAGATTATGGGAGCAATTAGGATTACAGTGTGAGCCACAGGCATCTGAACTCAGTGTAGGTTTTTTTTTTCTCAGTGTAGTTTTGATTTGCATTTCCTGTATAGCTAGAATGTTGATCATCTCTTTATTTATTGCTTATTTGTACTTCCAAGAACTGTCTGTGCAATTCATCTGATCATTTATCAATTGGATTGTTTTTTTAAATTTTTTGAGAATTACAAATATATTCCTGAATATTAGTTCCTTGCCTGGTGAATATCTTGCAAAGATTTTTCCTCCATTATGGAGGCTGTCTCTTCTTTCTTGTAATTGTACAAAAACCTTTTAATTTACTGCAATCTCATTTATCAGTTCTTGCTCTTATTTCCTGAGCTATTGGACCCCTCTTCAGAAAGTTGTTACTTGCAGCTATACAGTAATCTATGTATCTTTATCCATTTCCTGGGATTGTAAGGTACAATATAGACTCATATTTAGAATAAAACTTATCTCCAGGAGAAATTATTTATTTATATATATTTTATTGATTAATTTACATTTTATTTACATTAAACATATAAAATCTTAAGGCTGGTATATAAGTCAGTTGTAGAGCTTGTTTATCTAACAGAAACTACCAAAGAACTGTAATTTCTTAGTTTGTCTGTTAAAAGTGAACATGCCAGAAAGTTATCTTGAAAAATGTCAAGTTTTAAGGAACAAATAATAGGGATCATTCATTATCTGTTAAATGGCTTGTCCCTACCCTAAAATAATACAAACCATAAACATAAACCATCTTGGCCCAGATGACTTCACTCATGAGTTCTGCTCAATATTAAAAAACAAAAGCAAAATATTCCAAAAGAATGAACCACTTTCACACAAAGTTCTTGCAGAAAGTTGAAGGGAAAAAAATTATTCCCAACTGATTTGTGAGATCAGTAGCTGATATCCTTTATCTAAACACATGTAAAAGTTCTTAAGGAAGTGTTAGCAAACTGAATGGATTAGTATGTGTGCAAATGTTAATAGAAAATAACCAAGGAAACATTCTCCTAGAAGTGTGAAGTTGATTCAATTGAACTTCAAGACCAACAATCTAAAAGTAAAAAGCCAGCTGGCCACTACCCATACTCCTATCTACTAGGAAGGCTGGGATTTGAGAAGCACAGTTCAAAGCCCGCCCTGGCTGGAAATTCCATTAGACTCTTATCTTCCTCCAATTAAGCACCAAGAAAACCTGTAAGTATAACTGTTGTTCTAATGTCAGAATTCTGGCCTTCAACACAAAAGCTCAGGGATAGCACCCAGGCACTGAGTTCAAGCCCAAGGACCAACACAAAAATAAGTAAAAGGAAAAGCCAAATGATTATCTCAGTAATCTTAAAAAGACTTCAAAAAATTAAAAAATCAAAACCCTTAGCAACTTAGAGATGGAAAGGAATGCGGGCAGCAATGGTGGTAGAAGTGGTGGCTCTGCTGGTTCAGAGCGTGGGTAGGCAGCAGCTTGGGGGCCCGCCCGCGGGCTGCGGTGTGTGAGGGCTGCCTGGTTCCCCACTTCCCCCATCCGCCGCCACTGTGATTGGGTGGAAGAAGGCGCTGGACTGATGGAAATCCTAATGACAGTCTACAAATTCGCCTCCATCTCTAACATGGGCGCCAATGCCTCGGCATTAGAGAAAAAGATTGCTCCAGAATAGTTTCCAGTCAACTGAGCACTATTTTGGATTAGTCAATTTTGGGAATACCCGCTTACTGTAATTCTGTTCTTCAAGCACTTTATTTTTTGGGAAAAAGTTCTAGCATACAAGAGTCAGCCTAGGAAGAAGGAGAACCTTCTTAAGTGCTTTGCAGATCTCTTCCACAGCACAGCAACTCAAAAGGAAAAGGTCAGAGTAATACCTCCCAAGAAGTTCATCACAAGATTACGGAAAGAAAATGAGCTTTTTGACAACTACATGCAACAAGATGCTCATGAATTCTTAAATTACTTGCTAAATACAATTGCTGATATTTTACAAGAAGAGAGAAAGCAAGAAAAACAAAATGGTCGCTTGCCTAATGGTAATATTGACAGTGAAAATAACAACAGCACACCAGACCCAACGTGGATTCATGAGATTTTTCAGAGAACATTAATTAATGAAACCAGATGTCTTACTTGTGAAACTATAAGCAGCAAAGATGAAGATTTTTTTAGACCTTTCTGTTGATGTGGAACAAAACACATCAATTACTCACTGTTTAAGAGATTTTAGGGGCTGGGGATATAGCCTAGTGGCAAGAGTGCCTGCCTCGGATACACGAGGCCCTAGGTTCGATTCCCCAGCACCACATATACAGAAAACGGCCAGAAGCGGCGCTGTGGCTCAAGTGGCAGAGTGCTAGCCTTGAGCGGGAAGAATCCAGGGACAGTGCTCAGGCCCTGAGTCCAAGGCCCAGGACTGGCCAAAAAAAAAAAAAAAAAGAGAGATTTTAGCTACACAGAAACTCTCTTCAGTGAATATAAATATTACTGTGAAGAGTGTCGCAGCAAGTAGGAAGCACACAAATGGATGAAAGTTAAGAAACTGCCCATGATTCTAGCTCTCCACCTGAAGAGATTTAAATATATGGATCAACTTCATCAATATACAAAACTTTCATACCGGGTACTTTTCCTTTTAGAACTTTGTCTGTTTAACACTTCAGGAGATGCAACCAATCCTGACAGGATGTATGACCTTGTTGCTGTTGTGGTTCACTGTGGAAGTGGTCCCAATCGTGGCCATTATATTGCAGTAGTTAAGAGTCATGATTTTTGGTTGTTGTTTGATGATGACATTGTAGAAAAAATAGATGCCCAAGCTATTGAAGAATTCTACAGGTTGACACCAGATATCTCAAAGAACTCTGAGTCAGGTTACCTCCTTTTCTATCAGTCTCGGGACTGACGGAGAACCATGATGAAGATATACTTCCTGCCTCATTTCTTCTCTGGTTATTATGGAAAAGAGCAAGCACTGATTTCTAATGAAAACAGACATTCAGGAAGCTCAGGGGATGGTAGCACACTTTGCACACAATAAAGCAAAGACTATGGATTAAGGAGCCCTTCCTATCATGGTAGTTGATTTATTTGCTCAGGTATCATGCTGTCTGTGCAGTTCCATACAAGGAAATGAAAACAGAGACCAGCTCCGCTTCTTATTGGCACACATTTTCTCTTTATTAATTGCACCAATAATGATTTGAATTCCTTGGGAGGGCAGTAAAATGAATTGGTACCTGTGCTGGTTGATTGATAATGGAAAGAGATGATGCTGAACACACTGCATATATGTTGCCCGTGAGCAATATAGATAAAAGCATATTCAGTGGTCTTTTCAAGTATAAACCAGAAGTACTTTTGGGCCCAACACTTGCAGTTGCCTTACTGATGTTTCAAAACACACACAACAACAACAACAACAACAACTAATAAATACTTGAATCCAGTGTCAGGAAGACAAATATGTCTTGCTTCTCTGAAGAAGTGTATAATAATATACAGTATATGTATATTTAGGGAACAATTGGTTAAAAGTGGCTTTTTGTTTCCCCAAGGGGAAAAACTGGTTTTGTAATTACAATTTTTTACTTATTTATTATACTTAAAACCGGTAGAGTCTAAGTATTGTATGAACTGCCCATGATTTTGTCAGTAAATTTTAGCATATTTTTAGTAGTTTTGTTGGCTTAAGTAGTCCTTTTGTTTTGTTTCTATTTTTAAGGTAGATTTTTAATTCTATCTGAAATCACTAAGATAACCATGAGAAAAATTACAGTGAGAGAGGTAAACACTGCTTTTTCAGGAGGAACTGATATCTCTGGCTAAGTAGTTGTTCTTTTGTCATAATTTAAAAATCATATTTTATTCCACTTTAATTTCAGGAAAATGAAAAAAAATTCCCTGTAATTGTTGGAATGATGAAAGAAATTCTGGTGCAGTGGTGGCATACCGTCTTTAGAATTCTTAAGTTCTCAAATGTTCAAGTTGAACCACGCTTGGAAAGATTAATACCATTGTAGTTTTGTTATTTTCAAATGTTTTTTTTTTTAAATTTTACATTGGAAAGCAGTCATGTATGCATCATAACCCTTTCAGCCCAGGTAATAGCTAACAGAATTGTGAAGATAACGTTTTTCTGTACTTCTTCCCCCTCTGAGTTTACATTAATCCAACTGGATGGATCAATCGATGTTTAGGACTTCATTCTACTGAGAGTTTGAAGAAATCATAGATGTAATAAGAGATACCTATAAAGCACTGCAGTTGATGCTTCCCTGTACACACCAGTAAAGTGGTCTGACTGTGGCCAAGGGTAACTCATAAAAAGTAACTGAAAAACCCTATTTAAAAAAAGCAATAAAAGAACACATTGTAGTGTTCATCTAACAAATATTATAAAAACAAAAAGCGAAAGAATGATGACTGACTAAATATTTTTGCTCTAAGATCAAAACCAAGAGATGATTTCTACTCTCACTATATCTTTGCAATGTTGGACTGGCAAATGTAGCATGTGTACTAAGACAAAAAAAGGAAAAGAAACCAAAACAAAAGGTACACATTTTGTAAATAAAAAATTTGCTTATGTTCTCAGATGACATATTTCCAGAGCTGACCCTGAAGAACTTATCAACATACTGCTAGACCCAAGAAAGAAGCTGAGCAAAACTGGTAGCCAAGCATCAACAACAACCAAAAATTACACTGTGTTTCTAGAGACTACTAACTGATCATTGGCAATGTATTTTAAGAGTACTATTTAAATTTGGACCTCAAACATGCAATATTTAGAAAGGAATTCAACAAAATATCTTCAACAATATGAAAGTACAAATGACAGAAATCAGAAAAGATCTAGTTACTTGGAGTGCATCCTATATGAAGAGTCAAAATTCTCAGGACACCAATTTACCCAAAATGACACATAGCTTACATGTGATTGCCTGAGCATGCATGTACCATTTCTGAGGCTTAAACCCAGGATTGGAGCACCATTTTTGACCTTGTTTTACTTAGGCTAGCATGTTCTACCATCTGAGCCACAGCTCTACTTACAGCTTTTTGGGGGTAGTTAATTAGAGATAAGAGTCGCACAAATTCTCCCGTTGTGGCTGGCTTCACTTTGTGATCCTCTGATCTCAGCCTTCTAAGTAGCTAGGTTGACAGATGTGAGCCACTGGTGCTTGGTAATGCTATTTTAAAAAGTAATCAAGAAGCTGATTCTAAAAAGTATATGAATAATCAGGAAGTTAAAAGTAGCCACAAAAACATTGAAAAAGAAAAGTTGTCGGACACACTCTAATTGATTTCAGTACTTATATAAAGTTTTATTAAATAAGACAGGATAGAGAAGGCAGTCAGGCAGGCAGGCATTTTTAACAATGTATACAATATGCCATCAAATCCTTCATACATTGTGCTTAGGGGCAACCATATTGGTTGGGCAAATAATGTCAGTAATGACATAATTGTAGCTATGTTTTGTTGTAAGTTTTTTCAAGTCTAAGTTATAAAAATTCTGTGAAAGTTTTGCTATTTACATACTCAATAGACAACATTGTAGGAACTTAAGTCAATATTCAGGCACTAGGGATTAGGCAGGCTGGCAGGCAGGCAGGCAAGAAGGTAGGTGGGCATTTTTAATAATGTATACAACATGCCCCCAAATGCTTTACACAATGTGTTTAAGGGTAGCGAGATTGGTTGAGCAAATAATGTCCATAATGACATAATAGTAGCTATATTTTATAAGTTTTTTCAAGTCTAATTTATAAAAATTCCATGAAAGCTTTGCTATTTCCCTGCTCATGGGACAACATTGCAGAAACTCAGGTCAATATTTAGGTACTAGGGGTTATGCAGACAGGCAGGCAGGCAGCAGCAAGCAGGGAGGCAGGCAAGAATTTTAGTAATGTATAAACCATGCCCCAAAATCCTTTGTACATTTTGCTCAAGGGCAGCCAGACAGGTTGAGCAAATAAGGTTCATAATGACATAATAGTAGCTATGTTTTGTTGTAAGTTTTTCAAATCTAATTTATAAAAACTCCATGAAAGTTTTGCAATTTGCCTGCTCAATAGACAACATCGTAGAAACTCAAGTCAATATTCATGCTTCCTTAGGGTTAGGAAGGCAGGCAGGCAGGCATATTTAATAATGTATATAGAAGTCCCAAAATCCTTTATACATTGTGCTTAAGGGCAGCCAGTTTGGTTGAGCAAATAATGTCCATAATGACATAATAGCAGTTAGGGTGTAAGTTTTTTCAATCTCAGTTATAAAAATTCCATGAAAGTTTGCCTCTTCCTGTGTGGGCCTTCCATTTGTCACTAGAGAGGTGTGGGGCAGGGGAATCAGATTCCTTTGCCCCTTTCAAACATGGCCATGCTTCTCTGGTGAGGATTTCTGGCCAGGTCCCCCAATAGCCTCTCTGCCACTTTCAAAAATGGCATTTGTCTAGGTTGGTGGGAGGTATGCCCTTCCAGGTGCTGTTTTCTGAGAGAAAGGCCAGATGGTTTGGGAGGGGGAAGCACTCACATTTCCCCTTGGCATTTCAGGCCCCCTGTGATGAGATGAATTGTCT
The DNA here is from genome assembly GCF_023159225.1 of Perognathus longimembris pacificus. Lineage (NCBI taxonomy): Eukaryota > Metazoa > Chordata > Mammalia > Rodentia > Heteromyidae > Perognathus > Perognathus longimembris. Next base: position 47,923,444 of record NC_063178.1, read on the forward strand.
CTATGTCCAGCTTTGATGGGCTGGATTGTGGGATTCCATTCCTCCTGTTTAAATTCATCCTGAAGGTACAAGTAAATCCCATGAGCTAGGCTGCCGCTGTTGCTACCTCTAATTCTGCTCCCATTTCTTTGGCGTATATATCTGTACAATTATGGCTTACTAGGCAGGACTTTCTGGATGTGGAAAGCCTGAGGGGAACCTAAAACTCTGCTTCTTTGCACAGAGATGAATTTGTTTCCTGTTCTCTTTGTGCCATCATCTCCTCCTCAACATTGAATTTAATCTCACACCAGTGACAATGTCTATGAAGAATAAGAACAAATGCTGCCAAGAATGAAGAGAAAGGGAAAAATTACATATGATTCTTGTAACATCATGCATGCAGTAGGAAAATCAGCATGTAGGTCCCAAAAGAATCTTTATAAAATTTTATGATATGAAGCATGGGCACTACTACATCATAGGACTAAGGCCACTCTGTGTGTGTGTGTGTGTGTGTGTGTGTGTGTGTGTGTGTGTGTAACATATCATCATAAGAATTTAAAAATTAAGTGACAAAAATTTTGTAAAATGTAATGAATGTGCCATTTTAATAGATCATTAACAATCTCATTAGAAAGGACAGTGTGATCACAGCTCTGAAGTAGCTCTGTTCTTAGGGCCCATTAAGGTGTCTACTGGGAATTTGGGTATAACATAGTTTGACCAGAAGAAGACATAATGTTGGCTTTAATATTTATTAAGGCTTGTAATAGAGCAGAATTTCATCTCTTACCCATTTTCTCAGACAAGTACATAACTGTTTCATTTATGTATATAGAAAGTTTAGCAAAAATTACCTGTTGTTTTAATTTAAATATGTTTGCAAATCTATTTATGGTGACAGGAAAGATAGCCTGAACTATTTCGTTTCTTTAAGTGTAGGTTTTTAAATGATTCTGCCATAGGCTCCTATGCCAGCTATGAAGATTTTAAGATAAAATGTACCTATGTTACATCTTATTGTTGTTTTATCCTCAATATGTGTATGTGTGTTTGGTACTCAAAAGCATATTTACTACTTTGTACAGGGGGGTTACAATTACCTACATAAGGCAGTGAGTGTATTTCCAGTCAAACGTGTTACCCTTGCTCATGTTTTTCCCCTTTCCCTCCTCCTTCAATCCCCACACCCAAAGATGTACAGTTCATTTCGAACATATTGTCTTGTGAATATTGCTATGGCATTGGTTTGCCCTTTGTCTCTTTTCTCACCACTTGGTTGTTTCCCTTCCCTTCCCTAGTTAAGATAAATGTAAATACAATACCCAAGGTACAAAAATAAAATAAAGTGACAACAGAGGGCATACCTTAAGGGAGAAAAGAGTAAGAAAAAGGAAATAACTGCATATCTTACATTAAAATCAACAGCAAATTTCCTCCTTGAGTGGGAAAGTTGAGAATATAAACATGCAACAGAATTTCCATATTGACTTTGACTTATTGACATGTAGTTGCTGGTTTCCACAGCATGATTGCCTCCCTTAGGCAATAGTAAACAGACACATTTGTGTACCCAGAATTCTCATGGGAACATACTTGAATTAACTAGTAATGTTCTGAGTCTTTTATAGAATTTAGATGTGTGAACTGACCATCTGGGTATGATACTCTAATAACTTTGGGTGGTGTGTCACTTGCAAAGATATTTTTGTGGCCATATCTCTTTGCGTCTGACATGACATCTTCTGATGCAGTCCAGTTGCATCATCCCAAATGGCTTGACACAGATTTCAACCCAATCAATGAAAGTTAACTTCATCCCTGGGGCCTCACTATCTAGGACGTTGGAGGAAATCAGCACCTGCGATGAAGAAGGAGAATCTGCAAACATGTTGTCCAACTCATGTTTTTCTCCTTGACACAAAGCCACATATGCAGAGCCCCTAGAAAGTTTTACACATTCTTCATGGGGATTCACAAGAGGCTTTAATGTCAATGTGCATTAAAAGACTCATGTGCACCTATACGATGGTATATGAATATATATATTTAGCAGACACTGTGAGTCTCACCTCCAGAGGGAATTTCAGCTTGGCAGATGCTTTGGGGATGTGCCTTTTGATTTTCATACTCGTTTTTCTCCAGTTTCCCCTCCTTCTCAGGTCTTTGGTTGGCACTAGCTGCTTTTCTACGATGAAGCACCAGCACACATGAATGGAGATGCGATGCTTGCTGCGTTTTTCCCTCTCTACACTTTGGGAACTGAGGGAAGTCACAGTGATGCTTCCAAGGATGAGCAGAACAAGCCGTAAGTAGCTCAGCAGTTTATTTCCAGTTAGTGTTTGGTTCTCCGGATGGGCCATGGCTATGGGAACTCTGGCTGCATAGATGAATGCTCTCCATCTTCTCTATCCTGACCTCCCATCCCTAGGCACCAGAAACAGCTCCATTTCATTATGCTATAGGGCATCTATTCTAGAGTAATTTTCTGCCTGCTACTAGGAGAGAACTTGAGGTAACCTCTTCTCTTTATTTCAGCACCACTGTATCTCTGCAGCCCAGTTCTCATTGCAAAGGCTGAAGTGCTGTTATTATTTAAAAACCTGAGTCAGTGGCATGTGTTCTCTACTAAAAGGCTTCAAACACAATCCTTCCCCACAAACGCGCAGTCTGAGAATATTTATTTGCTAACACTTATATTGTGAGGATATTGATAAAAATTCTTATTGTAGTCTGCTGGCTCATGACTGTAATCCTAACTACTCAGGAAGGTGATCTCTGAGGATAGGGATTTGAAGACAGCCCGAGCATAAAGATCTGTGAGATCTTCATCTCCAATTAAGCACCCATACCTGGGAGGAAAACTCTAGATAAAGGGATAGAGTGATAGCCTTGAGAAACTAAGCTCAAGGATAGTATCTGGGCTCTGATTTCAAGTGGTAGGACTCTCTCTCTCTCTCTCTCTCTCTCTCTCTCTCTCTCTCACTGTAGAAAAGTACTCTCAAATTAAGAACTGTGGAATTATTTCATGTCAGATAAGTGGTACAATACAGACATAAGCAGGCATTATAAAAGATCCCTTAAAAGAGAATTTTATCTGCCCACAGTGAGTTCTGATTTGCTCATGCACATGAAAAACCTTGGCAGAGGGTCTCAGATATGGCTATGCAAAGAAAAGTAAAGAAATGGTTGTATGAGTTGTGCTTAAAAGCTTTAAATCTGATGTTTCCTGTACCTGTCACACTATGTTAGAATGTATTCTTCAAACATATTCTCCTGCAATTTCTCAAACTGTACTACATTGATATTTCTTGAATTCTAACTCTGTGCTAACAGATCTTCATTTTTTTTTTTTTTTTGGCCAGTCCTGGGCCTTGGACTCAGGGCCTGAGCACTGTCCCTGGCTTCCTTTTTGCTCAAGGCTAGCACTCTGCCACTTGAGCCACAGGGCCACTTCTGGACGTTTTCTGTATATGTGGTGCTGGGGAATCGAACCCAGGGCCTCATGTATACAAGGCAAGCTCTCTCGCCACTAGGCCATCTCCCCAGCCCCCAGATCTTCATTTTAAATAGAATACGGTTTTAAATTTTGATAAGCTGCTGAATTTTAAAGAGTTTTTTGGAGCCACCAAATATTTTGGATCATGCAGAGAATATATATTGTACTGAAGTAATTTTGTATTTACATTGTATGATGTGACATAATTCATGTGAATGTTATTCACTGCTTGGCTATGTTAATAAAGTTGTTTAACTATAAAAAATAAAAAAAATTAAAAAAGAAAAAGGTCTATAGGGAACTTCAAGATATTCTAGCAGCATATTCCTTACCTGTCACAAGAGAAAATGTCATTGCCTCCATATATTAATTCTTTTCAAGTGCTGTGTGACAAGTGCATCCTGAGGTAGCTGCCCACAGTTTGGAGCTGAGATGGCTGGGATAGAATTACTCCCATCCTTGCTGTAGAAGGTATATGTCTTTATCTCATATGTCACTGGTATTTCTGCTTATCTTTCTTTTATGCTTGTCCCAGAACCCCAGGGCCTGGGCACTTGACCCTGAGATTTTGTTTTTTTCTCAAGGCTAGTGCTCTACCACTTGAGCCACAGCTCCACATCTGGCATTTTGCAGTTGTTAAATGGGAATTAATAGTCTCACAGACATCCATGCCCTAGGTGGGTTCAAAACAAGATCCTCAGATCACCATTTCCTGAGTAGGTAAGACTTCAGGCATGAATCACCTGTGCCTGGGGTAGTGTATATGAATTAATCCCTTACTATCTACCCTTGTTTTGCTGAGATTCCTTCTCTTGCTTTCCCAAAATATGTTTGTGTCTTTTTGTTAATGTACTAAGATAGATGCATTAAGTATTACAGTTACAGCTGGTGGATGTTCTTAGCTATCTACAGATAGGAAGAGAAGTATGGTCTGAGTATTAAGAATTACGGGATGGTATTGAAAACAAATAGCTGTATTTATTCATGACGTCTTTCTTATATCAATGGACCACTGCCATTAGATATTATTAGGTTAAATATTTGACTCAATTCTCTATCCACTGACGTTCCAACAATGTTCCTTTACTTTTATACAAGCTGGTATTTGTGCCAACTATCTGGTTCATTTTGTAGCTCTCCATTCCATGTCATGTACTTTGATTATAGTCACCATCTCTATGCATAACCATTTTATACCTAATCCTACATTCCTTTTTCTCTCCCATGACTCTAATTTTCACTGTTCCTTTTCAGCTTTCTTAGGTTGTTAGCATTACAGGTATGAGTCATTAGTCTTGAGCTTGCTTTATACTCTTGACTGGCCTTTTCTCCCAAGGGTAGTGCTCTACCACTTGAGCCACACGCCCACTTCTAGCTTTAGGTTGGTTAACTGGGAATAACAATGACAATATGCTTTTATCCTCCAACTGGCTTTGTCTTTTATTGATCACTGGTGTCAATACAGGTAATTTTAATCACGTGGGGTATCCCTACTTTTTAATTATTATATACCATCATCCAACTGCAATTCTTTTGAATTTTTTTGAATAATTAATTATTTATTTTCAAAGTGATGTACAGATGGGTTATGTTTCATATGTAAGGCAATAGGTACATTTCTTGTACAATTTGTGACCTCCTCACTCATTTCTCCCTTCCCTTCCCTTTCCCTCCATGAGTTGTTCAGTTGATGTACACCAAATGGTTTTGCAAGTATTGCTTTTGGAGTCCTTTGTCTTTTTATCCTTTGTCTTTCGATTTTGATATTCCCTTTCACTTCCCTAGTTCGAATACCAGTATACACAGTATCCTGGGTACTTACATGAGATACAGTGATAGCGCAGGGACAACCACAGGCAGGGGATACAAGACAATCATCACCAACACAAAAAGCTATGGTTTCACATGGCATATTGAAAGTAATTACAACAGTGATATAAAACTCCTTTCCATAACATGGAGTTCATTTCATTTAACATCCTCTTATGTTTCCATAATTTTTATTTTGTTTTAGAATTACTACAAATTATATTTTGAGGAGGTGCCATTGTGATATTTACATACATGCATGTAGTACACTTGGAACAAATTTGCCTTCATCTTATTATATTTACTACTACGAAAAATAAGCAGTGAATTTCAGGAGATGCTCTGTGTTTAGAACATTCACATGTAGACTGGCAAGTTTGTTTTATACTGAGATAGATTTAGGTATAAATGAATACCTATTAATATATATGAAGAGCCATATCTAAAATGAATAGCCTCTACTTCTCATTGCATTTATGTGAAGAACTTACAAAAAGAGGCAATGAATGAAAATGTACACTCATTCTTTCTCCATGGGAACTATTATGGTAATAATCTTTAGGCTCTGTTCTTGCAACACTTTTAAAAAAACTGGATGTTGCAAGTATTTAATTTAAAATTAGCTAATATATCTGACGTATCTGCTTCTTGATGTCTACCACGGGGAAACAGCATTTAAATACTATATTTCTAGTATGATTCTTCAGCTCAGATCATATCTGTTGAGTTTTTACACACTTGATGTCATCATAATGTAGACTGAATCACTCAAAACACAGGATTTTTCCCACAGCTGGAGCTAGTTACAACAAGATAAGGCAATAAAATATTTGGTGTCTTGTGAAAGCCTATCCTTATGCAAAGGACAAGAGATTTTTGCTGAGGTGCACGTAGTAAAGGAAAGTAAGGGAGATCTCTTTCAGCTGAAGTAAATTTCTGGATCTCATTCATGTCCTTATCTAAGCATAAGACACTACATTCACATTCATCACAATAGGGGGTATTGGTTTAACATACTCATTGGAAATGAAGCAAGCATTGAACTCATCAAAGTAATAAGCTCTGAAATAGTCATCCTAAATTTCAATGCTCATTTCCCAGGTTTACCTTCAAGAATTACCAATTTGTTTTGGCCTTGACTTTTGCTGTTGAAGAGATCAACAAAAACCCTGCACTTTTATATAACGTGACTCTCGGGTTTGATATCTCTAATGTTCAATTTGAAGCTTGGAAAACATTCAAAAATGCTTTCATGAGCCTCTTTGGGAACTATAACATTCCAAACTACTCTTGTATGAGCGACAGCAAGTCTATAGCAGTCCTTACAGGACCATCAGGATTAACATCTGCCCAAATGGGGACATTACTGGACCTCCACAGGTTTCCACAGGTGAGTATGGGAAGAGTAGAGATATATATTTTAAAGCTCATTTGATTCCATTACAGGTGTTAGAACTGAATGGTGTGAAGAGACTGGACTTATGAACCTATAACATTTTGAGATACTCAAACGTAGGAATTCAAGGTAATGGGAAATGTAGTCCCATTGTTCACCAAAGATGATGAGAAAGTTAAAATAGATTAATGAATTATTTGAAGTTTTAAACCTTATCAATTTTAATTACTTTATTTATTGTCAAAGTGATGTACAGAGGACTTACAGTTTCATATGTCATAAGTCTCCTGAGTAGCTAGGATTACAGTTGTAACACACACACAGACACACACACACACACACACACACACACACACACACACTCAGGTACAAGATATGCTGAATGAAATAAGTCAGCCTCGGAAAGAGAAAGGTGCCATGGGTTTTCTTATATGTGAAAGTTAAACCTAAAATATGAACATGAACTACAAAATAAATATGGATCACATCAATACACATTAATATGCATATAAAAAAAGTTTATCCATATAGAACACATTGGCTTGGAACTCCTTGTTATATCCTCCCTCAACTAACAGAATAAAAATGAATGCAAGAAAAATGTAGCATATATTGTCTGAGGGGTGTAGATATTAAGGGAATATGCAAAGGGGCAAAGAAATAGAGAATACATGTTTGGAAAAATAAAACAATAAACTGGGAATGTGTAGGATTGATATAGATGGGGAAAGCTGATTGGAATAGTGACAAAGATCAAGATGCATTGTATACACAAATTTATATGTAGTAAACTATTAAAATTATTTTATAGGGCTGGGAATGAGGCTTAGTGGTAGAGTGTTTGCCTAGCATGCATGAAGCCTTGGGTTTGATTCCTGTGCACCACATACACAGAGAAAGCCAGAAGTGGCACTGTGGCTCAAATGACAGCGCTAGCCTTGAGGAAAAAGAAGCCAGGGACAGTGCCCAGGCCCTGAGTTCAAGCCAAAGGACTAGTAAAAAAATGAATTATTTTCTATTGCTGGGGGCTGGTGCCTGTAATCCTATCTACTCAGGAAGCTGAGATCTGAGGATTGTGGTTCAAACCAGCCAGGGCAGGAAAGTCTGTGAAACTCTTCAATTAACCACCAGAAAACAAGAGTGGTACTGAGGCTAAAGTAGTAGAGTGCTAGCTTTGAGCACCTAGCCCCAAAGTTGAAGCCCCATGACTGACCAAAAATATTTTTTATTAAATATTAAAAGAAAAACATACTTCCCATCTACTTCAACTTGTTATATACTGCACATCATGATTGAAACTGTGATGGATAGTAATATCCTCATTCATGGAACATCCGATTTTCATTCCCTTTAGATTACCTTTGGGCCTTTTGATCGTTCCCTGAGTGATCATAACAAGTTTCCTGCTCTCTATCAGATGGCCCCAAAGGACACACTAATTGCCACTGCCATGGTTTCCTTTTTGCTTCACTTCAGCTGGAGCTGGGTGGGACTGTTAACACTACAAGATGAGAATGGTTTGTGGATTCTTCCTGAATTGAAAGAAGAGATGGTCAAGAACAAAGTCTGTATAGCCTTTGAGCTAGCATTCTCACACTATTCTGTGTCATTGAAATTCCTGGCACTTACTAACCCAATTTATAAATCTTCAGCAAATGTCCTCATCATATATGGTGACTATGAATTCCTACTACATTTAATGATTTGTGTTGAGCACTATTTCATAAAAGGCAAAGTTTTTATCATGAATTCACAGTGGGAGTTAACCACAAGGAGGAGATATTTCATGCTAGGCTCATTACATGTCCCTCTCATTTTCTCACACCATCACCCAGATGTTTCTGGATTCACAGAATTTTTCAAGTCAGTTAACCCTTCCAAATACACAGAAGACTTCTTCCTTGCTTGGCTATGGTTTCTCTCTTTTAATTGCTCAGATTATGAGTCTGACTGTGTCATGTGGGAGAACTGTCCTCATGATGCCTCTTTGGATTGGTTGTCTGGGAATGTTTTTGACATGTCCATGTCTGCAGAGAGTTACAATATATACAACGCTGTGTATGCTGTGGCCAACGCTCTCCATGAGATGCTTCTTTATCAAACAGAAGTACAAACAATGGGAAACAGAAAGGAGAAAAGGCCTTCCCCTGCACAGGTAAGACCTCTGTTTCAAGTGGAACATACAGTGAGCAAAGTCTCTTCTTAGATGGTTTTCTTACAATGTAAAATTTAATATTTCAGTTATTTTCCCCAAACCCAAGAAATTTTAATTGTTTAAATGCCCGTGAGGCACTCTAGACTTGTGTTCATATGCTCTTCAGGAAAAACAGGCCAGTACAAGGACAAAAGTAATTTTATATTTTATAAATTCTTTCATTTACAAGGGACCTCAACATATTCATAGCTGATGTTCTGAAAACTGTAAGTGCAATTTTTTTCTGTATATTTCTTTTTATTCTGCTAGTTCTGGGGCTTGAACTAGGGGCCTGGGCACTGTCCCTGAGCTACTTGTGCTTAAAGCTAGCACTCTACCACGTGAGCAACAGTGCCACTTTCAGCCTTTTCTGTTTATGTGATACTGAGGATTACGCTATATTCCCAGCCCCTCCCTATGAATTTCATACGTAAAAGCAAAGGATGACCTGCTGAAGGAAATTAAATGTATTCTCATAAGTGACATAGTTTAGGTACTAGTATTAAGTGACATTCTTTAGGTATTAATCATGAAAGAAGCACACACTGGAGACATTCATAATATATGAGCTTGTGTCAAACTGTAGCTAGGCAAGTGAGAACGTCTCATTCATGACTATTTACATGGAATTGGCTTTCTCCTGAATTCTGTATCAGAAGTTAAAGGCAATCAGAAGCTTTTCTTAGGTCAAGTTTTTTATCTTAACTCTGGAATAAACTTCAGCGTAAGATGATGAATCTCTTTTAGCTGCATGGTTTTCTGAAGAACATCCAATTTCACAATCCTGCTGGAGATCAAGTGATTTGGGATGAGAAAAGAAAGTTGGAAGCAGAGTATGACATTGTAAACATTTGGACTTTTCCAGAAGGTCTTGAACTTAAATTGAAAGTCGGAATGTTTTCTCCATATGCGCATCAACTGTCTTTATCTGAAGATATGGTAGACTGGGCCATAGGAACCACAGAGGTGGGTTGGGTTTAACTGTAATGATTTTAAAGACATATAAGTAAGCCAAATTCACCCTTGAAATGTATGTGGTTGAATGCCAGCAATTTAGTCCTGAAATATAACCTACTCAGGTGGCTTTGATGTGGATATCATGGTTTGAAGTCAGTTCAATCACGAACATCTGTTGAGACTCTTTTGTTCATTTAACCACCAACAAAGCAAAGTGGATACTGGTAGCTCATCCCTGTAATCATTTGTCCTCAGGAGAACGACATCCTCAGATCTAAGATTATATAAGTCAGTTTAAGCCTGACTTGACAGGAAAATCTGTGAGACTCATATCTATGGACTACCTAAAAGCTTCGGTTATGATGTGGATCAAGCCCTAACACAGTGTAAACATCCTGTTTTGAAGCTGTAGGATAAGTATCAAAATTTTAAAAGAAATTAATAGTCCCTAATGTTCATTTGCAATATTGGCCTGAAATATGAATTGCATATTTCTTAGCAGCTTTCTAACACTTTGACAAAGTACCTAAGTAATTACGTGGCTGAAAGCTTTATTTCCCTCGCTTCTGTGGAGTTCCTTCATTGGCTTGCTACTTAGGCATTCTTTTCATCAAAGTGTGAGAATCATTTAAAGAGTGTGTGATGGGATTCTCACTTCATGGCTACTGGAAAGGTAAGAGGAAAATATGATGGGTATGGGGTTCTCCTAACCCTACAAAAGGGAAATCGTGGCATTATTTACAGCATAATTTTAAAGCTTCAAACAGGATTATTCCTCCTTGCTCTTCACAATTTCACAGATGAATATAAGAGAAGATCAATTCAATGAAGCTCCATAGTAATGGCCCATAAAATTTACTTTCTTGCCATTAATCTCTAATCTTTTGAAGGTTTCATACTTCTCTGTAGCTCAACAGACTAGAGATCAAGGCTAGAGCTCACAAGCCATTTGGGATCACATGATAAGCAATCTATAGCAGAATTCAATTTTCTGACTGGGTATATGTGCATCAAATTACTATGCTTAATAATCCAATTCTTTAAAATAATGAACATCTTGGAATGTTAGGTCAAAGTCTGCACAGTTACTGATACCTATCAGGCTTCCCACAGCCTCCTCACTCTGTCTGCAGTGAGAGTTGTGGTCCTGGATTCAGGAAATCCCCACAGGAGGGAAAGGCTGCCTGTTGCTTTGATTGCACTCCCTGCTCAGAAGATGACATTGCTAATGAGACAGGTCAGTTCATGTCTGCGGGAGACATTCAAAATCTCTCCAGGAGTGTGCCCCAATATATGCAAGCAAATGAAAAGTCCTGCATTACGATTGCAGAATCTACTTCTTGCTTCCTTCACTTAGCCATTTAGTTGAAACAAGGATGGTAAGCCTTCTTGAAAAAAAAAAAAACAGATAAGAGATAAGCATGAGCTCTAAATTACGAATAGGATTAAATTTTTTCTTCTCTCCTGTATGCAGTTCTATTCAACTTCTCATTTATGTAACTTAATTGCTATCGTATAAAGTGCAAAGCATTGTTAAATACAAGGTCTTCATGTTTCTCAAAAGTACCTTTAAAATGCAATGAAAATATCACCGTGTGCATCTTTGTTTCTTAGGCCTTGTTCTTGCAAAAGAACAAGTGCTAAGACGTGTCTTTGGGTTTAGGAGGAGTAACAAGTAATTTGCATAGCATGATTTTTATAGCTTCAAACAGTGATTTTATTTTCTGTCCTCCACCACTTTACAGAAGCAGGAAGAGACAAATACAAAATGTTAGGAAAAGGTCACAGTACTCTTATTTATATTGCAAAGAGATATTGAGGGAAGGGCAAGCTTTACTATCTATGATTTTGAAAGAGGAATTTCAGTTGTCAAATCAGGCTCAGTATTTTTGTGGCTTCTTGAAAAGGTGCTGAGAACAATTGTGAAATTTTTAGGATGGCAAGAAATATCATCTGTGATATTCACTGAACAAAAAATGTTCCAATCAGACTGAAAAAAGAGAATGTGGGCAGGAGTGTGAGAACATGATAACGACATAGAAATAATATTCAACATTTCTGGTAACATTTGGTAATATTTACTTCATGCTAGTAAGTATTGGCATGGTGGAATTATCTCTGTAGGGGAATTTCCTTATTTCCTTTTATCTTCTGAGTAGGGACTAACAGTTATTTGATTTACTCACCAGATATGGAGCAGTGTGTGAAGTGTCCAGATCATCAGTATGCCAACAAACAGAGAAACCAGTGCCTCACAAGAGGTAAAAGTTTCCTAGCTTATGGAGAACCCTTGGGTATGGCCTTGGCCTGCATGGCTCTTGGTTTATCTACACTCACAGCACTTGTTCTTGGGATCTTTGTGAAATATCACAACACCGCCATTGTCAAGGCTAATAACCAGGCCCTCAGCTACATCCTGCTCGTCTCCCTCATCTTCTGCTTTCTCTTTTCCTTGCTCTTTATTGGCCAACCCAACACAGTCACCTGCATTCTACAGCAAACCACATTTGGAGTTGCATTCACTGTATCTGTTTCCGCTGTTTTGGCCAAAACTGTAACTGTGGTTCTGGCATTCAAGGTCACTTCTCCAGGGAGAAAGATAAGGTGGCTGCTGGTATCAGGGGCTCCTAACTTCATCATTCTCATCTGCACCCTGATCCAGGTGACTCGCTGTGGAATCTGGCTGGGAACCTCTCCTCCCTTCATTGACACTGATACCCACTTTGAACATGGCCTCATCATCATCCTGTGTAACAGTGGCTCCCTCACTGCTTTCTACTGTGTCTTGGGTTTCCTGGTTTTACTGGCCCTGACCAGTTTCACTGTGGCTTTCCTGGCCAGGAACCTGCCTGACACCTTCAATGAAGCCAAGTTCCTCACCTTCAGCATGCTGGTGTTCTGCAGTGTGTGACTCACCTTACTGCCTGTCTACCACAGTGCCAAGGGGAAGGTCATGGTGGCTGTTGAGGTCTTCTCCATCTTGGCCTCTAGTGCAGGGCTCCTAGGCTGCATTTTTGCCCCAAAGTGCTACATCATCTTGTTGAGGCCAGATAGAAATGTTCTGCATGGCTTCCGGGGCAAAACACATACTGGGAGAAATAAGTGTTCTTAAGATGAAACTTCCACATTTGATTAGATATATTCCTTTTCTTTATTAGGTATTAGTTTAGATTGCTATAATAACTTCTATGAATAAGTGAATCTTACTCATTTCTCTAGTAAGGTTACAGTAACAAATTTAATCTAGAGACATGTAAATTTAAATTTTATTTATTTATTTATTTATTTTTGGCCATTCCTGGGCCTTGGACTCAGGGCCTGAGCACTGTCCCTGGCTTCTTCCCGCTCAAGGCTAGCACTCTGCCACTTGAGCCACAGCGCCGCTTCTGGCCGTTTTCTGTATATGTGGTGCTGGGGAATCGAACCTAGGGCCTCGTGTATCCGAGGCAGGCACTCTTGCCACTAGGCTTTATCCCCAGCCCCTAAATTTTATTCTTTATATTTTTTATTTCAATTTTCTCTGTACTTATCCCATCTTCTCCACCAGTACATTTTTTATGTCACCTTCTTTTCTATTTTTGCTTTTTCAATCAGTTGCCTATTTTTTTTTCTGGTTACAATCTTGGGGTTTGAATTTAAAGCCTGCATACTCTCCCTGGATTTTTTGTTCAATGTTGGTATTTTACCACTTGACCCACAGCTTCCCATTTTTTTTCCATGATTAAACTGAGATAAGATTCTCATGGGCTTTCCTGCCCAGGTTACCTTCAAACCAGGATTACCAGACCTCTCCTTCCTGAGTAACTAGAAGTATGGATAATTTTCTAAATTTTAAAGTACATTTAAATCCTGCCTGCACATCATAATGCTGCTTAATCCTCAATACAATTCTTTAATATTTTCCTTAAAAATTTTTCCATGTTTTCATATGCTTGTTATAATGTACTTTGTTTAGTAATTTGTATTTCTCTTTGAACCATTAAGTATAATGCTGGTTGTATGTTTGACCTTTACAATCTTTATTATATTGAGGAATGTTCCATGGATTTCTACATTCTCCAGAGCTTCTTTTATAGACTGTTGAATCTAGTAAAATAATTTGTCTACATTAATTGAGATGATCAGGTGGTTATTTTCTTTGCTCCTGTTAAAAGCAAAAGAATTCTATGAAGGAAGGACAGTATCAGAGGTATATCAAACTTAAATCTCTATTACAAAGTCATGGTACAAAGTCAATAGTATACTGCATAAGTATATGCATGCAGACTCCTGCAACAGAATAGAAGACCCAGAATGATCTCACAGACATGTAGCATAGTAATAATCAATCAGGAAGCCAAAAGCACTGGATAAAAGAAACAGATTTGTCAATAAATGGTAATGGCAGAATTGTCTATACACAGGCAAAAAGCTGAAGGGAAATCCATATACACACAATATACATATATATACATATATACAATTATACATACATATATATATATATATATATATATATATATATATCACCCTGCACCAGAATCAATTCCAAATCAATTAAAAACCTCAATGTGAGGCCAAATGTATGAAGTGTGTAGGGGAAGCACTAGGGTTCCTGGGTACCAGACAAAACTTCTTAAGATCCAGGAAAAAAAAAACATAGACTTCAGACTTGATCAATGATATTGCATCAACCTGAAGTGTATCTACATAATAATGCACATACTTAGCAAGACAAATGAAAAGGCCATAGAATAGGAGGAAGATTGTTTTTTACTAGATGTACATCAGACAAGGGCTTTGAATTGGGAATATACTTAATATACTCAAAGATTAAACCCACAAAATGAATTGTCAAAGAAACAAAAATCAAATTAATAAATGAGCTAAAGACTTAAAGACAGATTTCTCAGAAGAAGAAACTTCCATAGACACATGAAGAAAGGTTCAACATCTCTGGCTACAAAAGGTATGCAAATCAAAACAACTTTGAGATTCTACCTCACCCCAGTCAAAATAGCCATTATCAAGAAACTTATCAGTAACAGATGCTGGAGGCGATGTAGCCAACATGGCTACATCTACTACTACACTATTGGTGGGAATGGAAACTTGTACAACCACTCTGGGAAGCAGTATGGAGTTTCCTCATAAGACTAAATATAAAGCTCTCCTATGACTCAGCAATTCCTTTTCTGGACATTTTATACAATAGGTGACAAACCAGGCCAACTGAAGCTACCAGCACAGCCCTGCTCATTGCAACACTGTTTACCATGGATATGATATGGTCTCAACCCAGATGCTCCTCAGTGGATGAATGGATGAAGAAAATGTGGTTAATACACATAATGTAATTCTATGCTTCCATCAGAAAGAATGATATTATACCATTCATAAAAAAATGGAAAGAATGGGGAAAATTACATTAAACAAGCAAAGTAAGCCAGATGCAAAGAAATATAGGTTGTATGTTTTCCCTCATTTGTTGTATCAACCTACAAGTGAACACACTGGATGATAAAAGACCGAAGAGTTCACTTGGACATTATAATTATACAACACTCTAGACATTCACACACTAAGACAAAGTATGATATTATTGGAAGAGGATCATAAGGTCATATAAAATGATGTTTATCAATATGAACAGCAAAAATGGAAATGAAGTTTTGGGGGTTTTTGTTTTCCTTTGTCAGTTTATTTTCTGTCCATAGGCAGAACAAATGATACAGCCAACCAAAGCCAGGACCTCCATTGCTCATAACTCCTGGTGTTGGCATCAATCCATAAGTGTGCTTCTGTGAGCACCTACTTCCCGGGCTCTATTCCCTAGGCTCCACCAGCAGGAAGCAGCCCCATGTGATTAGAATTGGCACTCACACTTTGAACAAATGTTCAGTATCTGCCGAGTGTTGACTAACTTCTGGTGGGTGGACCTTTTGTTTCCCAATATCCACTTGCAGTCTGTTATCACAGTCCTTGATTGCTCTTCAGTGATCAACATTCCTTATGACCAAGATCTGGGCAGCATTAGAAAGGTGGGAGTTGAGTTCCTTGTTTCACAGGTAGGAGGCATCTGTAGTATTTATCACTGGGATCTACACAGTGTACATACATAGGGTTGGGGAGTATTTGGATTCAGAATCCTTCTAGATTCCCCTTCACTTTCCAGGTCTTTTTAGTCTACTCCAAGACTAGATTAGGCAGGAGCAGGAGAGGAGTAAGGGGAGGCTGTTATCTGCCGCCTGGAACCACTTCAGAGTGCTTGCCTGTGGGTGGCATATCTGGAGTCAGTAGCCTTCCCAGGTATGTGGGGGGGCTAGCTTCTGAGATCCTGCTCTTAAGCCAGCCTGAAATCACCCTCAGCTTTTATGACCTCTCCAGCTTTTTTTTTTTCCAGTGAGGCTTTAGGTTTTGAAATTCCAAGCTGCACAACTACCCAATAGCCATGCTGCAATTTAGCAGGAATGCTGAGATTGTCCTGACTCACTGCTGAGTAATAGGTTTGCCTTCCCTGTGTGGCCCTTCAATTTGTCACCAGAGAGAGCTGGAGTGTGGAATCAGATCCCTTTGCCCCTTTCAAAAATGGCCCTGCTCTCTGGTTAAGATTTCTGGCCAGGGGCCCGACAGCCTCTTGGCCACTTTCAAAAATGGCATTTGTCTAGGTTGGTGGGAGATATGCCCTTCCAGAAGCTGTTCTCTGGGAGAAAGGCGGATGGTTTTGGAGGGGGAAGCATTCACACTTCCCCTTGGTATTTGAGACCCTCTGTGATGGGATGAATTGTCTCTCTATGTCCAGCTGTATCTGGCTGGGTTGTGGGCTCCAATTCCTGCTTCTTAAGTTCATGCTGAAGGTACAGGTAAAGCCCATGAGCTAGGCTGCCACTGTTGCCACCTCTAATTCTGCTCCCTATTTCCCTATTTCGCCCTATTATCGCCTACTGGGCCAGACTTCCTGGATGTGGAAAGCCTGAGGGGAAACTAAAACTCTGCTTACTTGGACAGATATGAATTTGTTCTCTGTTCTCTTTCAGCCATCATCTCCTCCCCAACATTGAATTTAATTTCACTCCAGTGACAATGTATATGAAGAAGGCTAAGAACAAATACTGCCAAGAACAAAGGGAAATGGAGCACTTAGTTACACTTGAGTCATGAAATTCCATGCATGCAGTAGGGAAATCTGTATGTAGGTTCCACAAGAAAGTACAAAAAGCTTTATGATATGAAGCATGGCCACTACCTCGAGAGACTAAAGCCCATTGTGTTTAGATACAAGAGAGAAAGATAGATATACATAAATATTTGCCCTCCTTAGAGCTAATGTATGATAGTAAGAATTTAAAAATGCAGTGATAGAGATTCTATAAATTTAATGAATACATTCTTTTCATAGACCATTTGCAATCTCATTCAGAATTACAGAGTATATTACAGCTCTGAAGTAGCTCTGTTTTCAAAGGCCATTAAGTTGTTTACATGGAATTTGGGACTAACATATTCTGACGAGCAGAAAACATGTTGGTTGTAACGTTTATTAAGGCTTGGGATAGATTAGAAATCCATCTATTACTACTATATATTCTCAGACAAATACATCGTGAAAATATCTTGATTTATCTATGTAGAAAGTCTGACAAAAATTACCTATATGAAGGAGAAAATTCAGATTATAAATGTGCAACACAATTTCCATATTGACCTTGACTTATTGACATGTAGTTGCTGGTTTGACCAGCATCATTGCCTCCTTAGGCAATAGTAAATGGATGCATTTGTGGGGGCCTCTGTACACGAAATTCTCATGGAATCCGCTTAAATCAAATAGTAATGTTTTGTGGCTCTTAAGTTAGATGTGTCAATTGACCATCTGGGTATGATTCCCTAATAACTTTGGTTGACACTCCAAATGGCAAAGCTATTATGCAGCCATTTCACTGAGTATCTGATGTGACTTCCTCTGATGCAATCTAGTTGCTCATCCCAAATGACTTTATGCAGATAGTTTCTTGACACAGATGTTGGACCAAATACATCAAAGATAACTTCATGCCTGGGGACTCACTATCTGTGGTCTTGGAGGAAATCATAGCACATGTGACGAAGAAGGAAAATCTGCAATCATGTTGTTCAACTCATCTTTTTCTACTGCATACAAGGCCACAGCTGGAGTGCCCCAAGGAAGGGTTTTACATTCTTTCTGGGGATTCACAAGAGGCTTCCATGAAACGTAGCTACAGTGTACAACTCTGTCAATAAAAAGACTCTTGTGCACCTATGCAAAGATATATGCATATATATAGTGACACAAGGGGCCACACTTCCAGAGAGAATTTCACCTTGGCAGATGCTTCAGGGACTTGCCTTTGGATATTCACCCTCCTTCTTCTCCAGTTTCCCCTCCCTGTCTGTTGCTTCGCTGGAATGAGCTGATTTTCTACAATGAAGCACCAAGTACACATGGATGGAGATGTGATAATTGCTGAGTTTTTCCCTCTCTTCACTTTGGGAGCAGATGGCAGTAATGACAAAGCTCCTGGTGATGAACAGAACAAGCAGTAAGTAAATCATCACATTGTTTCCCTTTACTGTTTCTGCCCCTCAGGATGGGCAATGGCTTTGGGAACTCAGGGTGCTCACATGCATGTGCTCTGTCTTCTCAACCCTGACCTCCCATCCCCATGCACCAAAACCAGCTTTCCTTCATTATTTTATATTGCATCTACTGTGAGGTCATTTTCTGCTTGGGGTTTCCTTACTTTCCAGGGCTGTGACATTTTCACAGCATCCCTGTATCTCCCCCATCCCAGCAGTCATTGGGGAGGGTGAAGTCATGTGTATACAATTAAGCAGAGTAAGTGGTACAAGTTTTTACTAAAATGCTGCAAACAAATTTCCTTCCTCACAGATGAGCCATGTGAGATTTCTTTTGCTAACACCTATATGGTGAGGATATTTAATTAAAAAATTCTTATTGTAGGCTGGTGGCTCATGACTGTAATGCTAACTAATCAGGAGACTGCTCTCTGAGGATGAAGGTTTCAAGCAGGCCCAGGCAAAAAATTCTGTAAGCCCTTTATCTCCAATGAACCACCAAGACCAGGATGGAGAGCTGTAGATCAAGTGGAAGAGAGCATTGAGAAAATAAGCTCAAGGACAGTATCTGGGCACTAGAACACACACACACACACAAACACACACACACACACACACACACTGGCATTGCAAGGATAAGCACTCTTGATTGGCCATTTCTCTCAAGGCTATTGTTCTACCACTTGAGCCACACCTTCATTTCTGGCTTCCTGTAGGTAGGCTAATAAGAAGGTTAATGGGCTTTTGTGCCACAGCTAGCTCAACTCAGGAAAATCAGCTAGCATTACAGGAACAGGTCATTTTAATTATTGGAGGTATCTCCAATTTCTAATTTTTATATATCATCACCAAAACGGTAATTCTTTTGGATTGTTGATAATTTTATTGTTTTGAGTTAGTACAACGTATATTTAGAAGGAGTTCCATTGTGAGACTTACACACATGCGCACAGTACTCTTGGAACAAATTACCCCTGTCTTCCTGTATTTCCTGCTAAGGAAATTAATCAATCATTTTCAGAAGATACCTCTGTGATCCAGAACATTCACCTAAAAACTGACTCATTGGTTTTATACTAGGTCGATCCAAGTACAAATGTGGATGAATGACTAATAGAGTAAGTGGTCCACCTATGAATAAAATTAAAAGTCATCACCAAAATGAAAAGCCTCAGCAAACGTCCTTATTATATATGGTGATAATGAATCCCTACCCCTGTAATGATGTCTTTTGAGGAATATTTCATAAAATGAAGTTTGTATCCTGAATTCACAGTGGGATTTAACAATGATGGATGCCCTGAGACATGTGGCCAAAAGGGAACACTACCACACTGTTGTTGGGAATGTAAACTTTCCAACCACAAATCTGGCCCTTTCTGCTTCCTGCTGAGCCACCTGTTTGGCTTAAACTGCTTCTGTGAACTCCTTCCCGAAGGTCAGATGTGTCAGTGACACATCATCGAGGATGAGCCCAAAGGTTGCTGCTCACTCTGTGAGGTCATCGCTGACCTGCCTGGAGACCAGCTCTCCCTGGGTGATCAGTTCTCCAGCATCGAAGCTAGCCACCACATGCTTGAGGATCTCCATGGCAATGGATGGCAACACAAGGTCATCAGTAGTCCTCTCTGATGCTAGTGTAGATGCGAGGAAGCTGGCTTGCAACAGGCAAGAAGAGGATGCACAGTGTGATGTTGACATTCTGCAAATCTTTGCTACCAGCAATGACCTGTATGTTACGTGGCCGAGAGCGGCAGACAAAGATAATTGATTTCTGTACCCAAGGGATCAGAAAGTGAGTCCCTTCCCCTACCACAATGTCCGGAATGCCACGGAATCGGTTGAAGATGACAGCTCTGTGCCCAGCATCCACATTATATAAGGCAGAGTTCACCACGCCTCCTGCGATGGCTAGGGCCAGGCCGAACTTGTCAATGGACTCAAATTATTTGGCAGCCATGTTTCCTTCTGTTGGACCCACTCACACCTGCCTTTACTCTAACCTCCACATGAATTTTCCCCTCTATTCCATATTTCTTAGCAGGTTTGTCACACTTTGACAAAGTACCTGGGAATTGGGGCTGGGGATATGGCCTAATGGCAAGAGTGTTCGCCTCCTATATATGAAGCCCTGGGTTCGATTCCCCAGAACCACATATATAGAAAACGGCCAGAAGTGGCGCTGTGGCTCAAGTGGCAGAGTACTAGCCTTGAGAAAAAAGAAGCCAGGGACAGTGCTCAGGCCCTGAGTCCGAGGCCCAGGACTGGCAAAAAAAAAAAAAAAAGTACCTGGGAATTACATTATGTGGCTGAAACGTTTATTTTGCTCCCTTCTGTGGGGTTTTATTCATTGGTTAGTTGGCTTGCTACATAAGCATTCCTCTCACCAAAATGTGAGATATTGAAATAGACTGTGTGAAAATTTTCTCACTTTGTGGCCACTGGAAAAGTAAGAAAAAGTTATGGTGGGCATGAGGTTCACATAACCCTATAAAAGGAAGGTCTGTGCATTATATATAGCATACTGTGTAAGATTCAAATTGTGTTATTCCTCCTTGTTCTTCACAATCTCATAGAGGAATAAGAGACAACAAAATCAAGGAAGATCCATAGTGTTGACCAATAATATTTACTTTCTCATCATTAATCTCTAACCTCTTAAAGGTCTCATCCTACTCAGTAGTTCTACAAACTAGATAGAGATCAAGGGTATACACATAGGACTTTTATGATCACGTGACATGGAATTGATAACAACATTCAATTTACTTATTGGGTTTATGTGTATACGAATACTATTGGGGGCTGGGAATGTGGCTTAATAGTAGAGTGCTTGCCTCACACTCATGAAGCCTTAGCTTTGGGGGAAAAACAAATATTCGACTCTGAATTGCCAATAGAATTAAATTTTTTTTTTTTTTTTGGCCAGTCCTGGGCCTTGGACTCAGGGCCTGAGCACTGTCCCTGGCTTCTTCCCGCTCAAGGCTTGCACTCTGCCACTTGAGCCACAGCGCCGCTTCTGGCCGTTTTCTGTATATGTGGTTCTGGGGAATAGAACCCAGGGCCTCGTGTATCCGAGGCAGGCACTCTTGCCACTAGGGCATATCCCCAGCCCAGAATTAATTTTTTCTACTCATTTTTATGCATGTGTATTCAACTTGTTGGTAATATTAGTTGAACTGCTATCATATGAAGGGCAAAACCTTTTTAATTACAAGGTCTTCGTTTTCCTCAAAATTACATTTACAATACAAACTAAACCCCAACGTGTGCATCTTTATTTCCTTGTGCCCAGTAATGTTCTTGCAAAAGAACAAATTCTGTGACTTGTGATTGGGGTAAAAACAAGGGTTGTGCACAGCATGATTTTTATAACTTCAAAGAATGAATGATTCTCTGTTCTCCACCACATTACATGGGCATGGAAGAAACAAATGTAAAACTTCAAGAAGGGTCACTCACAGTGCTGTTATTTGTATTGTACAGAGCCATAGAGAGGTGCACAAGCTTTATTAGGCATGATTTCCAAAGAGGTAGTTGAGTTGTGTGCTTGGGATCAGGATTATGGCAGCATGAAGGGTGCAGAAAACAATTGTAAAGATGTTATAAATAACAAGAAATATGTATGATGTTCACTGCAAATGAAAAAGTTTCAATCAAAGTGAAAAAAAAGAAAAGAATGTGGGATGGCTCCCCAGCTCCCATGTCCTACTTTGCCCTACCTCTCATCCTAACAGAATTCAAAGTCTGGGCTTCAGTTATCCTAGGCAAGTGCTCTACCACTGAGCTACGTTCCTTGCCCTGACTTTGAGTATTCTCTTATCCTACTTCGCCTCCTCTCTCTATGCCATCACCACTTTCCTTCCCCTCCCTTTCTTCTCGTCCAGCTGCTCCCTCTCTTCAGTGTGGAAGAATCCAAGGCTTTGGGATTAAGATGCACTAATTCTGCCATTAATTTACACTCCCTGCACACACGGCTTCTCTGAAATGTGATTTTATTTCAATTCAACTTAAACTACTCTTTTGCGAAAGTGATATATATTTTTGGAAAGTTGCCTTCTGACCTCTAAAATTTGATAAGCCAAATGAAAATACAGTATTTTAAAATGATATAGTAAGAGTAGATAGATAAGCCTCATTATTCCAACTCAAGTGGATAATGATGTTATTATTCATGCCAATGGACCAGGAAGACCCTTATAAAATGGGGCAGTTGAAAGAGTACAGGCAGCTTAGGGCCTGGTTCAAACCATTGGCAAATCTTAGTCTTGGAATAAATTGAAATTGAAAGTACTCCTGGCTTAAACTGGCAAAAGACAATCAGGCCACCTGGTGGGCTAAGAGATCAGATAACCACCTTCTTTCCCCAGCTGAAGGTATTCAAAAAGTAAAATGAGAATTTTAAATGCTCTCATCAAAACTGGGCTAAAGAATCCAGGCAAGTACTGGGTGGGCTCAATTTAGCCAGGGGACCCCCCTCTCAGCTTTCTTCAACCAAAATCTATTTAGTGTACTAAAATGCCTTGCTAACAGAAGCAAGCCCTGGTAAATGAGGCCATAGAGTGCTAAGGTCATTTGTTAAAAAAAAGTTTTTTCTTAAATCTTGGTGGTTTCCAAGATTGGCAAAATACCTCTTGCCACTGGAAAAAGTATGGCCCATATTTATTTTGCCCGCTTTAGGATCTTTTGTGCAAATGTATGCGAGTGTGTGCGTGTGAGTGTGAATATATTCAAGATTAAAACTGTCAATATGATGTCAAAATGGTTGAGTTTAAGTTCAAACTTCAAAAAGGTCATTAAGTTTGGGTGTTTCCAAATGTTTTAAAGGATTTTTGCATTGCTTTAAAGAGGAATTATAGTTTAAACAAAACATTTCTTTAATTTGCAGTAGCAAAATATTGGTATCTTAATATGTTATGCTGTTTGCACTGTAATCAAGTTACCTAGCTCAGCATAAGGCATCAGGAATTTTAAGTTTATTTCCCTCCACTGTTTACAAATTTGGGGATAAATGTCAGAAATGTGAATATTAATGTTTATCACTGTTAAATAACTGCTTCCGGTTTCTCAGTCAGAGATCAAGAGGAAGGACAGGAAAACTTAGGATGGGTCTGTGTTCATATCTTCGGGGTTGAGAGGTGAATTGGCAAGGGTGCAGCTTAGCTGGTCAATGCATGGTGAGGCAGGCCCCAGGGGGGAGTCTGCCCATGGTGGAAAAAGGGCAAGCTTGAACAAAGGCAGTTCATCGAGCCCTAAGGATTCGGATGGGTATATGTCCATTCTGTAGGACAGGCCAGTGGAGGCCTATTGTTGCTGATCCTTGCTGATCGACATTAAAAACCTGAGGCTAAAATGGTCAATGTGATGATTTGTTTGGTATTTCTAAAACTGCCCGTCAAGATGTAGTAAAAACAGGAGGAATGGACAAATTGAAAGAGGGCACACACAGATTGGCCACAGCTGTAGCTGAAATGAGAGAGGGGTTGTGTTCGCCTCTCTATTTGTGCACACATTAAAAAACAATTAAAAAGTTAAAAAAAGATGTAGTAAAAATTGGAAAAGCTTTAAAAAGAGGGTTAAAACGTTTAATTGTATGATATAAGTTGATTTCTATGCTATTTTTCAATTTGGATGTATTTTTTAAGTAAAGATAATAAGTCTGGATCCTTGTGTTTGTAATTCTGGTCCTTGTAATTCTACATAAAGATTCTTGATAATTCTTGATAGGGATTCTTAGAAGGGAACTATGATTACAATACATTATATGATTATAATACATCTGAAATGCAGTTATAGCTTGGCTTGAATTTGAAAGTATTTCCTACTAGGTGATTATTCTTGGTAGCTTAAAATTTTTCTTCTCATACATTTGAAGTCATTCATTCCTTAGTCTTCTTTTTTTAAACATTTTACTTCATTGCAAAAATGATTACAGAGGGTTAACAGTTACAAAAGGTAATGAGTATTATGGGAAATGCCTCAGGGGAGCTAGTGGCTATCGATGTAGAGCCACATATGCCTGGAACTCTGCTACAAACAGCAGAGTCACCACATGCTCTTGGGCAAACCCAATGGGTATTAAGGCCTGAGTTGGCTCTGCCCCAATTCTGTGCCTCCTGGGAAGTCCCTACTCAGAAGAGTCACTATGTAAAGGTGTCTGTTACCTACTGGTTGTTGACTACATCATATACTGGGTGATTCACCTATATAGGCTTTGAAACTGTGCAATAAACTAGATCTGTACCTGGAGTCTTGTCTCTGGAATCTGTCTCACCCAGGCCCCCCTACTTCGCTGACTCCACCTCCACTTGTCCCCCAAGCCACTGCCCATCAGCAACTGCAGCAACTGTAACAGAGTATATTTCTTGTCAAACACTGTTATGCTGCACCCTCTTTAATTCCCACTTTTTCTTGCACCTGAGTAGCTTCCCCACAAGTTGTAAAGTTCATTTCCACTAAAATGTCTTGTGAGTATCATTGTTGCATTGGTTCACCCTTTGTCCTATGTCTCAGAATTCTTTACTTCCTCAAATTAGATAAACATATATGCAACACACAGGGCACCAAATAAATAAATAAACAAACAAGTGATAATAGGTGATAAACCAAACAGGAAAAAAATGAAAGGAAATAGACATCACTTTACACAGTACAAAAAAAAAAAAAAAACACAGCGAAAAAATGCCCCTTGCTCCTAATCTTAGAGCTTATTTCAAATAGCATCATTTTATATGGTCATCGGTACATAGCTATTGAGCTATTGTGATCCTCTGTTAGGACTATCCATATACCAATCATTGCAATAGAAGGAAGCTATTGAGTCTGCGTTTCTTTGGTCCTGGCCTACTTCACTTAATAACATTTTTTCCAAGTCTTTCCATTTCCTTATGAATTGGGTGATGTCATTCTTTCTGATGGAAACAAAGAATTCCATTGTGTATACATGCCACAATTGCTTTATCCATTCATCATCCATTGAGGAGAATATTGATTGGTTCTATATCTTGGTAATGCTGTGGTAAATAATGCTGCAGTGAACATAGCTGTTTGTGACCATTTGGGTAAATGCCCAGGAGTGCGGTTTTTGGGTCACAGGAGAGCTTTCTCTTTAGCCTTTTGAGGAATCTCCATAGTGCTTTCCAGAGTGGTTGAACAAGTTTGCACTCCCACCAACAGTGTAGAAGCTTTCCCTTTTGACCACAGCCCTGCCAGCATCTATTATTATTTGTATTTTTCATAATGGCCTTTCTAACAGGGGTAAGGTGGAATCTCAATGTAGTTTTGATTTGCATTTGTTTTATAGCCAGAGATGTCAAACATTTCTTCATGTGACTACTGGATACTCCTATTTTCTCTCCAGAAAAATCTCTTCTGGGGTAGTGGGAAGCGGCCACCACCACAGAATTGCTGCTACCACCTCTGCCACTGCCACTGCCTACTCCTCCAGAGAACTGAAGAGAGGAAGAGGAGGAGCCCAGCAGAGCCGCCCCACCCACCCCTACCCCTGACCTCGCCCCTCACCCAAGGAAGGCAGGGAGAGCTTGCTCAGTTGCAGTATCAACCATGGTAGGTAAGCACCGTGCCTCCTGCCAATGAGAGGCCATGGACACCAACTTGAGGGGAGGCAACCAGCCGCCACCAGGACCTCAAAATGCCAGATGGAGGGAGAAGTTGCCTCACCACCCGGGCCAGTGCAGCTGGACCTAGCAGCAGAACCCTTGGGGTTGGCTAAGCAGACATTTAGCGAATGAGTGAGTGACTGACTGACTGACTGAATGCCTCTCTCGAATGGCTCTAGTGGAGTTTGGAAATGCTGGAGGTGCAAGCGCATGGCGAAGATGAGAGCTGTGAGGCCCCCCAACCCCCTAGCCAGGAAGGGAAACAACTGTGGCTTGAGTGCAGAGTCATCAGACCTGACTTAACTACTTGTGAAATATTTTTACAGTTTGCAAGTTTACTAACGATGTTACTGTCCTGGAAAATAAATTCCAGTTTGTTTTTTTTAAAAAAATCTTATGGAATTTTATGTATTCCTCTGGGACTAGAAAGTTTGAAAGGACTACAACCCACAAAATTACATGTGGAACCTGTCCTGCTGAGTAGTGTAAACATGAGACTAAAGCAGCAGCAAGGAAGGGAAACAAAAACAGATTCCCCAGCTCTGAGGTGGGGCTTGGAAGCTTCTGTAGTGGACAGTGTGCCTCTCCACTTGAGGTAGGGGAATAGGGCCAAGTGTAAAAGAGAGAAAGTTGAAAAGCTCGGGGTTTCTGCATGCCCACCACCACACATGTGCAAGCAGTGGGCCAAGGAAACTTCTAATGGCTGATTTAAAAGCTGTTGGTTTTTTTAAAAATTAAAATGCTGCAGGAAACGTGGATGGAAAGGGAGAGGACAAGGATGCTGCAAAAGTTGCCCCTGACCCTATTTGCTTCCACCTAAAGTTCCAAGAGCCAGGCTGAGCATTCTGCTTAATTGCCCTAGACTTGACTCTCTGTATGTGACCATCATCCCAAATTACATTCACAAGGAATCAGATCAACAGAGACAGCAGAGTCTTCTGTTTTATCTTTTTGCTTTTGGCAGACTTCCAATTTTGTTCCTGCTTTGACTGAGGAGAAATTAAAGGAGTAAGACACAAATTTAGACTTTTGTGAAGCTGACCATCACATAGATTAACATTGTGAGCTTTGAATGGAAGGAATGCACCCAGAAGAACTGTGTCACCCAGTGAACACCTCCAAAATGTATGCCCAACAATAGTTTTTCAAAGGCATGTAAGTGTACTTTTTCTAGGAATAGAAATTTTTAAAGGACTAGAATCCTCAGAATTCTTAGACTTGGGGCATGGGCACTGTCCCTGGCTTCATTTTGCTCATGGTTAGCTCTGTACCACTTGAGACCCAGGGTGACTTGTGCCTTTTTTCTGTTTATGTGGTGTTGAGGAATCAAACCCAGGGTTTCACACATGCAAGACAAGCATTCTACCATTAAGCCATGTTCCCAGCCCCAACATAGAACTTTTTAAAGAGGAAAGTATAAAGGAATTGTGACTAAGAAGAATAGCAATGCACAGGCAGGAAGATAATGTAATTTACAATTTAGAAAAGCATCCATAAACCAGATATATAGGAAGCTGAGGTCTGGTGATTAGGGTTTAAAGCCAATCTAGACAGGAAAGCTAAGAAAACCTTATTCCCACTTAAGCATCAAAGAGGCCAAAGTGCAGCTGTGCCTCATGGAATAAAGCACTAGCCTTGAGCATAAAACAACAGGGACAGTACCCAGGCTTTAAATTCATGACTCAGGACTCAAAATAAAGAAGAAATTTTAGGGAAGTGATTTAGAAAGCACAATTGGAAAATGAGTAACAGTGAAATAGTCTACTGGAAATGATTGTATAAGTGCAGATTAAAAAGAAAGAAACAAAAATACATAGAATGAATTTCAGAGTTACATTGTTCTGACAGTAACTTGTGATTGTACCATTACTAGAGAAATGAGTAAGTGTCACTTAGGCATTGAATTGATGCTAACCATACAAACTAACATCAGATGGAAAAAATGGAATGCAAATTTAGTCTCAACCTTGCATATATTTGATTGTATATGTAAGTTTCATGTTTAATTTCTCCCAGTGGGCATTTTGTTCCTGAAGTTGTGCAGAACATTTTCTATCTAGCCTCAACAAGATGACGTAGCACTTGGGGACAAAGATGGAGCCCAGGAGCCCTGCACTGGAAGCCAAGATGGAGAAGACCTCCACAGCCACCATTAGCTTCCCTTTGGCACTGGGGTTGGCAGGCAGGAAAGTGAGCCAGACACTGCAGAACACCAGCATGCTAAAAGACAGGAACTTGGATTCCTTGAAGGTGTCAGGCAGGTTCCTGTCCAGGAAAGCCACAGTGAAGTTGGCCAGGAACAGGAAAAACAGGTATCTCAAGACACAGTAGAAAGCAATGCAGGAGCCCTTGTTACACAGAATGATTATGTGACCATGTTCTAAGTGTGTATCTCTGTCAATGAAGAGAGGTTAAGTCCCTAGTCAGAGTACACAGTCAACTGGATCAGAGTACAGATGGAAACGATGAAGTTAGGAGCCCCTGACACCAGCATCCATCTCATCCTTCTCCCTCGGAAAGTGATCTTGAAGGCCAGAACCACAGTAACTGTTTTGGCCAAGATACAGTGAATGCAACTCCAAATGTGGTTTCTTGCAGAATGCACCAGACTGTGTTGGGATGGCCAATAAAGGGAAAGGGACAGAGAAAGCAGAACATGAGGGAGATGAACAAGTTCTAGCTGAGTGCCTGGTTATTAGCATTGACAAGACGATTGCTCTGATGTTTCACAAAGACTCCAAGAACAACTGCTGTGAGTGTTGATAAAGAGCCATGTAGTCCAAGGGCATCCCCAGGGTCTCCCCAAAATCAAGAAACTTGCAGCTCTTTGGAGGCATTGGCTTCTCTGTGTGTTGGCAAACATGATATAGGTACTTCACACACTGCTGCATGTCTGCTGAGGAACTCAAATAACCATTAGGCCCTTTTCAGTACTTCAAGGGAAATAACATTCCATCCTGTCAATACTTATCATAAAAGTAAATATTACCAGACTTGTTCAGTATTATTTTATATCTTCATGTTATCCTAACACACATTCTCACATTTTCTTTTTTTTACCAACAGTGAATATCAAACATATTATTTATTGCCCTTTCTAATATCCCAATGCAATTATTTATACCATGTCATGATGCCACAATTTTCTTACCTTGTCTGCACTAGTCAAACCACTCACCCAAAATTGTGCATAATAAGCTTGCAGCTCTCTAAATGTCTCTGTGCAAAATAAATCGGAGCCCTGTAGTCCTTCCTTGCCATTGTTATATTTGTCTCACCTACTTACCTGGAAGGGGCTGGTGAATTGAAAATCAAATCAATTTTTGAAGGCCTAACCTTATGCTATGAAAAAAAAAAGAGTGCCTGCTTCTTCCACAGAACTCAACCCACAACACTTGCTCTGTTGAAAGAACATTATTGGGGAGTAGGATATAAAGTTATGCAGGATTTTCTTTTTTTTCTTATTTATTGTAAAGGTGATGTACAGAGAGGTTACAGTTTCATACGTTAGGCCTTTACATTTCTTGTACTGTTTGTTACCTCCTCCCTCATTCCCTCCTAACCCCTCCCCACTTCCCTCTCCCCCATGAGTTTTTCAGTTGATTTACACCAAACACCTTTGCAACTATTGCTTTTGTAGTCATTTGTCTTTTTATCCTTTGTCTCTCGATTTTGATATTATCTTTTACTATCCCAGTTCTAATACCAGTATATACAGTTTCCAATGTACTCAGATATGATACAGTGATATTGCTGGTACAACCACAGGAAGGGGATATAAGAGGATCATCAACAATAGAAGCTACAGTTTCACATAGCATGTGGAAAGTAATTACAACAGTGATATAACAATCATTTCCATAACTTGGGTTCATTTTACTTAGCATTATCTTATGCATTCATAATGGCATAGCTATTAGGCTCTTGTGATCCTCTGCTGTGACTAGCCTAAACCTGTGTTAATTATTCCCTAGGAGGGAAAACATAGCGTCCATGTTTCTTTGGGTCTGGATCACTTCACTTAGTATATTTTTGTCCAAGTCCTTCCCTTTCCTTATGAATGGGGCAATGTCATTCTTTCTGATAGAGACATAAAATTCCACTGTGTATATGCACCACATTTTCCTGATCCATTTGTCTACTGAGGGGCATCTGGGTTGGTTCCATATTTAACAATGACAAATTATGCTGCTATGAACATTGTTGTGCTGGTGGCTTTAGTGTGATTTTGTTTGTGGTCTATTGGGTAGATGCCCAAAAGTGGAGCTTCTGGGTCATAGAGGAACTCTATGTTTAGCCTTCGGAGTTATCTCCATACTGTTTTCCAGAGTGGCTGAACCAGTTTACATTCCCACCAACAATGAAGTAAGGTTCCCTTTTGTCCAAATCCCCTCCAACATTTGTTATTGTTAGTTTTCTTGATAGTGGACATTCTTACTGGGGTGAGGTGCAATCTCAATGTTGTTTTGATTTGCATTCCTTTTATGGCCAGTGATGTAGAGTACTTTTTCATATGTCTCTTGGCGATTCTCATTTCCTCATCAGAGAAGTCTCTTTTTAAGACTTTAGCCCACTTGTTGAGGGTGCTGTTGGTTCTTTGAGGGTTTTTTTTTCTTATATATTGTCAAAGTGATGTACAGAGAGGTTACAGTTTCATATGTTAGGCATTGAATACATTTCTTGTACTGTTTTGGAGGAATTCAAATTTTGTAGTTCTGCATATATTTTAGATATGAGGCCTTTGTCTGTTGTATGGGCCGGTAAAGATATTTTCCCAGTCTGTGGGCTTTCTGTTTATCTTCCAAGCTACATCCTTTGCCCTGCAGATGCTCTGCAGTTTGATGCAGTCCCATTTGTCCATCCTTTCTTTGATTTGTAGCATTTCTCATTCGTTGTTAAGGAAGTTCTGTCCTGTGCCAAGGAGCCCAAGTATTTCTCCTACCCCTTCTTTGAGTGTTTTCAGGGTACCTGTTTTAATTTTGAGGTCTTTGATCCATTTGGAATTGATTTTGGTGCAGGGTGATATATAAGGATGTAGTTTCAGTTTGTTGCAGTTGTTGAACCACTTATGCCAACACCATTTGTTAAAGAGGCTATGTTTCTTCTATCCTTTTATTTTTAGCTCCATTATCAAAGATTAAGTAGGCATAGTTCTGTGGGTTCTTTTCTGGGTCTTCAATCCTGTTCCAGTGGTCTTCAGGCCTGTTCCAGTGCCAATACCAAGCTGTTTTTCTTAATATAGCTTTATAATACAGCTTGAAGTTTGGTATTGTAATTCCCCCAGCACTGTTCTTTCTGCTTAGGATTCTTTTTGCTATTCTGGGTCATTTATTGTTCCTTAAGAATTTTTGGACTGATTCCTCTCTTTTATTAAAAAATGGTGTTGGGATATTAATGTGTATTGCATTCAATTTGTAGATATCCTTTGGCAATATTGCCATTTTGATTATATTAATCCTGCCAATCCAGGAGCATGGGAGGTTTTACCATTTCCTTAGTTCTGCCTTCATTTCATTTTTCATGTTTTTAAAGTTCTCATCATAGAGGTCTTTCACTTCTTTGGTTAAGGTTATTCCTAAGTATTTTATGTTTTTTGAGGCTATTGCAAAAGTAGTTGCTTTCCTGATTTCAGCCTTGGTCTTCTTTGTTGGAGGGAATGTAAACTGGTCCACCCACTCTGGCAAGCGGTATGGGGATTCCTCAGAAGGCTAAACATACAGCTCCCCTATGACCCAGTAGCCCCACTTTTGGGCATCTACCCAAAAGACCACAAACAAGAACACACTAAAGCCACCAGCACAACAATATTCATTGCAGCACAATTTGTCATAGTTAAAATATGGATCCAAGCCAGATGCCCCTCAGTAGACAAATGGATCAGGAAAATGTGGTACATATCCACAATGGAATTTTATGCCTCTATCAGAAAGAATGACATTCCCCCATTCGTAAGGAAATGGAAAGACTTGGAAAAATTTATACTAAGTGAAATGAGCCAGACCCAAAGGAACAATGACTCTATGGTCTCCCTCCTAGGGAATAATTAGCACAGGTTTAGGCTAGTCACAGCAGAGGATCACAGGAGCCTGATAGCTATGCCCCTATGAATGCATAAGATAATGCTAATTGAAATGAACTCCATGTTATGGAAACGAGTGATTTATCACTGTTGTAATTACTTTCAACATGACATGTGAAACCATAGCTTCTATTGTTGATGATCCTCTTGTATCCCCTTCCTGTGGTTGTACCTACACTATCACTGTATCATATCTGAGTACATTGGAAACTGTATATACTGGTATTAGAACTAGGAAAGTGACAGGGAATACAAAAATCAAGAGACAAAGGATAAAAAGACAAACAAATACAAAAGTAATACTTGCAAAAATGTTTGGTGTAAACCAATTGAACAACTCATGGGAGAGAGGGAAAGGGGGAGGGGGGAGGGGCGAATGAGGGAGGAGGTAACAAACAGTATGAGAAATGTATCTAGTGCCTAACATATGAAACTGTAACCCCTTTGTACATCACTTTGGCAATAGAGAAAAGTAAATAAATACAGAGCTTTGGCTGGGGCCACCTTGGAAGGCAAGGCCATTGCTCTCCCTTGGTAGCTTCAGGCAGGGCCTAGACAGGCAGTGGGGCAGCTCAGCACATTTCAGAAAGTCTTTTAAGCCCTTATCTCTTAACTCCCAGAAACCAGCTAATAGGCCAAGAAGTGGAGCTGTGGTTCAACTGGTAAAGCACCAGCCTTGATGGAAAAAGCTAAAAGAGAATGACCAGCCTCTGGGTTCAAATCCCAGTTTTGGCACACGTGCACACATACACACATACACAGGTCACACACACACACACACACACACACACACACACACACACACACACACAATTCCGGGATGCAAAAGCAATTTGTCTGGTGGGCAGGTGTGGGGGAGGAGGGGAGAGACCATGAGACAGAAAGGAAGAAAGGGGGCTGGGGATGTGGCTTAGTGGTAGAGTGCTTGCCTACTGTGCACGAAGCCCCGGGTTTGATTTCTCAGTACCACTTACACTGAAAATGCCGGAAGTAGGACTGTGGCTCAAGTGATAGGGAGCTTGCCTTGAGCAAAAGAAGCTCAGGGACAGTTCCGAGTCTGAGAGTTCAAACCCCAGGACTGGCAAAATTTAATTAATTAATTAACTTAATTAAATTATGGTCATGAAGTCATTTTAGGAGAAATGAAGTCACTAGGTTGACTAGTGAAATTGAGATGTGGTAAGCTTTACAGCCAATATAGGAGATATTCATTCATGTACTTACTTCACTTAATAAAGGAACAATGTCAGTTGGGGGCAAATGAGATAAGATAACTTGGGGCTGGGAATATGGCCTAGTGGAAAAGTGCTCTCTTTGTATACATCAAGCCCTGGGTTTGATTCCTCAGCACCACATATATAGAAAAAGCCAGAAGTGGCGTTGTGGCTCAAGCAGTAGAGTGCTAGCCAGGGACAGTGGTCAGACCTTGAGTTCAAGCCCCAGGACTGGCACAAAACAAAAATAAACATTTCTAAATTAAAAGGACTTTTACTCAACTCCTTTCATGTGGCTTCTGAGAGACAGTTATTGCTCAGGACGAAAACATTCTGGAAGATGTAGTCTGAGCATTTGGTGCTGATGTGATTGCTGTATTACACCTTCTCCACAGCCTGGGCTTTGTCTTTTGTGACATTTCTCATGGTGATAGGCTTGGGTCTACTTTGAGTTTTCTGCATATGGCTGCCCAGTTCTCCCAGCACCAGTAGTTGAAGAGGCTATGTTTATTCCATTGCATGTCTTTAGCTCCTTTGTCGAATATCAGTTGGCTGTAAGAGTGCGGTTTTATTACTGGGTCTTCAAATCTAATCCATTGGTCTTCCGATCTGTTTTTATACCAATACCATGCTGTTTTTGTTATGATGGCCTTGTAGTAGAGCTTGAAGTCTGGTATTGTGATACCTCCTGCACTGCTTTTTTTGCCTAGAATTGCTTTGGCTTTTCTAGGTTTTTTGCTGTTCCATATGAATTTATGGATTGGTTTCTCTATTTCAGTGAAGAATGTGGCTGGGATTTTGATAGGTATTGCATTGAATTTGTATAACAATTTGGGCAATATGGCCATTTTCACTATATTGATTCTGCCTACCCATGAGCATGGGAGGTCTTTCCATCTCCTTGTGTCTTCTTTGATTTCCCTTATTAGATTTTTGTAGTTCTCATTGAATAGGTCTATCACGTCCTTGGTAAAGTTGATCCCTAGGTACTTTATTCTTTTTTTGGCTACTGTAAATGGAATTGTTTCCATAATTTCCTTTTCTGTTTGTCTATTGCTGGTGTACAGAAAAGATGCTGACTTTTGTGGGTTGATTTTGTATCCTGCTACTTTGCCAAACTGGTTTATTAGGTGTAGGAGTTTGGGTACTGAGTTTTTTTTTTTTTTTTTTGCCAGTCCTGGGGCTTGGACTCAGGGCCTGAGCACTGTCCCTGGCTTCTCTTTGCTCAAGGCTGCTATAGCACTCTGCCATTTGAGCCACAGCGCCACTTCTGGCCATTTTCTGTATATGTGGTGCTGGGGAATTGAACCCAGGGCCTCATGTATACGAGGCAAGCACTCTTGCCACTAGGCCATATCCCCGGCCCCTGGTACTGAGTTTTTTGGTCCTTCAGATATAAGATCATGTCATCTGCGAATAGGGATAACTTGATTTCTTCCTTGCCAATGTGGATCCCTTTGATGTCCTCCTCTTGCCTTATTGCTATGGCTAGGGATTCCAGCACTATGTTGAACAGAAGTGGGGAGAGTGGGCATCCTGGTCTTGTTCCTGAGTTTAGGGGGAATGATTTAAGTTTCTCTCCATTTAATATGATATTAGCAGTTGGTCTGTTGTATATGGCTTTTATTGTTTTGAGGAATGTTCCATCTATTCCTGGTCTCTCCAAAGCTTTTAATAGGTATGGATGTTGTATTTTGTCAAAGGCTTTTTGGACATCGA
Source organism: Perognathus longimembris pacificus (assembly GCF_023159225.1). Taxonomy (NCBI): domain Eukaryota; kingdom Metazoa; phylum Chordata; class Mammalia; order Rodentia; family Heteromyidae; genus Perognathus; species Perognathus longimembris. The sequence continues at coordinate 47,958,489 of NC_063178.1, forward strand.
CTGAGATAACAATGTGATTCTTGATTTTAGTTCTGTTTATGAGGTGAATTACGTTGATTGATTTACGGATGTTGAACCATCCTTGTGACTGAGGGATGAAGTCTACTTGGTCATGATGTATGATATTCTTGATCAGTTTCTGGCTCCTATTAGCTAAAATTTTATTGAGGAGCTTTGCGTCTGTGTTCATTAGTGATATTGGTCTGTAGTTCTCTTTTTTTGTTGGATCTTTGCCTGGTTTGGGAATGAGTATGATATTAGCTTCGTAGAATGAGTTTGGGATTTCTCCCTCTGTTTCTATTTTGCGGAAGAGTTTGAGGAGTATTGGAATTAGCTCCTCACTAAAGGTTTTGTAGAATTCGTTGGTGAATCTATCTGGGCCTGGACTTTTCTTAGTAGGGAGGTTCTTGATTACCTCCTGTATCTCACAGTAAGTTATTGGTTTATTTAGTTGATTTATTTCTTCTTGGTTCAGTTTGGGCAGTTTGTACTTCTCTAAGAATTGATCCATTTCGGTAAAATTATTTTTTTTTTTGCTGAGTGCAGGTTTTGGAAATAGCTCCTTATGATTGTTTGAATATCGTGTGTACTTGTAATTTTTCCTGTGGAGTCCCTGATTTTACGAATATGAGTTTCTTCTCTTCTTTTTTTTTGTAAGTCTTGCAATGGGTTTGCCAATTTTTTTATTTTCTCAAAGAACCAGCTTTTAGTCTTATTTATTTGTTGAATGGTCTTTCTATTTTCAATCAGATTTATCTCTTCTTTAATCTTTGTGATCTCTCCCCTCCTAGTCGTTTTAGATTCTGTCATTTCTTGTTTCTCCAGTTATTTTAGTTTCATCGTGAGGGTATTCACCTGCTCTGCTTCCATTCTTTTAATGTGGGTGCTGAGTGCAATGATCTTGCCCCTCAGTACTGCCTTAGCTGTGTCCCATAGGTTTCTTTGTGATGTGTTTTCTTTGTCATTGTGGTTTATGAATTCGTTGATTTCATCTTTAATTTGATCTGTGGCCCAACTGTTGTATAGCAGCGTGGGGTTTAGCCTCCAAGAGTGTGTATAGGCTCTGTGGTATCCTTTGTTGTTGAGGGTTACCTTTAATCCACTGTGATCAGATATAATACATGGGATGACGTCAATACTTTGGTATTTGCTGAGGTTCTTTGTGTGGGCTATGACGTGGTCTATTTTGGAATATGATCCATGGGCTGCTGAAAAGAAGGTGTATTGGGTCTCTGTAGGGTGAAATGTTCTATATAGGTCTGTTAGATCCACTTGGGAAATGGTGTTATTTAGGTCCTCAGCTCCCTTACTAATCCTGTGGATATTGGATCTGTCTCTTGGAGAGAGAGGAGTATTAAAGTCACCCACTATGATTGTGTTTGCATCTATCTTGCTTTGTACTTCTTTGAGAATTTGCTTGACATATGTCGGGCCTCTTTTGTTCAGTGAGTATACATTTATCACCGTGATTTCTTCATTCTGGATTTTTCCTTGTATTAATATGTAGTGTCCTTCTTTGTCTTTTTCAGTGGACATTAAAGAGAAGTCCAGCTTGTCTGAGATCAGAATGGCTACACCTGCCGTTTTGGTGGGGGCATTTGCTTTGTAGATCTTGCTCCATCCTTTCATTCAAAGCCTGTTTTTGTCCTTTGCTGTAAGGTGGGTCTCTTGTAGACAGCAGATGTCAACTTTTTGTTTGCGAATCCATTCTGCCATTCTGCTCCTCTTTATCGGGGAGTTTAAACCATTTATATTTAAAGAGATCAAGGATAAGGGTGTTTTTTCTCCTTCCATTTTCTTGTTGGGCTGTTTTTTCCTCTTTTTTTTTTTTTCTTGTCTTTAGTGAGCTGGTCCTTCTGCTGGACTTTAACTATTGAAGTTTCTTTCTGATTCTGTCTGTGTGTCTTTTACGATCTCTGTTGGGTGGGGTTCCCCTCTTAATATTCGCTGTAGGGCTGGTTTTTTATTCACATACTCCTTTAGCTCCTCTTTGGTGTGGAAAGATCTGGTTCTCCCTTCAAATGTGAACTCCAATTTCGCTGGATATTTGATCCAAGGTTGTAAATTGCTGTTCTGGAGTACTTGGATGCTGTTCTTCCACTCACTTCGAGCTTGGTAAGTTTGTGTGGATAAGTCGGATGTTATTCGAATCCTCTTCCCATTTAAAAAAGTTTCCTTCTTCGCTTTGGCTGAATTCAGAATTTGCTCTTTAATCTTGAGGTCTGTAGTCTTGAATATTATGTGCCTTGGTGTGGCTTTCCTGGGGTCTGGCCTGCCAGGTGTCCTATAGGCTTCGGTTACCTGGATGGGGTCCCCTGTGAGATTGGGGAAGTTTTCTGCAATAACTTTATTGAGAACATGATTAAGCCCTCTGTTCTGGTATTCGGCTCCTTCTTCTATTCCAATTATATGCAGATTATATCTCTTGTCTTTGTCCATTAGTTCCTGGATTAGTCTTCCCTGAAGCTTCACCTTTTCTTGGAGTGTGGTCATTTTCTGGTTGTTGTCAGCTGCTTCATCGTCCAGGCGAGAGATTCTGGATTCTATATGGTCCACTCTTTGTGTTATGGTTTCAATTGCGGAGTTTATGGATGTCAGAGAGCTATTTATGGTTGTCATATCAGCTCTGATCGTGGAAATTTCTTCCTTTAAAGAGTTGTATTTTAAATCTATTTTTTCGTGCATTTCAATTCTCAGGATGTGGAGATTTTCTTTAAAGGCGGCTTGCATTGTATCCATTTTTGCTTCCATTTCTTTAAAGCAGGCTTGCATTGTATACATTCTTGCTTCCATTTCTTTCTTGGCTTCCTGGGTGTCCTTCCAGATTTCCGCTCTAAACTCCTGGAATTGTTTCCTGATTTCATTTCTGACGCTTTCGATCATTACTGTTAACATGGCCTCATTTGCTTTTTTAGTCTCCATCTCCTCTTCAGTGTTGCTGCTTTTTGGAGCTGACGAGTTGGCTTGCCCTTTGATGAACTGAGTTATGTTTCTTTGTGATTTGCGCATCTGGAGATCTGGATGGCTTCTCAGGTTTGGTTTGTAGCTCTTCCCTCCCTCCTGTGTAGGCGTGACTATGGCAGCAGGTGCTGCTGTTGTGGCCCCGCCCACCAGTGCAGGGTACGCCTACCAGAGTGGGCGCTGTTGCCGGGGGCCCCGCCCTCCTGTGTGCTGTGCATCCACTACAACAGGCACTTCGGCGGGATATGCCTCCCAGAGCAAGTCCCGGGTTGATGGGTTGTGTTTGCGCCCTCCCGTGAGTCCATTGGGGGGGACGGTATGTGTGGGGCCCAGTGGGATCGACTGTCCGGGTGTGTCATGGCACCTTCAGACCTCACCTCCGCTGCGAGGGTGGGACGTGATCAGGCTCAGGTGACCCTGCCGGGCTGGTATTGCCCACCAGCGCCTGTGGTTTTAGTTGTAAGAGTCTGCGAGGTCCAGGTGCCTCAGGTGGGGCTTGCACAACTGGCCGTCTCCAGGCCCCTGTTGGGAAGGGGGCGGGGCCGGTTCTGCCAATTCAGGAACCTGTGGGGCGCTGGGGTTGCTGCGCCCTTCCCCTGCTAAACTGACTTCCCAGAGCCTGATGGGAGCTTCCCCGCCTGATTTGGGGGTTCTTTGTTCCCTCAGGGGTGGGGTAGGGGGAGGGAGGGAGATCTAGCTTCTTTGTCGGGCTTGGGTCTCTGATAGCTGGTCTCCCGTTGGGGGAGGGGATAATGGGGGACTCACTTTTGCTGCTTTGTGTGTGTGTCCCATGCAGCCGTTGGCCCTCCAGGGGTTGGTGAAGTGTTGTGTTGGCTTCCCTGGTTCCTGATTTCTGCCGCGCTGGGTTCGCTTGTCCGAACCCAGTGTGGACCCGAACTTCTCATCACTGCCGGTGTGTGTCTTGGTCCGCACCCTGCCTCGTGTCCGTGGGGTCTCCCGCTATATGAATTCTGCGCTCCTGGCAGTCTGTCTGCCGATCGCTGGGTTCCCCTTTCCCAGCCTGACCTTGTTTGGGCTAGGGTCGGCTGGTGGGGGGAGGCTGCCCCGGTGAATCTCCGGCTCCGTGTAGGTTTTTGGTTCTTCTTTTTTGCTCCTTTTTGTTTTCCTGTGTTTCTCCACTGCTTCTGGCTGCTGGTTTTGTTGGGTTCTTGATGGGGTGTTGGGTGTTGGAGTTCCCAGCTCGCTATTCAGTTGGAGCGAGTCGGGGTGCCTCCCTATTCTATCGGCACCATCTTTCCTCTCCTGGATACATTTCTTGTACTGTTTATTACCTCCTCCCTCATTCTCTCCTCCCCCTCCTCCTTTCCCTCTCCCCCCATGAGTTGTTCAGTTGGTTCAAACCAAATGGTTTTGCAAATATTGCTTTTGGAGTCATTTGTCTTTTTATCCTTTGTCTCTCCATTTTGATATTCCCGTTCACTTCTCTAGTTCTAATACCAGTATATACAGTATCAAGGGCAGTCAGATGAGATACATTGACAGCTCATGGACAACCACAGGAAGGGGATACAAGAGGATCATCAAGAAAAGACGCTATGGGGCTGGGGATATAGCCTAGCGGCAAGAGTGCCTGCCTCGGATACACGAGGCCCTAGGTTCGATTCCCCAGCACCACATATACAGAAAACGGCCAGAAGCGGCGCTGTGGCTCAAGTGGCAGAGTGCTAGCCTTGAGCGGGAAGAAGCCAGGGACAGTGCTCAGGCCCTGAGTCCAAGGCCCAGGACTGGCAAAAAAAAAAAAAAAAAAAAAGAAAAGACGCTATGGTTTCACATGGCATGTCAAGGGTAATTAGAACAGTGATATAACACTTGTTTCCATAAAATGGAGTTCATTTCACTTAGCATCATCTTATCTGTGCATAAGAGTGTAGCTGTAGGCTCTTGTTATCCTCTGCTGTGACTAGCCTAAACTTGTGCTAATTATTCCCTATGAGGGAGACCATAGAATCCATGATTCTTTGGGTCTGGCTCACTTCACTTTGTATAATTTTTTCCAGGTTCTTCCATTTCCTTATGAATGGGGCAATGTCATTCTTTTTGAGAGGCATAAAATTCCATCGTGTATATGTACTACATTTGACTGATCCATTCGTCTACTGAGGGGCATCTGGGTTGGTTCCATATTTTACTTATGACAAATTGTTCTGCAATGAACATTGTTGTGCTGGTGGCTTTAGTGTGTTCTTGTTTGTGGTCTTTTGGATAAATGCCCAAAAGTGGGGCTGCTGGGTCATAGGGAAGCTCTATATTTAACCTTCTGAGGAATCTCTATACTGTTTTCCAGAGTGGCTGAACCAGTTTATATTCCCACCAACAATGAAGTAGGGTTCCCTTTTGGCCACATCCCCTCCAACATTTGTTATTGTTAGTTTTCTTGATAATGACATTCTCACTTGGGTGAGGTGGAAACTCAATGTTGTTTTGCTTTGCATTTCTTTTGTGGCCAGTGATGTAGAGCACTTTTTCCTATGTCTCTTGGCCATTCTCTTATCCCTCATCAGAGAAGTCTCTTTTTAAGTCTTTAGCCCACTTGTTGAGGGGGCTGTTGGTTCTTTGCGGTTTTGTTTAGGAGAAATTTAATTTTTTTAATTCTGCATATATTTTACATATGAGGACTATGTCTGTTGTATGTCTGGTCAAGATCTTTTCCCAATCTATGGGCTTTCTTTTTATCTTGCAAGCTATGTCCTTTGCCCGGCGAAAGCTCTGCAGTTTGATGCAGTCCCATTTGTCCAACATTTCTTTAGTTTGTTGTGTTTCTGGACCTTTTTTAAGGAAGTTTCATCCTGTGCCAAGGAACCCAAGTGTTTTTTCTATTCCTTCTTTTATTGTTTTCAGGGTATCTTTTTAATTTCAAGGTCTTTGATCCATTTGGAATTGATTTTGGTGCAGGGTGATATATAAGGATCTAGTTTTAATATGTTGCAGGCATTGAATCAGTTTTGCAAGTACCATTTGTTAAAGGGGCTATCTTTCTTCCATCTTATTTTTTTACCTCCTTTATCAAAGATTAAGTAGGCATAGTTCTGCGGGTTTATTTCTGGGAAAATTGGTCTCCCAAAGCTAGTGTGTCAACCAACAAATACAAAAGGAAGTGTGAATGTACTTTCAAAAAGTGAGGAAGCTAAGTATTTCCTTTAGGTAAATAAGTGCATCCTTAGACTTTAGATGTTGGGTGGCCTTATGGGAAAAATAAATAAAAATAACCAGGACAGAATAAAACTCTGAATTCTGTGCATGAGTGGATATTCCTGCAGGAAGAACTCTTAGGATTACATATCTCAGGTCTACTCCACTAGCTTCACGATGAAATATGTTTGGCTTCTATGCAAGTATTACCCATTTTATGCAACACAACTCGACTCAACATATTTTTTTCAACTAGAGGTAGCTAGTGTCATGGCCCTTGCTGACTGGCCTGTCTTCCACTAATTTTCCTCAGGTCTTTTCCCTGACTAGCCAGGGTTATGAGCAGGAAGCACTGACACTGGGCATCCATATTTCTCCTAAATAACTTATTACAACATATTACAGGAAAATCCTTGGGACCCTCAAGCTGGGACAGGGCCCAATTGTCTAGTTGTAAAAAAAGAAAAGGCTGATAAACTCTGATAATAATCATTACCAAACTGGCAATAATTCTGCACATACTTCAGTCAGTTACACTTAGTGATGTAATAAAAAATAAACATTTCTGGCTGGGAATATGGCCTAGTGATAAAGTGCTTGCCTCATATACAGGAAGCCCTGGGTTTGATAGTTCAGCACCACATATATAGAAAAAGCCAGAAGTGGCTCTGTGGCTCAAGAGGTAGAGTGCTGGCCTTGAGCAAAAAGAAGCCAGGGACAGGGCTCAGGCCCTGAGTTCAAGCCCCAGGACTGGCACAAAACAAAAATAAACATTTCTAAATTAAAAGTCACAGTCTTTGGTATGGTTATCCATTTCATCAAGAAAGAAAACATGCATAGTTTAATTCTTTTAGAAAATTGGCTGTCAAGTCAGGAACTGGTGGCTCCTGCCTATAATACTACAGATACAGGAGGTTGAGATCCAATTCACCCCCCAAAAGCTAGAAATGCAACTATGGCTTAAGCAATCAAATGCTAGTCTTTAGCAAACGAAGTTCAAGGACAGCACCACACCGTAAATTCTAGTTTCAGAACTAGCACACACACAAAAAGATAAATATATAAGTTAGCTCTCAATGCTGACTTTAAATTACTATTTCATATTTACTGCGATATAATTCCATATCTGTCATCTGCCTATGGGCATGTCTACATTTGTACATGTTTATATACATTTTTATTCCAAAAATGTTACTTGTCAGACTTTAGCGGTAATCAGCTGGCAGGAAGCCCAAATTATTCAAGTACTTTTTTTGTTGTTTTTTTAGAAAAGACAGTTTCTCATGCTTTTAATCCTAGCTACTTGGGAGGCTGAGATCTGAGGATCATAGTTCAAAGCCAGCCCAGGCTGAAAAGTGCCAGAGACACTAAATAATCCCAAAACCAAAAGTGACAGTATGAGTCAAGGGGTAAATCAATAGCCTTGAGCAAAAGAAGATCAGGGACAATACCCAGGTCCAGAGTTCAAACCCGAGGATTGGCAATACCAAAAACAAGACAATACATAATCTCCCTCCCTCCCTACTCTCTCACGCGCACGCGCTCTCTCTCTCATCCTCTTCCCTCTCTCTTTCTGTTGTCTTGTACATGTCTCCCCACAGACCCACATGAGAAGAAACTCAGGCATGCTCACATCTCCAGGCAAGGTTCCCAAGCAGCCCTCTTCATGTCACTACCCATGGATTAATAAATATGGAGAACAGGAAAGAAATCAATTCCAGGAACCTCCTCCAGCCAGTAGGACAATAGGTGTTCACCAGGTGACCATCCAGGACAAATCCATGCCACCTTCTGTATTCAGAGACTTACATTGCAGGCATTCATTGTGAAACCATCTTCTTTCCGCATTCCCGTCAACTAGAACTCTGTTCTACTTCCACATCCAAGCAATTAGCTCCATAGTTCCCCTGGAAATTTTTAAGAATCTTTGCTTCTTTTTCTTCCAAGCCCTACTCACCTCATCTATTCATTTGATTTAATTCATGAGACTAAGTTTTGAGTACCATGCAAACACACCCAAACCATTCCTGGGAATTAGGTAGAATGAAATCATGTCATTTGCAGTAAGGAAGACAGCACTAGATCATAGTATGTGAAGGGACATGTACCACACAAAATAACAAACACAGCCATTCTTCCATATGTGGAAGCTAAAATACTGGCTTTGGTATGAAAGTTATGGGGGAAAAGTGGGTGTCCACAAAGGAAGGTGATATTTGGTCCCTGGGAGGCTCTATGGATGTGTGAAAGTATGCCAGTCATTTCTGTTCAGTTGGACAATAAGCCTACAATGAAACAAAGGTAAAAACAGAGAAGCTTCTGGAGATTACAGTCCCAGTGTGGCTCAGTGTTGGATTGGTTTTGAAAGGATTTAATGAAATCTAAAACACAAACCTACTTGGATTTCTGGCTTCTCCTTACTTCTCCAGGAATTGGGCATCTTGTCTGCTTGCTTTGACTTGTCCATTCCAGCTAGGTTGTGCTGTGTGCTTCTTTTTTTGTCTTGAGACCTGGTGACTGAGTCCATGATTCTGTGGGCCAGAGAGCTTCTCCAGCACTGAAACCCTTCAAGAAGCATAACAGCCTGGGATGCTGAGCACCAACCAAGGACTGTCACGTGGGGTTGACAGTGCCCGCCTGGGTGGAGGAAGATGTTGAGAGCAGCTTCATTTGCAAGAAGCCAAAGTAGAGGCAACATCAAAGTCCTACAATGGGCATGATGACAAACATACTGTCATGGGTCCTTGAAGAAAATTGTCTGCATGCAAGAAAATAGGATAAGGGAACACAGCCAAATGAGGGGAAGAGGATTTAGAATGACAGAGAAAATATGTGACCAAAGTGCATTATATGAATATATGAATGAATCCTGAATGAGGTCACTTTATGAAAAAGCTAATGAAAAATTAGCTGGGTGACAGTATCTTATTTACATAATTTTAGCTACACAATTGTAAGATTTTGAGGATCATGGTTTGAAGTTCAGGAGACTCTGAACTCCAGTAAAGTACCAAAAAGATGGAAGTAGTTTCTGCTCAGGTGGTGAGATTGCTAGCCTTGAGCAAAGAAGGTCATGAAAATCATCCTGGCCATGAGTTCAAATTAAACAATTTGCAAACAATAGAGAAAGCAAGCAAGGAAAGAAGAAAAATACACCCCACCTCCACACCCCTACACACAAGAGAGACAGAAACAAAGAGAAAGAGACAGAGAGAGAGAGAAAGTTAAGAAAATAGGAAATCAGGCACGAAGAAAGGAAGGAAGGAAAAAAGGAAGGAAGGAAGAAAAAGAAAATGTACTAAAGGTTATTACTAAAGTGATTTAAAGAAGTGAGCTTATAAATGCCTGCAATATTAAGGAGGGATATGCACTGATGAAAATGAAAGGAAATAGTAAAAATGAGTTCTCTTGAATGGTCCAGGTCATGCAACAGTTTCCAGGAGACAGGACCACAGAGGTGGAGACCAGATGAGCACTAGCTAGGTCTGGGGTGGTGAGAGGCTTGGGGAGACAGTGGGCATGGCTATGGGGGCATATACCCCAGGTGTCTGCAGTACAGTCACCCTGGGGGCTGCTGTGTCTGCATGAATGTTCCACTGCTTTGCTCTGGCATGGTTTAGCACAGAAAGATTCCGGATGAAAGCCATGCACCGGCGCACATCATGGAGAGACGTTGGGGTCTGCAGGAACAGGAAACCCTGGGAACATGCTCATGACTGGGGAGCTGCTCTCTGAATGAGGAAATCTCTGGAGATCCCCTTAGTTCTCCTGAAAGGACTGTACTGAGAGCAGAACCTCTGCCCTGGCCACTGTGCCCATAGTCCTGCCTCAGCATAGGCTCTCTCCACAGTGCTCCGGGTAACTGAGATATGACCCAGTCCAGCGCCCTGACCACAGGACCAGTTTCACAATGCCATGAGTTAGGACTTTCAGCCCTCCTGATTATGAACTAAACATCTTTTCTTTATTAAATATCCAGGCCCCTGCATTTGAATAGCATAGAAATTTTAGCAAATATATTGGCTTATGATGCATTGTAGCACAGTCTAAGGCTGTTAAAGTGAAATGGAAAATGTGTGTAGTATGTGAACTCTTTCTCACAAAGGCAAACAGATAACCATCTCAAAGAGATTATATTAAATCTGCCAGGAGCCACTCAGGAAGGCAGAGGCTGTGTCATCCTGGCAGTTGGGGCATGAGCCTTAGAACCATGATGTCACAGAGAGAGGAACTCCCAGTGCTCACACTCCAGGCAGTTGACTGCTGTCTCTGTTGGAGCTGCAGACATGTCTGCTATCCATAGACTGTGACCACCACACCCTCCATGCGTGGCTGTCCTGAACCAGATAGTCTGGAAAACACCTGCTTTGAGGTTACTCCTAGGGGTCGCCCTGGCCAGGGTTCTGTCTGCTTTCTCCTGACCTTTGTGAACTGCCTCTGACCTTCAGCCCTGTTCATGAAAAGTGACCCCTGTTCACACTGTGCAGGGATGAGGTGAAGACCATTGTCTTCACATTGTCAGAGGAGACAGACGGGGAGTGTGGAGGAGTCTCTGCCAGTATCTGAGCGGTGAGAAAAGCTGTCCACACTCTTCCGTGCTGTCACTATACCCAACAGATCCCAGTGCTGCCCACAGGACCACAGTGCGGCCAGCAAACCTAAGTGCTTCCTCAAAGTGCATCACGTCCTGTTTACTGTTCTTTCTCATCTGTTTTCTTCCCCAAAATAGAATATTGATATAAATAAGATGGGAATAACATTTCAAGGAGGTTCAGTTGTGTCACAATTCTTGTCAAAACAAAAGCAGTTTGGAATTGCTTCGTTAAGAATATTCATGGTATGCCATAAAATGCTTTTCTCAAGTTGACCCATGACATTTGGTCACTTTACGGTGGACATCACCTTAGCCTTGCTCTATCATTTCACCTCCCTTACCAGATTCTTCTCCTTTCCTCTAACAGGTGCATTAGCTTCTGGCCTTGTTCTTTCCCATCTCTTAGAGAAGAAAGGGTCCAGAACTTCGTTCCTATACCTGACCTCCTCATGTCTTAAAAAGTGACACAGATTTTCTGTTTGTGTTACAAAAATCAAATAACCAAGGTGTGAGTGATAGAGTCAGGCTGGGATTGGGAGGGCCATGTGTGGAACTGTGTCCCCATTACACTTTGCACAAAGCTTTACACCATGGTGGAGCCTGTGTGTAGTGTTGTGTGCAGCAAGGGAGACTTCTTCCTGACCAAGATGGTGAGCTTCACAGACCTGTGTGCCCAGAGGTCAGCAGCATAGCCCTGCTCATCCACAGCCCAGTGCACATGAGATCAGGCTGGAGGAGGAGGAAGTGGCACCTCTTCCTGTTCACTGATGTGATGCTCGTGTCTAATACCAAGTACATGTGGACCACTCACTCTCCTGCCCACCACAATATGCCCTTCCATTTGTTTCTGCATGGTTTTAGATCCCCTGTGTTTTTTTTTTTTTCTAAGTACACATGCAGCTCCTGTGTTGGCTCCTGCAGAAAGCATTGTCAGGAGTGAAGAAGACCATGTGGTCTGCTGGCCCATCCCTGTAGTCCCAGCACAGTGTGTCTGAGGCAGGATGATCCAGAGTTTGAGTCTCAGCTAGGTTACATGCAAAGGTCCTGTCTCCAAAAGCAAATAAAACAAGCAAAATAATAACAGTGATTGGCTTTATCTGAGTTAAATACGACAAAATAGTTAGAGTGATTAGAGAGTAATGTGTTCAGTTAACCTTAGCCAAACTTCTGAATCGGTAAGTAACAAACTATGAAGCCTAGGGAAGTATTACCTCTCACCCCTGTAATCCCTGCTACTCAGGAGGCTGAGATCTGAGGAATGTCAGTCGAAGCCAGGCTGTTCAGGAATTCCATAAAACTTACCTTTAATTCCCTTCCAAAGAGCTGGCAGTAGAGCTCTGTCCCAGGTGATAGAGGTCTAGCCAAAAGAAACAAAGCTCAGAGATAGCACCCAGGCCCTCAGTACATATGCTATGACTCTGACAAAAAAGATAACAAAGTAAGAGTGATGGAGTTTAATTCTCTTTGCAGATATAAGAAATGCTTTAGGATAAAGCATTTATATATGATCCCACTGCATATCCTGTCTGTGACCAAATGTGGGGAGAAAGTGGGAAACAGGAATGGGAATTCCAGAAAGTCCTTTGTCTTGAGCTGGCCCCAGGAGAAATTCAAAGTCACTTTCTGGTAAGACTAACAGATATCAGGTAGTTGTGAATCCACAAAGCTACATGCAAAATTTCCAGAAAAGATGGAAAGTATGATGCAATTTCAGCTAGAATTTACTATAAAACAAAAATGTTGTGATATGATTGCTTTCTTGGCTCCTCTCTCAACTTTGACCTACATAATGACATATGCACACACCTTACCATGTTCAAATGGGTTAGTATTGCACTGGCTGTACCAGTGGTTTTCAGTAGGTTTAGAGAACCTTCTTGGTGGAGGGTGGATGCTCAGACTGGGGAGGCCAGGTGTTACCTATGTACTGCATCATAGTAATTGACATTAGCGAGTATTAGTGAACCCTGCAAGTATGCTTGACAATTTTATTTCACACTCCCAATAATTCCCTGTGGAGACAGATTTTAATTCCATAAATATAATTAGGTCAGCAAACAGCAAAGGGCTTGAATTGCTCTGAAATGGGTTTTACTGATAAAGCACAGGTTAATTTTCCAGCACACATCCCTAAGCCTACATGAAGAGGGAGAATGGTTCCATACAGGTTGAAACACATGGATTCACAAAGTGGTGTAATGTGTATCATCCATGGTCTCAAAACCACACCCCTCACTTCCACCTGTGTATTCATTGGGTACATGTTGAGCATGCAGTTAACTTTTTCTCTCTTCAGAGACCGCACATATCCTCAGAAAATTGAAACAAACAAGACAAATAGTTCTCACATTGTCTATTTGTTAATTATCTGATGAATACATCTTGGAAAAAATTATCAAAAATGATTGGGAAGGTGGACATGTGTGTGTCCGTCTTCTCCGTGGCAGATTTCATGGAATGTTCTGGGTTCTTATTGCTCTGTGGGTACTCAGGATGCAAATTAAAGGAAGCTGATACAACTCAAAGAGAAAAGAATAGACATTCCTCCCAAATTACTCTTTCAGGAAAACTTAAAATGTGGCTATTAGATCATTTTAAGCTCCATTAGTTCTAAAGCTATTGCACTGTCCAGCCTCCTTGTTGTGTGGTAGATGGCTGTTATTACATTTTCACCACATGGCCTCAGTAAACAGGCATTGTGTGCATATATATATATAGGCAGGTTAGAGGCCTTCTAAGGTGGGCTTCACTATTGTGGTGAAACACTTTTCAGGACAGCACAGCATTAGAAAGGAGAAGAGCTGTTATTGATGGAAATAAAAAAACAAGAGACATAGAATAAAGTCTGGTGTTTCACAAGACGATAAATGTTGGATGCCTAAGTGCCCACTGATTCCACTAATGGTGTTTTCACACACACACACACACACACACACACACACACACACACACACACAATGCCTCCACAAAAAATTCAAGTATTAATGTTTAAAGACATCTGGTTTACAATACCCAGGTAATAGTTGTAAAAGCATAATGCATGACTAACAAAATATATGCCAGATTGGGAGGAGTAATATGTACATACATTGATTCCAATCTTTTTAGAGAAGGAGAATATAACAATACAAGGTGATAATGACACACACAAATATCGCAAACATTCAAATATTATAAATATACTCTTATTCATGGTGATTTTTGTGTATGTATAAATTACCAGATTTTTAAAACGTGCAAGGTAGAAAATCTCATTATGTATGATATGTAAACATTGGAGAACTTAACCATACAGTAGAGAAGCTGATTTGGAGTAACTTAGCTGTCTTAGTATTCATCACTAAAGACTTGGTGTGGTATTGATTATTGATCGTAACAATGAAGAGGATGTTTCCCAGGAAATAACACAATACATTACAGTTGTGAAATTTCTATAAAGAAATGAAATACAGCAATTTTCCATGTTTTCATTTTTATTGCCAATTTTTATCCTTGCTTACTGAATTGAAAATATTCCATCCAAGTTCATATGATTTCTTCATATGATTTAGTGTATGTAATGCTATTTTTGTATTTGAACAGCACACTTTGCTCTGTCTGGTGTGATCACTGTGGACACTGAACGCATTGTAGGTTTGAGCTCACCTATGTTGAGGTGGCTTGCAGTACACAATAGAAAATTAAGTTTCTCCACATCAATCCAATTTCTCTACCACACTAAAGTCTAATCCACATCACATTAAGATCACTGGTCAGAGCCAGAGTCCATCAAACCCCAGTTATGAGCAGGTTTTAATTCCACCCATACTCACATTGACACTAATGGACCATCAATCTTTTTATCTCTAAGGACAGACTTAAAATCATAGCATGAATGTGAAATGTACTATAATATTGTCTCTCATTTTCAATTGCAGTTCTTCACTGCTAAAGGACAAATGGTGCTCTTTACTTCAAAGTTAATTCCCAACTGTTCATACTTAATATTTTAATTTGCTAGTGAGTGAATAAAAGTCCCTGCAAAGCAATGTTCCAAATCAATTCTCCTTATTTGTAATAGAAATTATTTATCATGACTTCTTTTAGAAATAAAATGCATTTTTTATTTTGTAAGACATTTTGGTTTTAAACCCTAAGTTCTTGTTAACTTCAGCAGATTGGACTTAAGGGAGTATTTTCTAAGTGCATATATAGGATCACAGTCACTGTCATCCTGGCTATTCAGGAGGTTAAGACCTGAGGATTGTGGTTCCAAACAAGTCCAATAATGAAATGATTTTCCACTAAGTTGAAAGTGGGAATCTGGATCAAGTAAGAGTGTGTTAGCCCTGAGCTAAAGAGTTCAGGGTCAATGTTCAGGTCCAAGGATCAAGATCCAAGGCTGGCTCTGTGTGTGTTTGTGTGGGGGGGGGGGGATGTGTGCGTGTGTGCGTGTGTTGCTCAAAGCATTTTTTTTTTACAATAGTTATGCTTCCCAAATGTAATTTCCTCAGGATATCTCTTGCTTTCTGGATTTCATATTTTTTTCAAATGATAGTCTATATTTTCAAACTACTCCCTCATTCTTTGTGCTCTTTTTCATTATTGTTGAACATTTCAGATATATCAACATTCAAAAAGAGAAAGAACTTCAGAAGAATATTCCATTGCAGCTCTCTGCTAATGATTTCCAGAAAGATGGCTCTGTAAATGGTTTTAAGAATAAGCAGGGATTATCAAGTTCCTTACATAGTTAAGAGAGGAGTCTGGATAGTCCTTACATAAGAAATCACAGACTTGTCTCTGCCTGATTCATTTCAGTGGTGACAATGTTTAGAGATAGAATGTAGTAGGTCAGCCAGGCACCAATGATTCACACCTATAATCCTAGCTACACAGGAGGGTAGACCTGAGAACGATGGGTCCATGAGACTCTTATCTCCAGTAATTACTCACAAAAAGCCAGTAGTGGTGCTGTGGCTCAACCATGAGAGCGCTTAACAAAAAAAAGCTCAGGGACAAGCTCCCATGCCCAGTAGTCAAGCCCCAGTAAACAAACAAACAATTTGTTAGGTTATCTTTGCATTAAAAAATTAGCGTCAGTGATTTTTAGTGTGCAGTACAGTTGAGCTAAAGAAAGATTCCTTTAGAGACATGAGCTTGTCTTCATGGATGATAATTTGGGTTGTCTCCAGAAATACCTGAGCCAACAAGATTTTTAAAAGATCCCATAAAATTATTTTTACCTGTAGGATGATAGTGCACCTTTCAAATCACAGTAAATAACTGTAAAACTGGATACTTCAGAACTTTGTTGTGTTTTAAGTATTACTTGATGTTTTTCTCTTCTCTTTCTCTACAAAATTTGAATATTGATGTAAATCAGATGTGAAGGACATTTGTAGAATAGACATTTGTCACTTATAATGGCATAAGAAAATCAAATTGGAATGATCTTTTCACAGATATTCATAGCATAACAAAGATTTTTTTGAACGTTACCAATAACGTTAAATACCAAAACAAAAAGTGGTCAGTTTCCATAATCATTGCTTCTCCTTGCTCTTTCATTTCTCCTGGCTCATCACTCTCTCACCAGCCCCTCTCCTCCTCTCCTCTAACAGTAGATTCAGCTTTTGGCCTCCTTCTTTTGCCCATCTCCTAAAGTGGAAAAGGTCCAGGGCTCTGTTTACATATCTGTCCTGAATCCACATTCAAACTGACGTAGCTTTCTACTTGCTTTTCCACCGATACCATAAAGTCCGTTGGATGTTATTTATGAAGTCAAGGTTGAGAATGGTAGCATTGTGTACCATTAAAGTCTGGCACGAAGCTATCTCCTATGTTTGGACACTGACCATGTGTGGTGTTTTCTGTACAGAAGGAAAGCCATCTTTCTAAAAAGGACGATCATTGGGACAGATCCCTGGCTCCAGGGCACCCCGGCAGAACCCTGCTCATCCACGGCCCAGTGCAGATACAGGAAGGATGCAAGAGGAAGAAGCAGCACCTCTTCCTCTTCAGTGATTTACTGCTTGTGTCTAATACCAAGTACGTGTGCACTGCACACTCTCCTGCTCAGCACAAAATGCATTTCACTAGCAAATAGCATTTACATATCCCTGGCTTTAATACCACAGGTTCTTTTTCAATTTTGTTTGCAAAGTATTGGATTTTTTGTTTGTTTCCCACATGTCCCTGAAGTGGTGTTACTGTTGAGAATATAGTCAAGAATGAAGATCACCACCATGCATGCTGTCCATCCTGTAGCCACAGTGTGCAGACTTTGATGTAGGAACCAGAGTTAGGATCAGGCTGCACTACACAGAGAGACCCTGACTCCAACACAGATAGTACAACACAATTGAGAATGTGACAGATCGATGAGCTCCTGTCCATAGTTGAAAATGATTTTAAAACAACAACTAAGAATAGTTGTAGCTGAGAATGTCACTTAGGGGGAGAGTGCTCGCCTAGCATGAACGAAGCCCTGGGGTCAATTCCTCAGTACCACACACACAGAAAATGTTGGAAGTGGGTCTGGGGCTCAAGTGCCTCTCCTTGAGCAAAAACGCTTATAGACAGTTTAGGCCCAGAGTTCAAGTCCCAGGAGTGGAAAAAAAATACGGTGCAAAAAATAAAAAAAATCAAGGGAGTAGTTTTGGAGACTAGTTCTTAACACAACACATTGTGGATGTAAATTAAGAGGTATGGTGTTTGTTGCTCTTTTTAGGTATAAGAAATGCTTTAAGATTAAGAATGTTATCCCACTGCATGCCCTGTGGATGGCTGAATGTGGGAACAATGAGAAGGGTAGTGATCATTCCAGAAAGTCCCTTCTTTTGGTCTGGCCCATGGAGAACGCCAAGGCCACCATCAGGTAAGACTGGCCCCTGAATCTGCTGTGAAATAGCAAAGGAGTGATTCTGCATTCATCACTTAGCTAATTCAGCTCACACTACCATGACTTACAGTAATCTTGATCATTGTTCATGCTAATGTAAAATAAATTTTCTAGGATATGAGACAATGTTGTACACTTCAGAAAATGTTTTAAGGAAGTGAAACATTCTAGTTTTTCTCATGTTTCCTGTTGGTTAATTGCAAATTTTTCTATGTATTTCTGGATAAAGAATATTCTATTTAAAGAACTTTTTTCGTCTGTGTACTTTAATCTGGATGAATATATTTCTTTAAATGTTTGAATAGCACATCCAGCTTTCTTGGTATTATCACAGAGACTGAATGCAGGGCAAGTGTGAGACTGGCCCATGATAAGGGAGCTTCCATCACAAGTGACAGTGATTCCATTCAAATCCACTCCCCTTCTACACTAGTCTACTTAACATCACAGTAAGATCACCATAAGGGCCACAGTCCATCAACACCTCAGTTAACACTGGGGTCGATTTTGTCTGTGTTCACATGATTGACAGTATTTTCACCTTTCATGATTTCTTAAGATCATGTCTATGAAATGTCACTAAATATTGTCTATCATATTAATTTGCAGTTCTACCCAACAAAAGGAAAAATGGTGCTCTTTCCTGCAAAGGTATTAAGCAAGTGTTTATATTTAATATTTCACTTTGTTTGTGAATGGAGAATTGAAAGCCAATATCCTTAATATATGCTTACTCATTCATTATGGTTGTTATTTATCCTGGCTGCAATTCTAAAGAACATACATTCTGTTTTTTATGACACTTTGATTATAATCTCTAAATTTTCCTTCACTTTAAATGATGAATTGACATTCCCTGAGAGTATATATCTAGGTCATCAGGCACTAGAGGCTCCATACTGCAATTCTTCTTCCTCAGGAGGCTGAGGATTGCAGTTTGAAAGCAGTCTGAGCAGGAGAGGCCAAGAGACTCTGATCTCCAGTTAACCCCCAGAAGATTCAGAAGTGGAGCTATGGCTCCCATGGTAGAGCCATAGCCTGAAACACAAAAGCTTAGAAACCATGCACAGACTGTGGGGAAAGCCCCAGGTTTGGTGCTATCTATGTTCCCAGGCTGCATGGAGCTAGCTCCCAGCACCTGTTGGTTTTGGTTGTCTAGGAAAATGTTGGCCCTCCCCTCTAGATAGTCATGCTTGAAACACTGGCTCTGATTCCTTCCCAAATGCAGGACTATCTGCTCGCTTCTCAATCCTATCCTACTTTCCTCCAGTGTTATTTTATTTATTCAAATGCGTAACTGATCCATGAGTGTTTGTGAACAACAAAATATAGATTGAAAACATAGTAAGTATAAATACTGATGTGAAAACTCAGTTACTAGCTAATAATGTATTACTTTGGGTTATTATTGAATGGCTCAAGTATACCAGCCTGGCAAAAGAGGAAGACCCAGATGATAGCATTCCACTCCAGATTTTCACCAGTGAGGTCAAGAACAGTTGCCTTGTAAGTGAATTTTACAGTAGAGAGGAAATTTCTAATTACTTGCTCAGGCTGGAAGGGGGAGAGAGTTTAAAAATTATCAAATGGAAGGTAACATTTTAAGAACAATGTTAGGAGGAAAATTAGGAAAGAATGAAATTGAGGGATGAGCTTGATTCCACTTAGGTGTTATTTATGAAGGTGAATGTGATAGCAATGTGTCTTAATGCAATTACTATATGGTATTGACAATTATCTTCTATTCTGGAACAATTCTGTGTCCTTCTCTTTGTAAAATAACTCGCTTTATTTCAAAATCCATTTCCAGCATTCATGCTGAATCTTCCTAGGGGTATTATGAATTTTTAAATCACTTTAGTGTAAATTGAGAATCTTTCTTGAAAATGCAATACCTGTTACACCCAGCTGGCTCATGCATGGAATCATGGCTACAGAAGAGTTGAGATCTGAGCATGGTACTTGAAAGCCAGCCTGGCAGGAAAGACCTTGAAATGCTTACCCCCAAATGACCAGCAAAAAGAGCTGGAATTGGAGCTGTGGCTCACGTGGTAGAGTGCTAAACTTGAATGACAATGTTCAGATACAAACCCTGGCTGTGGGTTCAAGCTCCATGAGGGGCACAACCTAACTAAGAGAGTTGTGTTTGCTTACGTTTTTAACATGAGAAAGAAAGACCAACTGGGTAGGGCAGAAAAGTCCCTTTGAGACTCTTATTGACAATGAAGGACCCCAAATCCAGAAATGGAGCTATGTCTCAAAGTGCTAGACCTCTAGCCTTGAGCAAAAAGAACCCAAGGATGGAGTTTAGGACATGAGTTCAAGCCCCCAAATAAGAACAACAACATCAAAAATGAAAGCAAGGGCTGGGGATATAGCCTAGTGGCAAGAGTGCCTGCCTCGGATACACGAGGCCCTAGGTTCGATTCCCCAGCACCACATATACAGAAAACGGCCAGAAGCGGCGCTGTGGCTCAAGTGGCAGAATGCTAGCCTTGAGCGGGAAGAAGCCAGGGCCAGTGCTCAGGCCCTGAGTCCAAGGCCCAGGACTGGCCAAAAAAAAAAAAAAAATGAAAGTAAAACCATTTAATAATGTATCATCATTCATACATTTATGTCTTTCATACATAAAACAGGGTACTAGACAATATGAAACTTTATCCACTGATTTTAGCTAACATGCATAAACAGAAGCAAATTTTAATATTAAATATATGCAATTTGTCACAGTTTTGTCATACAGAAGGTCATTTCTATCAGTCAGGGAGGTATTCTTCCTGGAATTAAACTACTTTTTCATGTTATTATTATTATATGTGGAATGGTTATCATTAATTGTATATATATTTTTGTGGAATTAAAAATAAAGGGGGCTGGGGATATAGCCTAGTGGCAAGAGTGCCTGCCTCGGATACACGAGGCCCTAGGTTCGATTCCCCAGCACCACATATACAGAAAACGGCCAGAAGCGGCGCTGTGGCTCAAGTGGCAGAGTGCTAGCCTTGAGCGGGAAGAAGCCAGGGCCAGTGCTCAGGCCCTGAGTCCAAGGCCCAGGACTGGCCAAAAAATAAAAAATAAATAAATAAAATAAATAAAGGAAAGGTTCCAAATACTAAAAAGAAAATCAGAATCTTTCCCCAAAAATTTCTTAGAATTTTTTATATAATTGTTTTTATTTTTACTTGTTCTAGAACAGTGTCAGCATACGTGCCAGCATACATATTTTTGAAAGTCTTTACCAAATATCATAGTCCTTCATGCTCAAATTTATATACTTCTGAAAAATAGTGGTATTCTTTTATATCTGTACTAATTCTTTTCTACTAAACTTAACTTTAGTATACGTACATATATATGTGTATGTACATATGTACGTGTAAAATATATTTGTACATATATTCATATACATGTTACATAAGTAGAATGTACATAAGCCTATATAATTATATACAAATATAGGTGGCGATTCATATATACATAAAGCATAACACACATGTTTACATACACATTTCTACGTATGTACACATAAAATATACAAATGTTTATACACACATAAGATACATTTAAGGTATACATGAATATGCACATAATCATTATATATATATGTGTGTGTGTGTGTGTGTGTATTCTCTGTGGTGTGTGTGTGTGCTTGATGGTAAGAATTGAACCCGGGACTCATACATGCTAGTCCAGCTTTGCCTTAATCAGCTAAACTACATGCTGTTTCATATTTTCCAAATAATCATATTTAGATTTCTGTGGCCATCACATTCTGGTGTGTTTCCTCCTCCTCCTCCTCCTCCTCCTCCTCCTCCTCCCCCTCCTCCTCCTCCTCCTCCTCTTCCTCCTGTTCCTCCTCCTCCTGCTCCTCCTCCTCCTCCTCCTCCTCCTCCTCTTTTTTCCCCTCTTCTTCATCCTCTTCCTTCTTTTTCTTAAACTCAGGGCCTGGGCACTGCCTCTTACCTTTTGCATGCAAGGCCAGTGGTATACCACTTGAGCCAAAAGCTTCACTTGTGTCCTCTTGGTGCTTCATTGGAGACAAGAGTCTCATGGACTTTCCTGCCAGGGCTGAATTCAAACTGTGATTCTCTAATCTCTGCCTCCTGCATTGCTAGGATGACAGCAGTGAGCCACCACTGGCACCCGGCTTGAATGTATCTTTTTTTATAGCACAGTAGACTATGTCTAGGTATGACACTATGTGTGTCATCTTAATTGATCACCACTTTGGCCAGTGGTGAAACAATACATCTAGTAGAACATGGATATCCATTGTAAATCCACATGTACAGTTGGCTCTTGGTGAGGATATTTCCAGCAATATTCAAAATGTCATCCAAGGCCTGGATGGTTTTCTATGTCATTGCCGATCAGGCATGTCATGGTGCTGTTTTGAACCTTAAATTCTAGTTAGCAGCCCACTCTGGCTCCAAACTCTTTTCTCACCATGAAAAACAAGTTGCTCTTGTAAATGTAGACCTCACATTAGGGGGAAGAGGGCTCCCTTTGTCAGTCCCAATTAACAGAAAACAATATTTCCGTTCCCAAGACATAGAAGCAAAAATCGGAAATCTCTTTGATCCAATATTGGAAATCTCATTATCCGACCACTTTGCCTGCTAATTGGAGGATCTGGTTTGCCAGGTTACTTAAGAACAATCATGAGAGCTGGAACTGGGGTCATTTCCAGGCAAAATAATGACTAAGTAAGAGAGGAAGGAGTAAACATTTCCTAAGAGAGAATTAGGGTCCTATTTGGCAAGAGAAACTGGAAAAAAAATATACCAAAGGATGAACTATCTTTGACATTGATTTCTGGATATCTAATCATCATTTATGAATTATTAAAGCTTCCTTTATCTGGCTGCACACCTCTTCATTCCAAAAGTGAGGAGCAGGAGGAGAAGGAGGAGGAGGAGGAGGAAGAGGAAGAGGAGAAGAAGAAAAAGATATGGGCACTAGTAGCTCACTTCTGTAATCCTAGCTACACAGGATGCTGAGATCTGACGATACTAGCTCAAAGCCAGCCTGGGCAGTCTGAGTCCCACACCCTGAGATGGCATCACAGTGACACACCTGACAGTTACCAGATCTTCCTACTTCCCTTTCGGATGAAGAAAGACAAATCCCTGGAGGTTGAAGAAATGACCGTAAATATTCATAGACCCTCCCACAAACCAGTCACCAAAATGTTGTGTAAGGCTCTGCCTTTTGCTTTTTTGAAGTCTTCTTTTCTTGCTTGTGAGAACAAAGGAGTTGTGGTCCTTTCTGGCAAAGTACTTCATCTGATCTGATAGGTGACCTAATCCCATGATCCACCTTTCTTCCTCAAGCTTGCTCAGGATTTTTTTTTTTTTTTTTTTTGGCCAGTCCTGGGCCTTGGACTCAGGGCCTGAGCACTGTCCCTGGCTTCTTCCCGCTCAAGGCTAGCACTCTGCCACTTGAGCCACAGCGCCACTTCTGGCCGTTTTCTGTATATGTGGTGCTGGGGAATCGAACCTAGGGCCTCGTGTATCCGAGGCAGGCACTCTTGCCACTAGGCTATATCCCCAGCCCCATTGCTCAGGATTTTATTGTCTGTTTCCTATACAGATAGTTGTGGCAATGCACTGTCTTTGGCCATCTGGGATAAATTCCATCCACAATCTCATCATCACCATTCCCCTCTGAAAAAGTTAACATATTTAGATTATTGGATTCCTTCAAAATAGAATATGGAGACGAAGGCTGGTGGCTCACACTTGTAATCTTACCTATTCAGAAGTCTAAAATCTGAACTGAGGATCATGGTTGAAAACCAACCCAGGTAGGAAAGTCCATGATACTCTTATCTCCAGTGAGCCACCCAAAAAGCCAATATTGTCATTGTGGCTTCAAGTGGTAGAGCAGTAGCCTTGCCCCATGACCGACAAAAGAAAGGGAGAGAAAAAGAGGTAGAGACAGAGAGGAGAGACAAAGACAGAAACAGTGACAGAAACTGAGATAGAGAGATAAAGAGACACAGAAATAAAGACAAAGACAGAGAGAAACAGAGGAGTACAGAGACAGAGAGAGACAGACAGAGACAGACAGAGAGAGAGAGAGAGAGACATGATCTTGGAGCAATCTCTACCCAAGAGCAACCACCCATAACCTACATCTTCCAACTATCTTCTAAAGATTTACCCACCTCCCCATCATATCCTGAGCTGATGGGACCTGTAAGTTCCAAACTTAATAATAATGAGAGACTCTCATGTATTTAACAGTTCCTTATTCATCTGTGACTTTAATCAACACCAACTGCTCCAACACAGCCCTTTATTAATGCAATCAGTTTGTGTGGCTTCTACAGTCTAACTTGTAGCCTATTTCACTTCCAATAATAATAATAATAATAATAATAATAATAATAATAATAATAGTTCTCTATTATTATTACTATGTCCTTAGAACTTTGAGAGAAAGTCAAATTACTATTATTTTATTTTTCTTTTGTTGGTCCTGGGGCTTGAACTCTGGGCCTGGGCACTGTCACTGTTCAGTGTGGTTGCTCTACCACTTGAGCCATAGTGCTGATTCCTTTTTATTTTTAATATTCTAAGGAAATCCATTAGATAAATTATCACACAGAAAACCTAAGCTAGGTTTTGGTGAGTCACACCTGTAATCCTAGTGACTCAGGAAGCTGAGATATTAGGGTTTCAGTTCGAAGCCAGCCAGGGCAGGAGAGTCTATAAGACTACTCTCTAATTAACCAGCAAAAAACTGGTAGTGGAGCTGTGGCTCAAGTCGTAGAGTGCTAGCCTTGAGCACAAAAGCTAAGGCTCTGAGTTCAAGCCCCAGGACAGACAGACAGACAGACAGACAGACAGACAGACACACACACACACACACACACACACACACACACACAAACACACACCTATACAGAAATGGACCTAGATGCTATATACTGAACATCTCTGTTAGAAGATTCTACATTGAGTCTCTCTGGAATTTAGTGTGCATACAATGGTTCTAGCTTCACTGAGGCAGTGGAAGAAACTTCTAGAAGGAACTACAGACACAGGGAGTGCTTCATCAAGCCTGTCTCACCCATACTGCCTTCTGCACTTTCATTTTGTGCTCTCTTCCAGTCATTCTCATCCTAGTGTTCCCGGTGTGCTGGACCCCCTTCCACATTGATGGGCTGTTCTAAAGCTTTGTGGAGGAGTGGACTGAGTCTCTGGTGGTGGCCTTCAGTCTCACCCATGTGTTGTAAGGTAAGTGGGCCACGTCAGCTCTTTCTTCATTCTGCATGGACGTCTCCCTATCCCCAAACCTCACACAGATATGTTCCCCTGGGTGCGAAGGAATTTGAGGTCCTACTTCACTCCAAGGGTAAAGACAGGTATGTTATTTGGCCAAAAGAAATCAGTCAGATCACTATTCAAGAGACCATTTTCTACAAAAAGTCCCCTACTGTCATGAGAGAACCACAGCTAAAATATGGTGAAGGCATCCAGAATCCTTTCCTTTCTCTTCCAATAGCTGCCTGGTGTTGATTTAGCACATAGAATGTCCCCGAAAACTCATACTCTGTTGTGAAGGGAACTCATGGCTGATTGAGGCCTGTATTTCTTCTATTTGGATGATGATTTTGTTCAAGGGGCCATGGACTATGGTAGAAACCAGGAGTGGGAACATTAAGTCAAGGGACCTGGATTTGGACCCCATTAATATGTTTTTTTCCTTTTTCCTGTTCTGAGTCTTGGACTCTGAGCCTGTGCACTGTCCCTAAGCTCCTTTTTCTCAAGGCTAATGCTCTACAATTTGAGCCACAGCACCACTTACAGCTTTTTCTGTGTGTATGGCCAGCTCAGGCTGGCCTTGAACTGTGATCCTCACTCAGATCTCAGCTTCCTGAGTATCTAGGATGACAGGTATGAGTCAAAGGAAAAACTGACTTCCTCCATGTCCAAAATGCCTCAGCCACATCTGGCAGTCAAGTCTGCACTAGATAGCCATGGCCTGATGGCAAATAGCCAATCAAACAAGATAGGTGCTGGTAGCTCACTTCTGGAGTTCTAGCTACTTAGGAGGCTCAGCTCTAAGGATCATGGTCTGAAGATGACAAAGTGCATGAGGCTTTTAGCTCCAGTTAACCAAGCAAGTATGACTCAAGTGGTACAGAGAAAACGCTAAGCAAGAGTAGGGAGTCCTTGAGTTCAACTACCAGTATGGACACACACACACACACACACACACACACACACACAAAAGCAGATGAAATAATAAGCATGGAAGAGATAGTAAGTTGTCACTACCATGACATTCTAGCATCACCACAATAAAGGGATGGTAGCATTAATAATAAATATAAAAGAATATTATCATTAAATATTTTATAATTATAGAAACAGTTCCAGAAGAAATGACTTCAGATAAACATTGATCAAAAGACAATAATACACAAATGCCCATTGAGATCCATGAACTTCCACATGCCTTTATATTCAATACATATGTGCATAAATCACACCACATATAAATAATGTCATTATGGACCCATTTCTTTCACAGAGCCAAGTCTCAAAACCGTTTCCAGCTCTTATCCTATGGTTCATAGGACAAAACTAGAATATTTTTATAAATAAATGATGCCGGAGACACTTTGACTAGCCGATTACCTCTCCAGATGTAGCAGGGGATCACCTTAATTTAGTTTTGGGGGTGGACAGAGGAGTGGAGAGAGGGAGGGTGGGCAAACACAGTCATAATATTCAGTGTGCCTAAGTACAAATAGAACTAGGGAAGTCAAGGGGATGGGGAAGATTGGGAGAAATGGGGGAATGATGAAGGAGGTGATGGCAATTGAGATGCCTTGTACACACAATGACACATTGATTTGAAACACCTTTGTTCAACTACTTCAACATAATTCTATCAAGGTGAGAGAAAAGATGCCAAATAAGGCTTCAAAAATTGCATTTTCCTATGAAGACTCCTCCTTCCCTGCCCCACATTGCAAACTAGATAAACTCTAATCCTCTTAAGCCATCAGAGAAATACCCTAGTGAGGCACTTGGTGGCTCATACCTGCAGGCCTAGTGACTCAGGAGGCCAAGATCTGAGGATCAGAGGTTCAAAGCCAGCCCCATCAGACTCTTATCTCCAATTAGCCACTGAAAAGAGCTGAAAGTGGGGCTGGGGCTCAAGTGGTAGAGTGCCAGCTTTGAGTGGAAAAGAAAAAGCTAACCGACAGTGTCCAGGCCCTGAGTTCAAGATACAGGACGGGCTCCAAAAGACCAAAGCAAAACAAATTATCATTTTCATTAGCAGGCTCTTTACCTGGCCATATTATCAATAGAGGGTACTGCATGCTTTTTTTGTACCTATGGCCTCTGCACATCAAACCTGCAGTACTCCCACTCCCTTCCTCAATGATCTCCAGCCCATTAGTATATGTAGCCAGATATGCCCACCCACAAAGTCCTTTGTGACATCACAGTCCTTGTAAACACTAGGACACTGTCATCATGGAAATTGCCATGGAGCATATCTTAGTGAGACCTATTTTGCTTTTAACTGAAACTGTCTTGTATCATTGTGGTGTTTGTTATTGAGTTTAGCCCAAGCTAAATGGCTTTATGATCCTGAACCACAGTCAAAGTGCAATTGCTAGCTGGCCACTGGTGGCTCACACCTGTAATGCTAGCTCCTCAGGAGGCTGAGATCTGAGGAAGATAGTTCAAAGGCCATTGCAGACAGGAACATCCATCTCCAATAAACTACTCAGAAAAATCCCCGAGTGGTGCTGTGGCTCAAATGGTAGAGCACTAGCCTTAATCACAAAGAGGCTCAGGGGCAGTGCCAGGCTCTGAATTCAGGCCCAGGCTAGGCAAAAATAAAGGAAAGAAAGAAAGAAAAAGTAGGAAGGGAGAAAAGAAGGGAGGGAGTGAAGGGAGGGAGGGAGGGAGGGAGGGAGGGAAGGGGGAAGGAAGGAAGGAAGGAAGGAAGGAAGGAAGGAAGGAAGGAAGGAAGGAAGGAAGGAAGGAAAAAGGTATGGTGATAACAGGAGAGTGTGTAACAAATGGGACTTTGACAGGGCTCCAGGCATCTGATGGGTAAAGTAAATAAAATGCAATTAGTCAAATAAAGTGGAAGCATCATCAAGGAGGAAAAGGTAAGCAGGCAAAGGAATTTGGGGAATCTCTTTGGGGGGCGAAATTTGTACTCCTCAGAGAAGGGATTATAAATGTATTTAAGTATACATAAGTAGGAATTCAAGTAAAATTCCAATCATAAGGAGAATGTAAAACAAAATAACACTTCCTTCCTCTGATACTTAAACATATCTTGTTCAAGCTGCAAGAACATGTTTTTTTTTAATTTAAACAAGCAGAGAT
This sequence comes from Perognathus longimembris pacificus, assembly GCF_023159225.1. Taxonomy (NCBI): domain Eukaryota; kingdom Metazoa; phylum Chordata; class Mammalia; order Rodentia; family Heteromyidae; genus Perognathus; species Perognathus longimembris. The sequence goes on from NC_063178.1 coordinate 47,986,447, forward strand.
CAAAGGAAGTTACAGAACCTCTCATCTCAGATCCCAGGCCAGCCTACTTTTATTTTATTTCATTTTTTCCCCAAGACTCTTTAATATTTCTTTGTTTCATCCCGGAGTGTTAGATCTTTGCAGAGCACTTTGTAGCTTCCATTTAGTCTTGGAGACACGCCTCTTTCTGATAAGCCTCCATGGCAGGAAGTCCAGGCCTGCATGCAACACACAGGCCTCTCCATACTATCTCTGCTTCCCCATTTCTCTGCAGCGGGTCTGGTTGATTTTTTCTGTGTCAGGTTTGTTCTTCTACCTCAGCTCAGCTGTCAACCCCATCATCTATAACCGCCTGTCTCATAGCTTCCTGGCAGCATTTCAGAATGTCATCTCCTGCAAACTGCGGTGCATCTGGAATCATCCCCCAGTGCCATGTGCCTACAGGGACGTCATCCTGACAGTGCCACCTGTGGAGCTGACCATAAAGGCAGTGCCCCATTTACCCTGTCAATCATCTATCTGCCACTCACTGGCACCCAGACCCCTCTGTACTGATGCTGATCCCACCCCATGAAGGAAAGTTCCAGTGGTACCACCTTGAAGAGGCCTAATTGATTTTTGGAGGTGAAAAATATCTCCAGGACTCAACACTAGAGGAAGGGTCAGCCTGGAATCTTCACCTCCTTGTGCAATGTTAGGGAGATGCAGTGCTTTTAGAACTCATGTATATATTTCTAATTATTATTATTGTTATGATTATCATTATTATTTTGGTGCTTATCCTAGTGCTTTGAACTCAGGGCCTAGAGGCCATCCCTGGGCTTTTTTGCTCAAGGCTAGTGCTATACGACTTGAGCCACAGCTCCACTTCCTGCATTTTGATGTTTCATTGGAGATAAGGGATGTCACGGGCTTTCCTGCTTTGGCTGACTTTGAACCACAATCCTCAGAGCTCAGGCTCCTGAGTATCAAGGATTACAGGTGTGGGGCCCCCAATGCCCAGCTAGTTGTTGTTGATGTTATTTTAAACAACTATGGAGAGTCAAAATCAGATCTGGTTCTAAAATGCAAAACCTCTTGAGTTTCTGTTAAGCTATCTTTCCACTATTCTAACACTTTAGGTCCCATCACAAGTTCTAAAAGGCATGTCACTGGCTGGCAAAGCAGTATACTTGAAGACGGAGTAATTTCCACTCCTAGGAATGGGTTGTGTTGAGGGGTCAAAACCATGGTGCTGTTACAATTAGACACCACAGCGAGCCAGGAGACGAAGGTGCTGGGGTGCTGCTCTAGGCCTTATGATTTTAAAATACCTCAATCCACATCTCCTATCTCTTCCATCAACTGCTATTCTAATGTTATAAGGGAATTCATTCACGAGATGCAGAGAAGCCACATTCTGAGAGGTTCAATTGCAATTCTTCATTAGAAAGCTAGTAGACTTCTGTTCCAAAGACCCTGCACCCCAGGAAGTTGCTTGCACAGAGCTTTGAAGGGCAAACACCACATGTTTGGAGTGAGGGCCCAAGCTCAACAAAAGCCAGTCCTCTAGGGGAACAATCAGATGTGAGCAAAGCCAACCATAACAGGAAATTATAAGCAGGGAGTATTCTCTGTAGCAAAACTTTCCTGGGGCTAAACAGCATAATGCATCCTCATTTTAACAAACGGGCCATCTCACCTCTTGGCTTTTCAGAGCTCACTGAAAAGCCCCTGCTGCCCATCAAGGCCCAGGAATGGTGGTGAGGATGTTTCTTATTGCAGTAACATGGCTAAATTGGGAATGCATCTTAGTGCTCTTAATTCTTTCTTCTCCAGCCTCCAGATCAGTTAGTCATTTCTCACCTGAGACACCATCTGGGTCAAGATCACACATGTGCATGCATGTGTGCACTCTCTCTCTCTCTCTCTCTCTCTCTCTCTCTCTCTCACACACACACACACACACACACACACACACACACACAGTGTGGGTCACTTCCTGAATTGCATTCCAACTTGAATTTCTAAATGGTGTCTCTCATACAGAAGGACAGAAATGTGGTCATCTGTCTTGGAAGAAAGGGAACTGTCAGCTACTGGCTTCAAACCCATGACTTTGATGGGCTGTCTTTCATCACTTATATAAAGTCCTTTACACATGAAATATGAGTAAAATTGACCTTCAGACTTAGCTTCTATGAAATAATCACAAGTAGTCTGTGCTGTATTTAAACTGGGCTACTTCTTTCTTTCTTTCTTTTTCTTCCTCCCTCCCCCTTTTCTTCATCTCTCTTCTTTATTTCTTTGCTTTGATCTTCAATTCTTTCATTTAGATAGGGGCTTGCCTATAACACAGATGGAGAATGAACCCCAAACACTTCTGCTTCAGCCTCCCAAGTTCTGGGATTACTGGTATACATCACCCCACCCAGCTAGTGGCTGGCTTTTCATGTGAAAATATGACCCATGGCATTTACCATCTTCAGATCTTGGCATACACATATCTTCTAATTTCTATGTCTTTATATAGTTATATATAACTAAATATATGTACCTTGATGTTCAAATTAATATGGGATTGTCCCCAGAGAGCATGCTTGGCTTACTCAAACCACTGCCATATCTGACTTCTCCATTTGTCCATCTCTCTTATGTTCTTATTTTACTTTGCTTTCTGCCTGTGGCTTCGATTCTTGATTTTCTAGAATGTACATTTGTCCAAGGAATGCAGTTCTGTGTTTACTTTTATTGCCCATGACTGGAATTCTGCAAATGTATCTGCCTCGATGGGAATGTTCAGTAAATAAATGGAGAATGACCTGGCTTTTGATTCTGTTGCACAGAGCCAAATAATGGTTCCAAATGGAATCGTGCTAAGAGCTAAAGAGAGTAGTAGTATTATTCTGTTAGGGGTTTCTGACCTTCAGCTCTTTTGAGTTGTCTGAGTTATGCCTGCTGTGTCTGAGGTTCCAGAGTGGTGTTTACTGGGGCTGAAACATGTGGAGGCTGGCATTGGTCTCAGATTATTCCCCCCTGAATTGAATAAGCCATCCCAGTGATAAATTGCAGTCTGAGGTCTCAACATCATCATTTATGAACTTACTGTGGCTTTTCATAGTCATGGTATTCCATGGCTAATGACAATCCACCTTTCATGAACCGAAATTCTCCTGTGATATGGTCGTTGATGTGGATGAACTCAGTTCTGTGGTTTATCTCCAGAGGAAGCTGAAAAGCCACAATACACAAGAGAAATCTCAGGAATGAGTTTCCTTTGTAAATTTGTTGTGGTTTTGGAAGCACACTGAATGGAGAATCTGCCAGGTTCCTTATCAGTACCAGGAGTAAAGTAACCACCAGCGTCAGCAAGTGCAGGGAAAAAGGTGTCGCTAAAACTTGGGTTTGTTGGTTTCACTCACATATCTTGGTCTCTTAAAATGTATGTCAGAGGTGGAGCATAGTGGCTTCTGCCTGTAATCCCAGCTATTAGAGAGGTAATCCAAAAGATCATACCACTAGGCCAGCCTGGGCTGAAATATTATAGAGACTCTCATTGCAAATGAGTCAGATGCAGTGGATTAATGCCTGTGATCCCAGTCACACCACTGGCTGGACATAGGAGAATGGGGATCTGAGGCCAGCCCTGGGCAAAAACATGAGCTCCTGCCTGAAAAAAAAAAACAAAAACAAAAAATAATCACCAAGTACCATTCATTCGTTGATGACTCCTCTCCCACCTCCCCTTCTTCCCCTTCCTTTCTTTTATTCCTGCCTCTTATTTCTCTTATCCTTCTCTTTCTCATTCTCTGCCTCCTTCCTCCTCCTCATCCTTCTTCTTCTTCTTCTTACTCCTCCTCTGCCTCTTTCCTTTGTGTGCTGGTCCTGGGGCTTGACCTCAGGGCCAGGGCCCTGTCCCTGAGCTTCTTTGGCTCAAGGCTAATGTTCTGCCACTTGATCCTCAGCTCCATTATCAGCATTTTTTTAGTAGTTGATTCGAGATAAGAGTCTTTCCTGCTGGTGCTGACTTTGAACTGCATTCATCAAATCTCAGCCTCCTGAGTAGCTAGGATGACAGTCGTGAGCCTACCAGAGCTTGATATAAAGGTAGTCTCTTAATGGCTGAGGTATAATCAAATGAAGGCATCTCAAAATGACGAAACAGTCATGAAGCCAGGATGTATAGCTAGGAGCTATTTGGCATTGCATTTGCTAGTGGTCTCAGATTAGTTTGCAAAAACTTTACTGTTGGGATCCATTTCCCCTTGATGGAAGGGGCTTGATGCACCTCCCCCAGCCCTGGGGAATGCGGCCCTTCTACCCCCTCTGGATTGGAATCCAGAGGAACCGGTTGGGCAAACAGCCCCCAACCTTCTAGCCAGCCTGGCGCGCTCGAGTGACGGCGAGCTCGAGTGACGTAAGCCCTTGGGGGTCAGGTGATACCTTTCAACCTATGGACATCCTGGATAAACCCCTCCCTCGAAATCATCTCCCCTTGTCCTTATCTCAATAAAGTCAGTTCGCTCTAAGAAGCTGGCCCCGTTGCATGTGTTCGTTGCAGGCGATCTCACATCTACGGCAGATCACGTGCTCGTCAGGTCAGAGCGACCCCCACGTCCCACTCTAACTTACCTGCAGGCCGAGGGTTAGGGGAGAGGACGAAAGGTGGGTGGAAAGAAAGAAGGAAGAGTCCGAGCCGGGAGGGGCAAAAAAAAAACCCAACACTTTACTATTAAAATATTCAGGAACTTGGCAAACTTAGTGAAGGATAGTTTGCAATCAGTCTCACTGGAAATATTTGTACCAAGGAAATTAGCAAACACTAACTCAAGGATTTTGTAGGCCCTCGAGTCCGTTTATCAACACACTAGCTAGTCATAAGCTGGCATCTTGCCATCCTGTAATGCTTTGAGAATCAATTCTCAGTAGCACTTTCTTAATTAGAGATCGCTTGAAGTTGTGGGCAATGCATGGAAACTATAAAATAGTCGACAAGCCCTCTTTTTGACCTAGAGTTATTAGATAAAACAGTCTGAAGCATGCTAATTATGTCCTGAAAGCCTCATCAACATTTTATAACAAAGTGTAAGAATGATACTTGGATGCTATTCATTAATATCAGGAAGCAAACCTTCCTTTGTTAAATGCAGATCTAGCATACAGCCTGTTGTTCTATCTGTCCTTTAATAATTGAGCTGAATTTCTCAGCTTAGCAAGAGAGAGATGGAGGGAGGGAGGGGAGAGAGACAGAGACAAAGACATAGAGACAGAGATGGAGAGAGACAGAGAGGAAGAGAGAGATACAGAAGGAGGAGGAGGAGCAAGAGGAGGAGGAGCAAGAGAAGGAGCAAGAAGAAGGAGGAAGAGGAAGGAAGAAGGAAGAAGAAAAGAAGGAGGAGGAGGAGGAGGAGGAGGAGGACTATTGCTGCTTGAAGAGGAAGAGGACACCTGAGCTATGTGATAGGCAAGTGCCATGGACAATCCCAAGCTAAAGGGCAGAGTTGGAAATGCAGCCGCCTCCTCACCATGGCAACAGAAGCAAATAGAGGTGGGACTGATTATGACTGGGAGGGCAGAGCCAATCAGAACTCACGATGCCCTGAACTGGTTACACTGTGACCAAGCTGGAAGTCCAGGAGACCCAGCGTGGAAGAATGGTTCTGGAACACTCTACTCTGCACTGACTGAGACTGCCCTACTAAGCCCCAGGCAGACTTTTTCTACACAATACCCACCTGGGAGCTGATCTGATGAACATGTCTGGTGTACTCCTCCAGCTCCAAGTCTTCCTGAAGCATCCTTCATGAGCAGATCCAGCGGCAGACGGAGACTTAGGCCCAGATGCCTTGGTTCAAATCCTGGCTGGGACACTGGTTCATTATGTGCCCTCGGGCAGGTTCCCACATTTCTCTGAGGCCCAGATTCCATGTCTGTAAAATGAATAGCATGAGCACTATAATACTATAAATGTGAATTTTAAACATGTTACTCTATTACTCTAAGGTCAGTGTCGGACATTTAGAAATTTCCTGAATAAGTTCTAAACAGAAACAGTATTAATCACGAAGATGCATCTTTAATACATTTTTGGTTTTTTTTGGTCATGCGTCTTGAACTCAGGGCCTGGGCACTGTCTCTGAGCTCTTTCACTCAAGGCAAGTACTCGATCACTTTGAACCACAGCTTCCCTCTTGGTTTTCTGGTAGGTAATTGGAGATATGAGTCACCTGGTCTTTCCTGCCTGGGCTGGCTTTGAACCATGATCTTCACCTCTCAGCTAGGATTATAGATGTGAGCGACTAGTGCCCGGCGGTCAGTTATTCTTCTGGTTGGCAACGAATGCAAAATTTCCACATTAGGAGATTTGCCAGGCATATTAAATTATTATTCATATCTACCAAATAAGCCAGCTGAATACGATTCTATCATCCGTGCCTCGGGATTTCATTACTAACTGATGGCAGGAATGTGTATTCAAGATTGCTTCTCTGTTACATGAAAGATTAATCAATATTATGATAGTTATGATGTCAACCAAAAAATTGAGCTTGGGCTATGAAGCACAGCTAGCTGTACTAATTAGCTTCAAGTCCATCAGCCTCAGTCATCTGGGGAACTAAGTGTCTGAGATTGGTTTGTTAGTATTAAAAGTCAGAAGCCAAGAATCCTACCCAAGGGCATGTCCTCTTGCCCAGATAAGAGGTCTTGGTCCAGGATCAAACGATGACTGGCACATTGAATTGGATTAGGTCATTTCCTGGGAGCTCATATCTGCCCTTCCAACTCCCTGCCTCGGCATGAATGAACAGCACTCGCACCAGAGTTATTCAGAAAATGAAACTTAAGCAAATGCATTGAAGGCTTTTCCATTAATAGGATGTTTTTGTTGTTTCAAATTTCATTCACTGTAGAATTCATTTGTATTCCTTACATGCATACCCACACTTTACAGGGAATGCAGTAGAGGTGACAATGCGTTCACGTAGAGATTAAAAAGCAAATGGCCTGAATACAAACTGACTCGGGCTCAGATTGAAAGAACATCTTAGAATTTAGTCTTAAATGCTTCCCTGTCATTTTTTAAAACTATTTTAGCTGTCGTTTCAGAATGGTGTAGAAGAAGAAGAACAAAATCTTCCACTGGCTGCTTCTTAAAAATGATGTGGTAGACTTTACTCTGATTATAATAAACAAGACAGATTGAAGTCAACCCTAAATACTATCAAGACAAAGATTTCCACCCAGCAGTCAAGGGGAGAGAAGAGATTAAAAAAAAAAACTACTAAAAAGAACTTGATATTTCATCTCACCCTAGTTGGAATGGCCATCACCAAAAATACAAACAATAAATGCTGAGCAGAATGTGAGGAAAATGAAACAAATGACAGTTTTTAGGAGTGTAAACTAGTGCAACCACTGTGGAGGGAAGTGTGTAGTCTTCCAAAAGCTCAAGATAGAACTACCCTCTCATCCAGTGATAACACACAAGATTCCAAGTCACAATACAATAAAGACACTTGCACACCCACGTTCACCACTGCATGATGCACCACAGCCAAGTGATGGAAACAGCCCAGATGCCGCACAACAGAAGAATGGATCAAGAAAATACAAATATAGACATGAGTCTGTGACGGTTAGCTATGAAAGAACCATGTTGCTTTCCTATTTGTGGAAGTTGGGTCTACCTTATAAACATCTATGAAAACACATAACACAGGGCTCTATGCATATATACACAAACAGACTAAAGTATGGTACCCTCAGGGCAAGTTTTCCATGGTGAACCACATTTAAATGACTCAACACTTTAACAGATAAAGATTTACCTCAGAGCCAGTAAAGGTACCTCATATCTATAATCTCAGCTAGTCAGTATGTACACACATGCACATATAATATGCATATAGACCTTCTGCACCTCCCTCATCTCCTGTCAGCTTCTACTTGTTCTCATCCCTGGCTGGAGAGAGAGGAGGCATCTTCCGTCACTCAGTCATTCAATGAATTCCCAGGTGCATTCAATTAAGGTAGTGAAGAGAAGATTTGAGTCTATCCTTCTCACTCTACTTCCCCTGTAAGGAAGCCATTGGTCTCATTGAGGAGCCTTCTTGGGCTCTGAAAAATGTCCCAAGGTATTTCTTGCCTTCTCTGTTTCCCAGAGGTCTTGCAATGAGAGTACTATGTTAAGTGTCTAATCCTCAGAACTCCAGTTTTCAATACCGAGTGATGTGTCCCCCAATCTTTCCTTGAAGTTTATTCCAATTTCTAAGACAATTCTAAGACCAATTTCTAGTCCCAGCTCTGCTGCTCCCTCCTGGCATCTCTGCCCCTCCCTGGACTTAATTGTAGAAGAGAAAAGGGTGAATAAGTGATTTCTAAGTCAGAATATCTTGGAGCCAGATGCAGGTGGCTTATGGTCATAATCCTAGCTACTCAGGAAGCTGATATCTGAGGATTCTGGTTCAAAGACAGCCTGGGCAGAAAAGACCCCAATAAGACTCTTCTCTCTAATTTAACACCAAAAAGCAGGAAGTGGCCCTGTGGATCAAGTGGCAGAGTGATAGCCGTGAGCAATAAAAAAGCTCAGGGCAAGCAACCACGACTGAGTTCAAGCCTCAGGATCCATTCACACACACACACACACACACACACACACACACACACACACAACATGACAGTTCTTAGCAACAAACGTGATAATGACACATCATCAAGAGCCAAAGAAAATTATATTCTTACATATTATACATAATCCCAAACCACCAGTACTTGGCTTTTCAAGTTTGGAGCAAGAAAGCCAACAAAAATATTTGCCTACAAAGGATTCCCTTAAATGGTAAACATTGGTCCTTTTCTAGCCTAAAGCTACTACAGATGGAGGACAAGTTTTACTAGGACATCCAGATGGTTCTTTCCCTGGATTGGGACAAACAGAAAACAATCTCTACCTTCCAAATGGCTGTGGAAAATTCCATTCTGTTTAGGTACCACATTTTTTTTGATCCACTCATCTATTGTGAGTCCTCTATAGGCTGTTTCTATATCTTGGCTATTGTGAATAGTGTGGCCATGAACATGGGTGTGTGGGTGTCTTTTGGAACTAGAACATATCATTAAGTAAGGTAAGCCAAGTTCTGAGAGACATATTCTCTATGAAATGCAGAAGCTAGATCTAAAATGCACTGGGATCTGATAACATTTTACAGTATTCCAGAGACTCACAGTGAGACCAAAAGAGGCTACTCTTAGGAGAACAACGCAAATGTACGATGCCTAAGTGCCCCTTCATATTTAGATAAAATACTGTACATATGGAAACAAACTCCAATTCATGGAAAAAGAAACAGTGTTCATTGGACACTGATGAAAATCAACTATGCAACTTATAGTTAGAGATGAAGTAGGGGCTGGGAGAGAATGAACGAAGAGAAGACACTCTACAAAAGGAAATGTACTCATTACCAGAATCATGTCATTGCAACCTCTCTGTACATCACCTCTACAATAACAATAAAGCAAATTAATAATTTCAAAAATCTCTATTCCATGCAGCTGAGTCGATCCAAATTATAAGAATCTTGCAGCAAACTTATTTGCTTATCTTTACTCTCTCCTCACTCATGTAGATTTAAATGGAAAAATAAATGGCAAAAATGAAATAGCCTTGTCTTCTGGAAACAGAAAAAAATACATTTTCTACCATTTATTTGGCTGATGATTACATAGATGAGTGAATATCCTGTTCAAATAGTAGTTAAAAATGAATACCGCTCCTTCATCCTAACTGAGCCATTTCTCGTGTGCTTTCTTCTAAAACCAGATGTGGCCTGAATTAAGGAATTGATTAATAAGAATTACTAAGGAATTCACTTATAACTGAAAAAAAATTGCAATGGTCAATAAATTGTGAGACTCTCTGGTGTCCCAAAGCAACTCTTCCTATGAATAGCACTCATGCCTCCTCTATAGAGAGTAATTTATTTAGGGGGAAAAAATGCTGATAAAAACACTGAGTAAGGAAGAAGGGAAATATGGTATACAGGGCCTCACGGAGAATCATGGGAGGCAATCACAAGTGATGACATGTGTATTATTTCTAACTCAGGTCACTATCTAGTGACAGTAAGACAGTAAGAGTCAGATCACGTGACTTGAAACTCATTCCAACACACTCAACACAAACCTAAGGATGTGATGTTCCTGCACTCCTCCGGTGGACAGCCATGTCTCCCTATGATCTGGGTATGCTCAAGCCTCCTTGAGCCATGGCACCAAAACTTTGGGCCCAGAGTCTTTAACATCTCTATACTTACTGCATCAGTTCCTCTTCCTCAAGTGCAGCTTGTATGACCCAAGAATCTGTCTACCAGGTTCACTGATTTTTTTGTGTGATATACTCTTTGCACTCCATAGCTGGACTTTGAAGCCAGCCTAGGCAGGAAAGTCTGTGAGACTCTTCTCTCCAAGGAGTCACCAAGAAACTGTAAGTGGAGTAGTGGCTGAAGTCATAGAGCACTAGCATTGAAAAACACAAAACAAGACCAAACAAAGTACCCTCAGAGACAGCATCACTGGTGGCTTGTTTCTGTGATCCTAGCTACTCAGAAGTCAGAGATCTAAGGATTGAGGTTCAAAGCCAGCCTGGGTAGGAAAGTCCGTGAGACTCTTTTCTCCAATGAACCACCAGAAAACAGCAGTGAAGTGGATTCTCCATATGGAGGAGGGGAGGTAACTCTAAACATGGGTGGTCCCCCATTCTCCCTAGTACCTAATCCTGGTGGTTTGTCAGTTATATAGAGTGGGAACCGTGCTCCCTCTAGGGTGCTCACTCAGGGCACACAATAAGGCCCAGGAGCCGCTGGGAACAACCTAACCTCAAAGGAGGTAAAGTCAGATGACCTGATTGGCCCACAACCACAGCCTCAGGCTGGAACAGGGAGTGCCCCGGTATCTGTGGACTGAAAGCTATCCTGAAGTCAGGGTTCCGGAGATGGCGTGGGTCTCTCTGCAAACCGAAGTGATGATTCCATTTGTGTCCTCTCAACCCAAACAATCTTCTTTTAATTTCCCTGGGACCACAAGAGAATATTAATTTGCATGGTCAATTCATCCACAGACATGATGTAATTTCATCTTTGTGAAGCCAGCCTGTGCCTAATGATCTCAGCAGTAAGGGAGGCACTGCCTCTGTGTAGAGACTGAAGCTACCATGCTCAGGGTTGCACAGAATGTGAGCTCCTGGAACAAGACAGACCATACACCATTCAGGCACATGGCAGGCCATTCTCCCTCAGGCAAAGTCCAGTGAGTATGTCCAGCCTGGTCTGTCACAGGAGCCATGGCTTGAGGCCTCCAGTCTCCTTCCCTTTCAACTGCCTTCCAATCCCCACTGCTAAATTGCCCAGAAACCCAGGCAGATGATCTTTAACAATATGCATCTACATTCCATTGGGTTATGTTATCAGTGTGGAAACACTGGAGAGACAGAAGAAACACACACACACACACACACACACACACACACACACACACACACACATACACATGAACACACAGACAAGCTTGCAAGTAAAAATAAGTTGGTGCCCATGGTGGCTCACACCTGTCATCCTAACTACTCAGAAAATTGAGATCTGAGGATCATGGATTGAAGCCAGCCTAGGCAGGAAAGCCTGAGATTCTTCTTGCCAGTCAACCAGTAAAAAAGCCAGAAATAGAGCTTTGGCTTAAGTGGTAGAGCACCAGCCTTAAGTGTAGAAGCTAAGTGACAACACCCAGGCCCTGAGGTCAAGCCCCAGCAATGGCACAAAAATAAAGAAATACTTGTTATGTGATCACTCAGAGAAATAAATAATACCAATGTGTCTATGATCACACACTTCTATACACTTCTATACACTATATTATATGAAATGTTGTTAGGCAACTTGCTTTTTTCTATTCACTGCCTAACTGGGATATTTTTCTCATATGATTGAGCACTTCATTATTTTATGGATTTGAATCACTCTTTTAGACAGAATTATCCTAAAACCATGAAACGGTTTCCTTTTTGTTGGAAAAGGGATTCATTCCACCATGTCTGTTATTCTATTTTAAAACAAAACACAAAACACCACAATGGGTGTTCTTGAGATATCACCATCTTTCTCCAGGGATTTTCTGAAGTGAAATACGTATAGGCAATGCAAGTTCTAGATGAAAAGAAGTGTCTATACACATTTTGGAATGGATGTCTAAAGTTCTTTGAGGTATTGTCAGAGGCACATATCGTGGGGAGAGCAGAAATAGTTTGGGGGAACCCATGGGGGGCCTTGGAATGGAGCTGGGCTAGAAACTCGGCCATATTTATTTTACAAATCTCATAGGCTTCGTGACAGCCTAACCTTGTAATATACGAATGAGTGTCTTCTTGGTCAGAGTTGTATACTCTGTCAATTTTTTTTCTTTTATTTTGAGGGAGGGTGTGGGGGGACTTAATATTGCTAAATACATTGACAGGGCTGAAAGCCTATTAAACAACCCTGAAGAAACCAAAGCTCCATTCATTTGGAGCCAGCAGTCACTAGGGAGCAGTGGAGCGCCACAAACAGGTTCAGGATGCTTACAACAAGGTTGTTACACTTAAAACCATTTTCTTCTTCCTTTCTTCCTTCTTTCCTTCTTTTTAATACTTATATTATCTTTAAATAGTTGCCCAAAGGCTTTGCCATTCAACCAAGCAGTTTATGAATACCATGAACTTCAATCCATGTCACCCTTTTCAACCTTCCCACACCACCCCCTTCCCTCCCTTTTCTTAATTTTGTAGGATACATATTAGATTTTTCTTTTTTGGCTATCTAACAAGGAAGTTTGTATACACAGTGCATCTTGATCTGTGTCGTCTCCAGAATATTTGCAAACCTCCCTCTTCTTCAAACTACCCCCGTTTTTTTCCCCTTCATGTTGTAGTATATGCAATGAATTCTTGACTACACAAAGTTTTCATGGTTTCCTTGGTTTGTGGTAGCTAAGTGTGAGCCTATAAATCTATACGTAAACACACGGGGTGGTAAGCAAGTAGTTAAAAATGAATTACAATAGAATCTATGGAAAGCTCAGAAAATATAACTCATTAGAAAGATGAAGTCAAAGCCCAACAAAATAAGTACCAGGAAATGAGTACCTTCAGGAGATGAGGTGTGGCTAAGGGAAGAGGGGTAGACTAGTGAAGAGAGAACGTGGGGGTAAATGCATTTTTTATTGAATGGGTTTTGGGTCTCAGAAATCCATCTCAGGGGTGTTGGTTGGATAGACTAGCTTCATTTTTCTTTCTGTCAGTCCTGGAGCTTGAACTTGAGGCCTGCACACAGTCCCTGAGCTCTTTTCCTTAAGGGTAGCCCTGTACCACTAGGAGCCACATTTCCACTTTTCTGGTGTTTCATTGGAGACAAAAGTCTCATGGCCTTTCCTTTCTGGGAGGACTTAACTGTGATTCTCAGATCTCAGCCTCCTGTGTAGATGACAGGCTTGAGCCACCAGCACCCAGCACCCAACACCCAGCTTCATCGGGGGCAATGGTATGACCTTGCTCTATCATGGTATCTGTGCATGTCATAGGAGAGACCTTAGCCAAGCCTCCTGAGCTTCGCTTTATCCACGCTAGTGCCTGAATATTGACTTGAGTATCTATGATGTTGTCTATTGAGAAGGAAATACCAAAACTTTCATGGAATTTTTATAACTTAGACCTGAAAAAAATTTACAACAAAACATAGCTACTATTATGACATTATGGACATTATTTGCTCAAATAATCTGGCTGCCATTAAGCACAATGTATAATGGATTTGGGGAGCATAATGAATACATTATTAAAAATGCCTGCCTGACAGCTTGTCCCCATGCTGATATGCCAGCCTGCTTAACCACTAGTGCCTTAATACTGACTTCAGTTTCTATGTTGTCTACTGAGCTGGGAAATAACAAAACTTTCATAGAATTTTTATAACAAGACTTGAATAAATTTATAACAAAACATAGCTACTATTATGTCACTATGGACATTATTCACTCAACCTTTATGGCTGCCCTTAAGAATAATGTATAAAGGATTTGAGGGCATGTTGTACACATTATTAAAAATGTGTGCCTTTCTGCTGAATCCTGTTTGCCTACCTACCTGCCTTCCTAACTCCAGTGCCTGAATATTGACTTGAGTTTTGAAGATGTTGTCTGTTGAGCAGGCAAATAGCAAAACTTTCATGGAATTTTTAAAACTTAGGATTGAAAAAATTTACAAGCAACATAGGTACTGTGATGTTTTTATGAACATTATTTGCTCAACCAATCTGGTTGCCCTTAAGCACAATGTATAAAGGATTTGGAGGCATGTTTGGAGGCATGTATATATTATTAAAAATGCCTGCCTGCCTGACTACATGCCTTCCTAGTCCCTACTGCCTGAATATTGACTTGAGTTTCTACCATGTTGTCTATTGAGTAGGCAAATTGAAAAATTTTGTTGGAATTTTTATAACTTACAATTGAAAAAAAATACAACAAACATAGCTACTTTTATGTCATTATGGACATTATATGCTCACCCAAACTGGCTGCCCTTAAGCACAATGTATAAAGGATTTGGGGGAATATTGTATCCTTTATTGAAAATGCTGCCTGCCAGCCTGCCTGCCTGCCTGCCTGCCTGCCAAACCTCTATTGCCTGAATATTTACTTGAGTTTCTATGATGTTTTCTATCGAGCATGAAAATAGGAAAACTTCCATAGAATTTTTATAACTTAGACTTGAAAAAATTTACAACAAAATATAGCTGCTATTATGTCTTTATGGACATTATTTTCGCAACCAATCTGGCTTCCCTTCAGCACAATATCTAAAGGGTTAACAGGCAGGTTGTATACATTACTAAAATGCCTGCCTGCCTGCCTTCCTAACCCCCAGTGCCTCTACATTGACTTGAGTTTCTATGATGTTGCCTATTGAGCAGGCAAATAGCAAAACTTGCATACATTTGCTTAACTTAGACCTGAAAAAATTTACAACAAAACCTAGCTACTATTGTGTCATTATGCACATTATTTGCTCAACCAATCTGGATGCCCTTAAGCAAAATGCATAAAGGATTTGGGGGGATGTTGTACACATAATTAAAGATGCCTGCTTGCCTGCCTAACCCCTAGTGTCTGAATGTTGACTTGAGATTCTGAGATGTTGTCTATTTAGCAGGCAAATAGCAAATCTTTCATGAATTTTTTTATAACTTAGAGTTGAAAAAATTTACAACAAACATAGCTACTGTTATGTCATTATGGACATTGTTTGCTCAACCAATATGGCTGCCCATAAGCACAATTTATAAAGGATTTGGGGAATGTTGTATACATTATTAAAAATTCCTGTGGGCTTGCCTGCCTGACTGCCTGCCTCCCTTCCTGTCTTCCTGACCCTTTGTGTATGAATATTTACATGAGTTTCTTCGATGTGTTCTCAAGTGCAGGCAAATTGCAAAGCTTTCACACATTTTTATAACTTATACTTGATAAAATTTACAACAAAACATAGCTACTATTATGTCATTATGGAAATATTTTGCTCAACCAATCTAGGTGCCCTTAAGCAGAATGTATAAAGGATGTGGAGGCATACTGCAACATTATTAAAAATGTCTGCCTGCCTTTCTGCCTGCCTGCCGGCCTGCATTCCTGCCTTCCTGAACCTTATTTCCTGAATATAGACTTGAGTATCTATGATGTTTTCTATTGAGCAGGCAGATAGAAAAACTTTCATAGAATTTTTATAACTTAGACTTGATAAAAATTACAACAATACATAGGTACTTTTATGTTATTTTTTATATTATTTGCTCAACCAATCTGGCTGTGGTTAATCACAATGTATAAAGGATTAGGGAGCATGTTGTATACAGTATTAAAAATGCATGAAGGCCTGCCTTCCTGCCAGCCTACCTGCCTAACCCCTAGAACAGGAATATGGACTTGAGTTTTTATGATATTTTCTATTGAGCAGGCAAATAGCAAAACTCTCATGGAATTTTTATAACTTACACCTGAAAAAATGTACAACAAACATAGCTACTATTGTGTCATTATGGACTTTATTGGCTAAACCAATCTAGATGCCCTTAAACAACATATAAAGGATATGTGGCATGTTGTATACATTATTAAAGGTGCCTGTCTGCCTGCCTAACCCCTAGTGCTTGAATATTCACTTGAGTTTTTTGATGTTGTCTATTCAGCAAGGAAATAGCAAAACATTCATGGAATTTTTATAACTGAGAGTTGAAAAAAATTACAATAAAACATAGTTACTATTATTTTACTATGGTTATTATTTGCACAACCAATGGGGCTGCCCTTAAGTACAATGTATAAAGTTTGGGGGCATTTTATATACATTATTAAAAATGCCTGTGCAACTGCCTGCCTGCCTGCTTCCTTGCCTTCCTGCCTTCCTAACCCCTAGTGCCTGAATATTGACTTGACTTTCTAAGATGCTGTCTATTGAACAGGCAAATACCAAAACTTTCATGGAATTTTTTCTAACTTATAAATGAAAAAAATTACAACAAACATAGCTAATATATCATGATGGACACTTTGCTCAAACAATCTGGCTACCCTTAAGCACAATATATAAAGGATTTGGAAGCATCATATATATATATATATATATATATATATTATTTATTATTATTATTATTATTATTATTATAAATGTCTACCTGTTGGCCTGCCTGTTATATTTCCTGCCTGGATGCGTAACCATTGGTGCATGAATATAGACTTGAATTTCCATGATGTTTTCTGTTGAGCTTGCAAATAGCAAAACTTCAAGTCAATTTTTATAACTTAGACTTGATAAATTTTAAAACAAAACATAGCAAATATTACGTCATTATGGACATTATTTGCTGAACAAATCTGGCTGCCCATAAGCACAATGTATAAAGGATTTGGGGGCATGTTGTATACATTATTTAAAATGCCTGCCGCTGGCCTGTATGCCTGACTTCCTGCCTGCCTGCCTTCTTAACCCCCAAATGCCTGAATATTTACATGAGTTTCTACGATGTTGTCTATTGAAAAGGCAAATTGCAATACTTTCATGGAATTTTTAAAACTTAGACATGAAAAAATTTACAACAAAACATAGCTAGTATTATGTCATTATGGACAGTATTTGTTCAACCAATCTGGCTGCCATTAAGCAAAATATATAAACAATTTGGGGAATGTATACATTACTAGAAATGCCTCCCAGCCTGTGTGCCTGTCTGCCTGCCTTCCTAACCCCTAGTGTCTGAATATTGACTTAAGTTTCTTCGATGTTGTCTAAAGTGCAGGCAAATAGCAAAATGCTTGCCCTACCAAATGTGTTGAGACAGTTCAGGAAGTTCTGCTTACTGTAGTCTCGGATATCTGAGATCAGAGTGGTCATGACAGGATATGGACTGTACCACCTAATGCCTGCCTGCCTACCTACCTGTCTGACTGCTTGCCTGCCTGCCTTGCTGCCATGATCACCCTACTCTCAGAAATCCCATGGTACAATCACCAGATAAAATTTACAAAAATACATAGCTACTATTATGTCATGATTGACCTTATTTGCTCAACCGATTTGTCTATCCTTAAGCAAAATGCATAAAGAAATTTGGGGGCATGCTGTATACATGAATAAAAATGCTGGCCTTCCAGATGTGTGCAGACAGTTCATCAAGTCCTATTTATTGTAGCCAGTGATTTCTGTGAGAAGGGTGATCATGACAGCATATTGATTGTACCACCTAATGCCTGCATGCCTTTCTGCCTGCCTGAGATCCTGCCAGAATCCCTGCCTGCATGCGTGCCATACATGCTCAACCTTCTATCAGAAATCCCAGGCTAAAATAAACCAAAATAATTTACAAAAACAGAGCTACTATTATATCAACATGTCCATTATTTGCTCAACCAATCTGGTTGCCATTAAGCACAATGTATAAAGGACTTAGGGGCATATTGTATACAGCATTTAAAAAGCTTGCTTTCCCAGATATGCAGAAACAGTGCACGAAGTTTTGTTTAATTGTAGCCTGGGATTTCTGAGAGAAGAGTGATAATGACAGGATGTTTACTGTACCCCATAAGGACTGCTTGCCTGCCTGTTTCCGGGTCTGCCTGTCATGATCACCCATCTCTCAGAAATCCCAGGCTACAATAATCAGGAAAAATTTACAACAAAACATGGCTACAGTTATGTCAAAATTGACATTATTTCCTCAACCAATCTGATTGCCCTTAAGCACAATTTATAAAGGATTTGGGGCATGTTGCATACATTTAAAAGACTTGGCTACCCAGATATGTAGAGAGAGTGCACAAAGTTCTGTTTATTGTAGCCTGGAATTTTTGAGAGAAGGGTGACCATCACAGGATGTTGACTGTACCACCTAATGCCTGCCTTCCTTCCTGCCTGCCTGACTGCCTGGGTGCCTGTAATGATCACTCTTTTCTCAGAAATTGCTAGCTACAAGAAAGAGAAAATATTTTCAAGAAAACCTAGTTATTATTATGTCAATATTGATATTATTAGCTCAAACTTGCTTCCCTTAAGCACAATGTACAAAGGTTTTCCAAATATGTTGCATACATTACTAAAAATGCTTTCTTTCCCAGATGTGTTGAGACAGTGCATGAAGTTATGTTTATTTTATCCTGGGATTTCTGAGACCAGGGTGTTTATGAAGGATGTTGATTGTACCTCATAATGTCTACCTGCCTGACTGCTTGCTTGTGTTGATCATCCTTTAGTAAGAAATCGTATGCTACAATAAACAGAAAAATGTGCTTCCTATGCATGCCTGCCTGCCTGCCTGTCTGTCATGATTACCCTCCTCTTATCAATCCCAGGCCTCAATAAACAGAAAAAAGTTACAACCAAACATAGCACTATTTTGTCATTATGGACATTATTTGCTCAACCAATCTTGCTACCCTTAAGCACAATATATACATTATTTTGGGGAATCTTGTATACATTAATAAAAAAAGGTTATGTACTAATTTTGCTCAGAAGGGAGAGGCAGCTAGAGGTACCTTTCAACTTACCTTTTAGTTTAGAAAGTCAACTCCATTTTAGCTGTCCTTTCCCCCTAATCTCTGCTGCAGGATCCCCTAGCACTTGCCACAGGACCTGGCTGGGCTGGCCTGGGCTGAGGCCTCTGATGGGTGTGCTGGCCACATGCAGTGTGAACTTCCAGCATGACTTGCTCCCGCAACATTTATGTGAACAACTCTCTGATTTTCCACACTCCAATGAGAGAAAGTTTCTGAGTTCTGCACCCTTTTCTGGAATAGCTGTGCTCTTACCCTGTGGGCATTATTTTGGGGCCTTCACACAAAAGCAGAGTCTGGGAAGAATGGTGACTATCCTGTCAGCCACTCTCCTCCAGCCCTGCCTAGTACTCCAGCTGAAGGCTGTGGCCTCCACTTGTGGCTGCCCAAGGGGAAGGGCATTCTCCTCTGACTCACAACTCTCTAGCCTGCTCAACCAGTCAAAGGAAAATGGGTCCCAGATTCTGCTAGAACTGTAGCGAGGAAGGAAGCAGAAGGGAATGGAAGTCAGACTAGCAATTCAGACTCTCTTCACATGTGTTTGGGTGCCATCATCATCCCACTGAAATTCTGAGGACAAGCTGAAACTATTAAGTTGTGTGGTTAACCTGGGTCTCCTTCATGGAGGGAGAGGGTTGGGGCAATGTTCTTCAGTAGTTGGGTATGGTGGTACCATCCAAGGCATTGTTCTCAACTCCACATGCCTGGCACTCTTTTTTAAGTTTTCTCTGATGACCAGGTAGGTGACCATGGCTTCATTGAATGTTCTGTGGTGTATTGCCTGTTGAGTCTCAGCTGCATTCTACCCCATGTCACACATGACTGCCACAATAATGGGGTCTAGCTTGCTGGGTACTGGCTAATCAGGACCCAAGACACATACCCTATCAGCCAAGGGTGCTCCAGTAGTTGTTCAACATTGGGCTTCTGACAGAAGTGGGAAAGTAGGTCATGTCCCTTTGCAGTTAGGTATAGTGAAGGGCTATTCTTGGCTTCTATGACTAGGACCTGTATGTCAGCAACCTTCCTCCCCTTAAAGGGGAAATTTCGCTGTCATCACATACTAAATGATGCCCAAGTTCCAAATGTCCATCTTGTTGTCATCATACATTTTGTGTGGGAACATTTCTGGGGGTCAGAATATCAAGGCTCCACAAGCTCACTTTATCAAATGCCCCATGGTCGATCTCTCAGCCTAAAATTACTGACCTTGGCATTGTGTTTGGCTTCCAACAGGCTGTTGTTGGGCTGGAGGTCTCAGTGTGCAATTCCATTCTCGTGAAGGTAGTGCACGGCACTCACAATCTGTTTGAACAGCTTCCTGGTTTTATGCTCAAACATGCAGCTGCAGCAGGATTTGCACATCATCCCCTTGAGGTGTCCCCCCTTGGTCAACTCCATGATGAGATGTAGACAGACTTTATCCTCCATGACCTCAAAAACCAGATGATGTGTGGGTGAGGTATGCTGTTGACAATGTCCACCTCATTTTCTATGCCATGGCTCTCCAGGTCTCTCTTCAGGAGAACTTTCACGGCCAGCCTTGTGTCTTCGAGGCAGTGATGGGCCTCCTTCAGATATCCAAAGCTACCATGGCCAATGGTCTCCTTCAGCTGATACTGTCCAATGATGGTGATTTCCTCCTCCCCTTCTGAGGAAGAATTAAAGGAAACTTTGTTGTATCTTGACATCTTTCCACTGGGATGGCAAGTAGTCAATCTTATAATTATCTCTAATGTTCTAAGTGAAGATGACACAAGAAAGTTTAACCAAAATGACCTAAATTAATAAACAAACAAGTAAATACAAACAACAGAATAATGAAAAGAAATACCCAAACCCAAACCACACCAACACAGCTCCCTCCCAAACCCCCACACAAATAAAGCCTTAGAGTCGTTCAAAGTTAGTCCAGTAGGTTACCAAGAAAAGCTCCCAGTGCTGTAACTGACAAAAGTGGAAAGCATATTCTTATATACCCTACTGGGGATGCCTCACAATGACTGATGACATCAGGGAGCAAATGGACCAATCAGGGCTCAGCAGTCACCCGCTAATAGGTATGCTCTTCAGCCTGGAGGACTGTTGCTAAGGAAGCCAGATACATGGGATGATGCTCCTGCTTTCATGCCAGCCATGTGGGAACCATAAGAAGAGGACACTGAAAAAAAAATTTAAAAAAAGAAGAGGACACTTGCCAGTGGCCCTTGATCTTTGTGCGGTGGGGATAAGGAGGGCACGGTACCTTAGGTTTGCTCCTGGGGGTAACATCATCCAGTGTGCTCAATCCTTTTGTAGAAATTGCAACACTGCTCTTGTCCCATAGAATTATCTATATCTAATTACAGAGGAGCCCAAGATATGGATACTTTTCAACGATTGTGTAATAACCGGAGGGGCAAAAGCCCCTCCCCAGGTTGGCATGATTACCATGCCCCACAGCATAAAAAAGAGGAAATCCCTTCCTACTCTGGGGGGACTGTACCTCCACCCCCGGACTACTGGTGCAGGGAAATAAAAAAGGGGAGTACTTCCGGAGGAGAGGAGTAGAGCAGGAGGAGGGTGGAGGGGAGTGAAGCAGAGCAGAGCAGAATGAGACCAGCCACAGAGCAGGGCGGAGAGGAGAACCGAGCATGTCTGAGGAGAAGAGTGGAGCAGTGAGCCATACCTGGCCTGCTGTAGGAAAGGGGTGAGCCAATCCAGGCCAGCCAGGGGATCAGGCCGAAGCTGAACTGGAGCCTTAGTCCTGCGGAGGAGTCTTAGGCCTGAAGCCTGAGGGAGAGTCCCAAGCCTTAGGCCTGAGGAGGAATCTTAGGCCTGAGGCCTGAGGGAGGAGTCCAGAGCTTGATGCTGGCAGAGAAGCCTAAAGCCTGTGGGGAGGCTAGAGGCTTAAAATTTGAAGATGCGAGGCTGCTCCTCTGGAGGTCTGGAGTTTTGGACATTTGGAGGCCTGGAGGCTGAGGTGGTTAGAAATTAAGTTGGAGGTTCAGAGTTCAGGTTAAGACAGGTCTCCGGTCTGAGTTCTGGGTAACTAACCCAGGACAATGTAATTGCAGGCAAGCATAAGGAGGAGGAGGGTAGATCTAATTCTGGGTTTTAGATTGTAAATAAAATACCCTTGTAAATAAAGCTCCTTCCCACCTTAAGTGTGCCTCCATGGATTACTCTTGCTCTCAGATTACAATTTGAATCAAATATTCTGTTTCTACTAAAGAAGGGAGAGCAGACATCCAAGATTAACTCACATTTTTATCCACATCTGCCATTCTAGTTTGTGTTTCCTGTTTGTACCATTTACTATGCTTCTTTGTCCTGCTTTTCTTTTTGATTAGCTTAATCACTTTTTCTTCTTTTTTTAATTTAATTTTATTGTCAAGGTGACATATAGAAGGGTTACTTACATACATAAGGTAGTGAATACAATTTTTGTCACACTTTTTAACACCTCTTTCAATCTTCTCCCATCTCCCCTCCTCTAAAATCCCCCCTTGCCTGAGTTTTACAGTTAATTAATGATATATTTTCTTGTGAATATCACTGTTGCATTGGTTTGCCCTTTATCTTTTGTTTCACCATTTTGATGTTTTCCCTTCCCTTCTCTAATTCAGATAAACATATACACAATAACCAGGGCACCAAAATCAAATAAAGTGACAACATGTACCTGAAGATTATTCTACTTGAGAGGCCTTTTTGTTCTTATTGTTGAACTATGGGTTTGGATGCTGTCCCTGAGCTCTTCAGCTCAAGGCTAGCTCTCTACCACAAGAGCCACAGTGCCACTTCTGGTTTTCTGGTGGTGTGAGCCACCAGTGCCCACTTTAAGAGTTCTTTTCAAGGAAAATAAATAATGGGTGGGGCAGTGGGGGCTCATTTCTCAGCAATTATCAAAAAATTGCAAGTGTCCCTGTGGCCTCAAGTATGATAGAGCTACCCTTAAGCATAAATGCTGAGGGACAGTTTCCAGGCCCTATGTTCCAGCCCTAGGTCTGACAACAACACAGTATTAAACATGGGCTGGGTATAATAATGCCATAGTCACAAACACAGAAGGCAGAAGAAGGTTAAGGCAGGAGGTTAGGGGGTTTGAGGCCAGCTTGGCATGTATAATTATTTTCAGTCCAACTAACCATAGCAAGACTTAATTCCAAAAACCATACCAGAAAGATCACTCACAAAACAATCTCAGAGAAAAATACTTCTATAAGCCTATTTTATTTTGTCAATTATTGTGACCTACTACTTTATTCTTCCTCCTTTAAAAAGTCTCCATAATTACGTGCTGTCATTTATCATTTTTGGTTTATCCATGAGAGTTATTTACACATCCGAACTTATACTTTTCCCTTGTAACACTGGTTCTTCTAATTCTCTCCCTGCCTTCTTTCCTCTATTTACCCCTCCTTCTTCTTTACCAACTCCTCCCATTCTCTTCTTTCCTTTGTTAATTTTTCCTCCCTTTGTCTCTATCTTCCTTCTTTTTTTGATAGAGAAGAGGATGATGTCACCAAGTTGAACTGGATTCATGATCTTACTGCCTCTGTGTTCTGAATGGCAGGACTAAAGGAGTATATGGCCATGACTCTCATGGCAGTTATCTTTTATCATAGAGTGCTCTCTCTATTCCCTAGACTCTTCACACACATAAACACTGTTTCATGTCCTAGATGTCTCTTAGACTCTTTTCTGAATTTCCTTTCTTTACTGTCCCATTCAGGAGCCCATAGAATTGTGCATTGCCAGCCAGTGCCAGGAATACCCAACACTGTCCAGGACAATGTATCTTGGGCACAGACCCATTCAGGCACTGGATATGACAAAGCATAGGTGAAGTGTAGATTATTCCCTCAATTCAGGACTGCAAGTCATTAGCTGAGCAGCTCCCTTTAACAGAAAGTACTCTAAAAGGAAGTCCCAGGTCAAAACTGCACCAATTCTGACAATCGCCTGCCTCACTTTACAGATGTGGGCAGATCTAGTCTTTGCAACCAATGAATAGAAAGGGACAGAAATGATGAAGTATCACTTCTGATATTAAGTTATAAGTGGCTGTTACTCTCACTGTGACATCTCCCTATATCTCTATCTCTCTTTCACACTTTGCTCCTGTTGAAACAACTGCATGTGTGAGCAGTCTATGGAAAGGTCCCCAGGACAAGGAGATTCAGCTTCCAGATGATGGCTGGGGGACAAGAGCTGGGAAGGAATCAAGCCTGGTGATGTCCATGGCTCTAACAGAAAATTTTAGTTGTCTCCTGAGCTCCTCACTCACATCCCAACTGTGAAGCTTCTCTGGGATTTCTGACCCCTAGTGAGAATAAATGCTTGCTGTTCCACAATATTTGCTACACAGAAAAGCCAGTGAAATGGTGAGAAATATAAAACAGAGATCATGTGAGTCACCCTCTCTACATCACAGACTCATAGCCCACAGTTCAGTTGTAGTCTATAGATTATTAAATTCACTGTCTAGTTCACAAATATGTGGGCCCTTGTTACTGAACATACTTGTACCTCAGTTTACACTTAGGTATGTACAATATGTATTTTATAAGTTGTCAGTTGTTTTTTGTTTGTTTATTTATTTTTGGCCAGTCCTAGGCCTTGGACTCAGGGCCTGAGCACTGTCCCTGGCTTCCTTTTTGCTCAAGGCTAGCACTCTGCCACTGATCCATAGCACCACTTCTGGCCATTTTCTATATATGTGGTGCTGCGGAATCGAACCCAATGCCTCATGTATACGAGGCATGCACTCTTGCCACTAGGCCATATTCCTAGCCCAAGTTGTCAGTTTTGATGAGACAGCTTATGTTCAAGTATATTCATCTGAAAAAAGGCTTCAATAGTCTTTGGGGGCAATGGCTATAGATATTACATTATATGAGGAACACTTGAATTTAAAAAAATCAAGTGGACATCCCAGAGTTGTCACAGAGCCTGATGAAATCTGCACTGTCAGGGCTAAGATGCTTTATGCTGACTTGTGTAGTTCTCAATGGAGAATGTGGACCCTGTAGCTCTTGGCATTAAGGTGGGCAATTCTGCCATCTAGCAGACTTTGCATCAACTTCAATTCAAAGCCTTCTGTAATTCAGTGAATCCTATTTAAAATGTCAAGGGAAGCCTGGAGGTGAGGGCTCTTGCCTGCAATCCCAACTACTCAGGAATCTGAGATATGAAGATCGTGGTTCACAGCTAACCCTACTTCCAATTAACTATGAGAATACTGAAAGTTGAGCTGTGGCTCAAAGTGATAGAGAGCTAGCCCCATGACAACAAAAGACAATGGCCATGATTAGATAATTGATTAAAACACACAACAGAGAAATACAATCCAGATCAGAGTGATAGTTCAATTGACATTCAAGTTGTCAAATATCACAGAGGACTGAGGAAAATCTTATAAGTTTAAACTCATAGGCTGCTAGTACTAAAAACAACATGAGATGAAACCTTCCACCTTCTTTTTCTCTTTGCTGCTCCCGGCTGTTAGTAATGGCCTTAAGGGTCTTCTGGACATGATGAACTCAGATCACCTGAGTGACCTTCTCTCCTGGAATCAAGCAGGATATTGCCTTTCATAACAGAAAAGATAAAAGAAACATAATTCCACAATTTGCACACATCTTCCATTTAACCATTTGAGTCTAGAAGGAAGATGGACAGTTACCCATAAATTGTTTGGTCTGTACCACTTTTCCCCAATCCTCCATCCATCAGTATTTTTCTTAGAGCCATCTGTGTAACTGCCTTCAGTGATTTGTGAAACACACACTTCGCCTGGAAGAGTGCATTGTGGAGTGCTACTGTAATGCCACTGACTTCTATGCTGCTCTGATTCTACTATTAGCCTTTTACTTTTGATTCTGTTTTCTGTAAGTATAACTAATGGGAGAATTAAATGATGGCAAAATTTATCAAATGTTTTGAAACACTGGTGGCTCATACCTCTTATCCTAGCTACTCAGAAAAGGCTGAGATCTGAGGATTGAGGTTTGAAGCCAGCCCAGGAAATCCATGAAACTCATCTCCAAAAAAGCCATAGGTGGACCTGTGGCTATGGAATAATAGCCCTGAGCATGAAAGTTCTGTGATAGAGCCCAGGTCCTGAGATCAAATCCCAGGACTGGCACACACACGCAGAAAATTCTACCACTTCTAACCTTGTTTACATATACAGAGATATTGGCGTTATATAATTCTAATTTGACTTCCATGTTCAGAGCACAGATGTGAAAATGTAGCTTTTATGTCTTGGGAAAACTAAGGCAGAGATAAAATAAAGGCTTCTGTAGCGAAAGTCTCTTCCTTTTCTCTGTGTTTTTTTTCCCCCTTCCTACTTTACCCTTCTTTCCTGTGGGAAGAAAGTTTTGTTTTTTGTTTTTTTTTTTGTTTTTTTTGGCCAGTCCTAGGCGGTGAACTCAGGGCCTGAGCACTGTCCCTGGCTTCTTTTTGCTCAAGGCTAGCACTCTGCCACTTGAGCCACAGCGCCACCTCTGGCCATTTTCTGTCTATGTGGTCCTGGGGAATCAAACCCAGGGCCTCATGTATGCGAGGCAAGCACTCTTGCCCCTAGCTCATATTCCCAGCCCTGGGAAGAAAGTTTTCTTTGCCTTTCTTTTTAATAGCATATATACATTATACAAAATTATAACAATTATAAATTACATATTAATTATAAAAACTTACAATGATTATAACAATTATAAATTGTATACAAATTGTACATGACTATAATAATTATAAATTATTAGTATTGATAATAATAAATAATCATAATGTGAATAATTATAATTTTTAAAAGTTATTCTAAATTACATAAAAATTATAAATAATTGTAATCATAAATTTGAAAATTATAATTATAATTTTTAAATTGTAAATAATCATAAATCACATTAAAATATACATAATTATAATTATACATTACTAATAAATTATACATAGAATAGCAGTAATTACAAATTATATATAAATTACAAATAATTATATATTCTTAATTATAATAACCATAAATCATTAAAAGGACATATTATAAATCATTATAAGAAAATTATACATTAATTATAAATAATTATGAGTATAAATTATGTAAAATTTGTAAATTATTAATAGTTATAAAAAATCATGATTCTAAATAACATTAAAATTATACATAATTGTAATTGTGCAATATATACACATCATAATGATAAATGACCATAAATTATATACACACCATAAATAATGATCATCATAAGTTACATATCAATGAGTAATTATGATTATATCCATTATAAATCATATACAAATAATGACTGATCATAAATTATCAATAATCATTATGATGACAAATAAAATTGTATGTATAGATAAATTATAAATAATTATAATCCTACATTAATATTGATTATAAGTAATTACAAACATTATAAATTATACATAACTTATAACTACAGTAATTATAAATTATATATAAATTATTAATTATTAATAATTATAATGTGAATAATTATTATATATTATATGATATATATAATTATAACCAAACATTACATATAAATTATATAATTATAAATAAATTATTAATAATTATAAATGATTATAAATCATAATTAGGAATATAAAATACATAGAAAGATAACCCACAGGACGGAGGACGATGATGTCACCACCCGGAATTGTGGGTAATCAATCCCCTGCCCTGTTGCACATTACACTGGTGCCAAGAGGCTCTCCGCTAGGCAGTACAGCCTGCTGTGCATGTAGAAGAATCAGGTCGCTGTCAGCCTGGCGGTTCAACCTGCTGTGCATGAGCAATGGTGCCCCATCCCTCTCTGCTCAGCATTCCAGCCCGCAGCACAAGTGCACTTTGCCTGGTGCCTCCCTGCTGGGTGGCTCAGCGTGCTGCGCACGCGCAGTGGCACCCAGAGGTTATCAATTGGGTGTGCAGCCTGTCACGGTGTACTAACACCTGATAGCTCCCTGCTCCACAGTGTAGGCTACTGTGCATACAATGGTGCCCGGAAGCTCCCCAAGTGGCAGTCCAGCCTGCTGCGCATGTGCAGTGACATCCTGTCCACTCTTGCTGGGCATGCCCAGTAAGGCCTCCTTGGCTGTGTGGCGTGCCCAGCCCTGCTGGCCCATCCATGCGCAGCAGGCTGGTGGGGAGCGAGGTGGTCACCCATCACTTGATGATGCCACAAGCAGCACTTCATTCACTGTCCGGAGCTGTGGCAGCAGTGGCGACTGGCGGTGTAGGGCCCCACAGAGGAAGTGGACTCCCGTCCCTATCCCCGTATACCTGGAGGTGGGCGCCCAGGCTGGTGCAAGGCGCCTTTAAGCAGAGGGGCGGGAGCTGAGAAGCCAGGAAGCACTGCCTTTGAGTGTGGGGGGGCGGTGGATCAGGGCCAGAGGATGTGAAGCCTTCAGTGGGCGGGGCCTAGGTGAGGCACTTGGGGGCTTGGTCTAGGGTCCATGCATGGTCTGGGGGCGGGGCCGGCTGGGACATCATTGTGATGTGGTGGGCGGGATCCGGCGCATATTACAGACTCAGGGGCGGGGCCTAGGGGAAGTGAGGCTCCAGCCGGCTGGGGTCCTATGGACGTCCTGACATGGCGGGCAGAGCCAGGTGTGCAATAGCGCCTCAGGGCAGGGCCTAGGTGAAGGGAAACTCCGGGTGGAGTCCTAGGGGCATCCTGCATCAGGGGGCGTGGCCTGGCGTCCCTGCATTCCGTGGGGCCTGGCCTGTTGTCCTTAAGCTCCTTGGGGGCGTGGCCTTGGTTATTACAGTTTTATTGACTTCTATCCCGTTTACATTCGTATTTATTCATTTATAACTTATTTACTATAACATTTATCAGTTACTTATGATTTATAGTATTTATCATTTACAGTATTTACCATTTATAATACTCATTTATATTTGTTATCTTTTATGTCATTTATTTATTATTTACTTATAATTTATAGTAGTTATCATTTAAAGTGTTTATCATTTATTGCTTATTATTTTACTGATTCATATTTCATTTATATTCGTATTTATTTATAACTTATTATAATACTTCTTTATAATTTACTTATGATTTATAGTATTTATCATTTACAGTGTTTACCATTTATAATATTTATCATTTATAATATTTATTTTTATTTACATATTTGTATTTATTTATTTATAACTTATTTATTATAACACTTATTTATCATCTACTTGTGATTTATAGTATTCATCATCCACCGTGTTTATCATTTATAATATTTTTATTTATTGGTAATTGATTTTAATATTGTGACATAATTTTTTATTTATTTTCTAGGAGTTGAAAAGTTCTAGAAGTCTGTGGAAAACATGAAGAGTAAACAACCAGAACTCAGCTGAATTTGGTCCGCATTTCCTTTTTTCCCCTCTATTTCCATTTATTTCTCCAGGCTCTGAGATCATCGTGTCACAAAATGTCTGGCGACCACGTTTAATTTAATTTATTTTTATCTCTCTAGCTTCTTCCTCTTTAAACCTTACATTCCTTCATTCAAAATATATTTTAATTTTTATTTTACTTTTTTATCTTGCCTTATTTCCCTCCCTGTAATTTTTAATTTTTAATTTTGATTTTATTTCCCATTATTTTTCTATTGCTTTCTTATTTTCCTTTTTTTATCCCCTGAGGATTTTTTTAAAAAAATTTTATTGTCAAACTGATATGCAGAGCGGTTACAGTTTCATACATTAGGCATTGGATACATTTCTTGTACTGTTTGTTACCTCCTCCCTCATTCCTCCCTATTTTACTTTTCTCTATTTCATTTTTCTTAATCTTTTTCACTCTCGTCTCTTGCCCTACTTGGCTTTCCACTTTATTTTTTAAATTGCATTTTACTTAATTTTTGTCTTATTTTCGTTTATTTTGGTATACTTAATTTTAATTTATTTTACTTCCTTATTTTATTCTCATGTTTAATTTTATTTTATGACTTTTTTGTTTCTCTTTTTTTCCCTAAGCATTATTGAAGATATAGCATATTCTGGTTATTCTCTCTTCTTTTCTTCTTTTTTTCCCTCCAGTCCTCCCTCCTTACCCCCAATCCTTTGGTGTCAGGGTCTTTCATATTAGATCAGTCCCCTAACCACTGAACTACATTCTTAACTCCAATATTTGCCTCATTTGTTAATCATGTGCAGTTAGAATTTCACTTTTTTAAAATTTATTTATTAATTAAAATTTTTTGACAAGGTGTTGTGCAAAATGGTACAGTTACATAATAGGGCAATGAGTATATTTCTTGTGATAGCTTACACCCTGTTTTTCTTTCCCTTCCCTAGATCAGGTAGACATACATACATTACACAATGTACCAAAATCATATACAGTACACGTGGCCTACACCAAAAGAAATTCACCTAGGACTTTAAATGTAACATCAATAATAGAGTTTGCTTATCCTTGTCTTATATGAACATACATACATAGCTTTTGAGCTATTGTGATTCACTGAGAGGTCTATTTTAGACCTTTATATATTGAGTAGTTTGGTTTTAGTTACATAATGTAGAGTTGCTGACCTAAACCTGTGAGAAATGCCATTTCACAAGAAGTTTTTTGTTTCACAGACCTGGTCTCTACTGTCCCCACCCCTCCTTTAACAGTCATTTATCAAAGAGACTATGCCCCTTTGTTCTCTGTGTTCTAGGCTTGTCTTCCTCAACATTATTTGTTCAAGTTCTGACCATTTCCCTGCGAATACGAGTATTTCATAATTTCTAATCACTATGTAGTATTCCATTGTGTATAGGTACCACATTTTTGGATCCATTCATCTGTAGAGGGGCATCTGGGTTGTTTCCATATTTTGGCTATTGTAAATTGTGCAGTGATAAACATGGATGTGCAGATGTCTTTTTGATATCCTCAGACCTGTTGTTCAGGATAGATGCCAAGGAGTGGTAAGGCTGGGTCATAGGGTAGGTCTATGTTGAGCTTTTTGAGGAACCTCCATACTGTTCTCCAAAGTGGTTGTACTAATTTGCACTCCCACCAACAGTGGAGAAGGGTTCTTCTTTCCCCGCATCCCCTCCAGCAGTTGGTTGATTTCAGAGTATAGGGCATTCTAACTGGAGTGAGGTGGTATCTCAGGGTTGTTTTTATTTGCATTTCCTTTACTGCCAGAGATGTTGAACATTTCCTCATGTTTCTTTGCCATTTTTATTTCTTTTCCTGTGAAGTCTCTCTTTAGCTCCTTTGCTCCTTTTATTTTGCGTTGTTTATTGTTCTATTTTTCTTTACTTTTCCTCATTTTGGTTTTTTAACCTTAATTTGCTCATTTTCTTTTTCTTAACTTATTCTATTTTACTTTATTTCCCTTTATTTTCCTTTATTTCATCTTGATATGTTTAATTTTATATTAACTCATTTTATATTTTTATTTTATCTTGATATGCTTTTATTTTTTAATTTATTTTATTTTACTTTATTCTATTTTACTTCATTTTACCTTATTTTTATTTTATTTTCCTTTATTTCATCCTGATTTATTATTTTACTTTATTTTTATTTCATTTTATTCTATTTTATCTGCTCTCCTTCCCAGCCCTGGAAGCTTCCAGAACAGATGCCAAGTCCTAAGCACCAAACGGCAGGTGTCTTGGAATCTTCCGGAATTGTGCTTGGCCCAGGGCATTTCTCCTCTGGAACATTCTCCATCATTCTCACAATCACTATCATCATCACCATCATAATCAGTGCAGAGTCACCTCATTATATGTGATCCCAGGGCTGATGTGACAGACCAATGGACAGACAGCAAAGCCAACACAGAGACAGACTGACAAAGAGACAGACAGACAAGCAGAAAGAAAGACCCAGAGCCACACATAAAGACAAGGAGACAGGAAGACTCACAGATAGACAGACAGACACACACACAGACAGAGAGAAAGACAAGGAGACAGACTCACAGGTAGACAGATATATAGACAGACAGACATATACACAGACAGATGTAGAGACAGACAGTTATACAGACAAGGAGACAGAAAGACAAACAGCTAGACACAGACAGACTGGGAGATGGACTCACAGACAGACAGAAAAGATAGACATGCATCCATTGGAAGACAGACACAGACAGAGACAGACATGGAGACAGGCAGAGAGACAGACAGACACAGAGACAGACACATAGACATACACACATAGGCATAGACAGACTGACTCACAGGTAGACAGACACATAGACAAACAAGGAGACAGAAAGACAGACTCAGCTAGAAAGACAGACAGACAGCAAGACAGACTCACAGACCAACAGAGAAAAGATAGACACAGAGACACACACAGTGGAAGTCAGACAGGCAGACAGACATACACATTGGCAGAGAGAGTCACAGACAGGAAGTCACAGAGAGGAGGCCCAGAGGCACACAGACAGACACAGGGACAGATAGATAGACAAAGAGACAGACTCACAGGTAGACAGACACACTGAAAGACAGACAGACACACACATTGGAAGACAGACACAGAGACAGAGACAGGCCAAAACAGACAGACACACATACATTGGGAGAAAGACATGGAGACAGACACACAGAGACAAACAGACTTACTGAAAGTCACAGACAAAGAAAGACAGACAGGCAGACACATACATTGAAGACAGCGACAGACAAGGAGACAGAGAGACAGACCCAGATAGACACACATAGACACAGAGACAGACAGACAGGGAGATAGGCTCACAGGCAGATGGAAAAGATAGGCACATACATTGGAAGACAGACACAGAGACAGACAGACACAGGCATAGACCAGAAGACAGACAGACAAGGAGACAGAAAGACAGACTTCCAGGTAGACACAGACAGACAGAGACAGACATAGGTGGACAGACAGACACAAATCCTGAGACTCACAGACAAGCAGATGCAGAGAGGAGGCCCAGAGACACACAGGCAGAAAGGCTGAGGGACAGACATAGAGGCAGGCCAACACACAGACAGACACACAGACACATAGATGGGCAAGGAGACAGACAGACAGGCAGACACATATATTGGACCACAAACAGACACAGACACAGATTGACACAGATGCAGACAGACAGACACAGGAATAGACAGGAAGACAGACAAGGAGACAGACTCACAGGCAGACAGACAAACACATACATTGGAAGACAGACACACAGACAGGTAGGTGTAGAAAGGAGGCCCAGAGACACACAAACACATAGCAACAGACATACAGACACACATACACAGATGGACACAGAGACAAACAGATGAGGAGACAGACAGGCAAACACATACATTGGAAGACAAACAGAGATACAGGCATAGACAGGAAGACACAGACAAGGAGACAGACTCACAGGTAGACAAAGACAGGCACTGAGACAGACAAGCAGAAACGGAGGCAAATGCACAGATTGACACATTGGAAGACAGACACAGAGACAGACAACGAGACCAGACAGACAGACTCACAGACAGGGCAGACAGACAGGTACACAGACAACAGATAGATACACTGGAAGACAGACAAGTGGACACAGACAAACAGATAGACAGGAAGACGGATAGACAGGGAGACACAGAGCCAGCCAGACAGACACAGACAGACAGACATACAGGCAAGGAGAGAGACTCACAGGTAGACAGACAGAAACAGACAGGCAGACAGACAGGCAGACAGACACAGAGGTGGAGGGACAGACAGAGGGACAGACGGATGGGTAGACAGGCCTGTTGCGATCCCTCTGTCTGTCTGTCCATCTTCCTGTCTATGTCTATGTGTCTGTCTGTCTGCCTATCTATGGGGTCTGCCTGTCTGCTTGTCCATTTGCCTGGGAGGGTGCTGATTGCTATGTCCTCCCCCCGCCCCAAAAGCAGCTGGGGAAACTGAGTCCCATCCCCGTCCCTTCACTAAATATGGGCAGAATATATAAAAATATCATGTATACAAATATAAAATGTAGTAAAATATATGCGTATGCCTATATTTTAACATATTTTATATACCTTGTGTTTTATATTTACATATATTTATATATACTTATGTTTTATAGTTATATTTATTTATATTTTATATTTATATTTCCTATCTATAATTTTTATTTATATTTATATATATTTATATTTTATATTTATATATACTTATATTTATAAGTACTTATATTTTATATTCATGTATACTTATATTTTATATTTATGTGTACTTGTATTATATATATTTATATTATATTTATATACTCATATTTCATATTTATACATTTTATATTTATATACTTATAATTTATCTTTATATATGCTTATATTTTATATTTATACATTTTATGTTTTATATTTATATATTTATATTTTATATATACTCACATACGTTACATTCCATATGCTTTCATGTGTGTTATATGGTTCTTCGTGTTTTATTGATTCTGTGAGCATTGCATTGTAACCCGCTCCAGGTTTTACAGACACGATACATTCATATATTGTATTTTCATAGATTCCATACAGATTCTATTTTATTTGTTGTGTTTTTATATGTTTTGACATGCGCTATTTCCATCTGTTTTATTTTACTTCTTAAAATCTTTTTATGTATATATGATAGTATAATACTATATATATGTATATATATATATATATATATATATATATATATATATATGTTACATTTTGTTGGACCCAGGTAACTGCAGCCGAAAGTCAGGACACGGGGTATACAGAGGCGAGTGAACCAATGCACACTTTATTTTATGAGGGCCAGGGTTTATACAGGGTTAGAAATCAACTCACAATTTCCAGAGTAAAATTAATACAGAAAGATATCCATATCAATACAAAAGTTGAGGATGTCTCTACTACAAAGGATGTGGCTACAACAAAGGGTGTCACTATTACAAAGGGTCAAACCAGTCAAAGCAAAACTCTATGACCTAGCTACTATTTTCTGGAGACTAATTATCTTAGAACATTGACTTCCCTATTTACTGTAAAAAGCTTTCCCTGGAGCAGCTGGGCAAACAAGTCTCCCCAGGGAGGCTCTATGGGGGGGTGGGGGGTGGCGCTGGAGAGTCTCATGACAAAGTGGCTGCCTTTGGCCAACAAATGCAGGAGACTTTAATGTAGATGTTCTCTCATTGGCCTATTAGTTTGCTAATAAGGCATCAGAATATCTGTGCCAAGGCTAAGTCCCCCACTGGTCAGAGAAATTCTCCCCAAACTTCACATTTATTTTATGTGTATTGTATTTCACATTTATATGTCTTATATATGCTATTTGAGTATGTTTTTATACATGATAGTGTAATATATTTTATATTTTATGGATTCTCTATTATATTTTAATATATTTTGCAGATATACTGTATTTTCTTAGGTTTCTTGTCTTTATATATATGATAGTTTAATACATGATATATAGTATAGTCTGATATATTTATAGATAGATAATATTTATATATTTATTTTTAGATAGAGAACATATTTTAGTGTATTCTATTTTATATAATATATTTGTGATTTCATATGTATTATATGTTTATGTATATATATTATAGTTTAATATAGTATAGTTTATTGTATTTATTATATATTTGTGTATATTTTTATATTATAATTTAATATATTATGGTTTAGTATATTAATATAGTTTATAGTTTCCTGTGTCATATGTTGTCTCATGTATGTTTTATAAATATGTCTTCAGATAGCCTTATATGTTATATACTTCATAATATACTATATATATAGGATATATAATATAGTCTGATGTATTTAATACATGATATGTAGTATAGTCTGATATATTTACAGATAGATAATATATCTTAATATGTTCTATTTTTATATATTTGTGCATTTTATTGGTGTTATGTATTTATATATATTATAGTTTAAGATATATTACCTCTATCATGGCATCATACACATTATAGTTGACATAGATTGTGTTATATTTTATATATATTATAACATATATTACATATAGCGTATGCATTGCATGTGTCCTATTTTAATAAAATGTATGTAAATATATGTAATACATTTACATGGTATATCTTATTTATATATTTATGCATTTTATATTTTATATATTATATTTTTATATATTTTGTAATATACAATTTATATATTTTATGCTTTTATATATTTTACATATTATATGTTTATAAATTTCATGTTATATTTTTATATATATTTTTCAATATATACATTTTATTTTATTTCATTTTACTTTCATTTAATCTTATTTTATTGTTTTTTTTTACTTTGTTTCATTTTATGGCCTTTTATTTTATATCATTTCACATTATTTCACTTTATTTCATTTCATCTTATTTTATTTTACATTGTTTCATTTTTCATTTCATTTTATTTTATTTCACATTATTTTATTTCATTTTATTTAGTTCATTTAATTTCATTTATTTCACATTACTTCATTTTGTTTCCTTTTATGTCATTTCACTTTATTTCATTTAATCTTATTTTATTTCATATTATTATATTGTTTCATATCATTTTATTTGCCTCATTTCATTTCATTTTATTTAGTTCATTTTTTTCACTTTATTTCACCTTATGTCATTTCACTTCATTTCGTTTTATTTCATCTTATTTTATTTCATTTTACTTCACAATTCATTTTTTATTTCATTTTATTTAGTTCATTTCATTTTATTTTACTTTATTTAATTTCATTTCATCTTATTTCATTTTTCATTTCATTTTATTTAGTTCATTTTATTTCATTTCATTTTATTTTATCTCACATTATTTCCTTCTATTTCATTTCAGTTTATTTCACTTTATTTCATTTTATGTCATTTCACTTTATTTCATTTCATTTGTTTCATTGTTTCATTTTTTATTTCATTTTATTTCATTCATTTCATTTAATCTCTTTCTATTTCACATTATTTCACTTTATTTCTTTTTATTTCATTTCATTTCACATTTCATTTTATGTCATTTTACCTTATTTTATTTCATTTTGTCTCACATTATTTCATTTCATTTGGTTTAGTTCATTTCATTTTATTTTATTTTAATGAAATTAGATAAATGACACAAAATACACTGAAATAAAGGAAATTACATCAACCGAGCTGAAATTATAAATTAGGTAAATAAATGCAATAGGACTTCCCTCCTTCCCTCCCTCCCTTCCATCCTTCCCTCATCCTTCCATCCTTCCCTCTATCCTTCCCTCCTTCCCTCCATACTTCCCTCCTTCCCAACTTCCCTCCCCTCCTCCCGCCCCTCCTCCCTCCACCCTTGCATGCATGTGCTATGGTCACTGAGGAACCTCTCCCCACCTGAAGCCCCTCCTGAAGTTTTCATCTCTGCATATTAAAGGATGCCCTGCCTTGCAGGTGTCCCCAACTTCCCATACCTCTTCCTGGGCTTCCTCCCCCAACCCCTTGCCCCTCCTCTTCCCCCCCTAATCCTGAAGGAAGGAACTTCTCAAACTTCTATCCAGCCTGCCATTGGCCCAAGGCCTGTGCCCCTCCAAAAGCCTTAAGCTGTGAATATCAAGGGATCCCTGCTTCCTACTTCCTGGACTTCCTCCCACTTCCTTCCCCTGCTTCCTCCCAGAAGCCTGAAACTGTGGGAAAAAGCTCATGGACACCCTCCTCCGTGGGGGGGGGGGGGGTAAGAGAACAAAACCAGTAAAGAAGAAGAAGAAGCAGCCAAGGCCTAAGGAGGAAGGTGAGGCCTTGAGGGGAACAAAGGAGCCTGGGGTGGGTGTGAGGAGGGGGTGGGGGAGGGAAAAGGTCAAGGGGGGCAAAGTTCAGGAAGAGACTGGGGTCCTAGAGTCAGTCAGTGGTCATGTATGCCGTACACTAGTCAGTTGATTATCATATAATTATCATAGGGTCAGTCAATTATCATAT
Organism: Perognathus longimembris pacificus; assembly: GCF_023159225.1. Taxonomy (NCBI): domain Eukaryota; kingdom Metazoa; phylum Chordata; class Mammalia; order Rodentia; family Heteromyidae; genus Perognathus; species Perognathus longimembris. Next base: position 48,024,415 of record NC_063178.1, read on the forward strand.
AATTACTATAGATACCATCACAGCCAGTCATTATCATATAATTATCATAAAACCAGTCAAATATAAATACCATCAAATAGCCAGACAATTACCATATAATTATCATATATACAATCACAGAGTTGATGAATTATCACATAATTATCATAGTCAGTCACTTATTATATAATTATCACAGATGCCGTCATACAGTCAGTCAATTATCATATAATTATCATAGAGTCAGTCAATTATATATACCGTCAAATAGTTAATCAATTACCATATAATTATCATAGATACATCACAGAGTCAATTATATAATTATTATACCATCACAGACAGTCAATTAACACATAATTATCATAGAGTCCATCATTTATCATATAATTATTATAGAGTCAGTCTACCATATCATTATCATAAACCATAAAATAGTCAGTTGCCTTATAATTATCATAGATTCCTTCACAGAGTCAATCATTATACATAGCATCATAGAGTCAGTCAGTTACCGTATAATTATCATAGATATCATCATAGAGTCAAATATCATATAATTATCATCTATTCCATCAGAAAGTCAATTCTCATTATTCCGTCATAGAGTCATTTATCATATAATATCCCAGATTTCGTCAATAATAGTCAATTATAAAAATCATCAGTTAATTATCATATAATTATCAAATAGTCATTTATCATAGATACTGTCATAGAGACAGTCAATTATCACATATACCATCAATTATCATATAATTTTCATATATACCATGATAGGATCAATTATCATATAATTATCATAGATACAATCAAATAGTCAATTATCATATATTTATCAGAGTCAGTCAATTACACAATTACTATACCACCACAGAAACACTCAATTATCATATAATTATCATAGGTAACATCACTGAGTTTGTCAATTATCATTCAATTATCATATATAGAGTCATAGTGTCCTCAATTATCATATAATTATCATAGAGTCATTCAATTATATATAACCTCATAGAGTCAGTCAATTACCATATAATTATCATCTATGCCATCACAGTCAATTATCACATATACCATCAAATAGTAAATTATCATATAATTATCATAGAATCTGTCAGATAACATAGTCAATTATATAATTATCACATCGTTGGTCAATTATCATGTAATTATATAGAGTCACTCCATTACCATATCATTATAGATACCATCAAATACTCAGTAAATTATCTTATAATTATCATTGAGTCAGTCGATTACCCAATTATTTCCATTTTTATTATGTATTGCTATTATTTATTTGACTATCATTTATTATGCAATCACAAATGTTGTTATTATTTTATTATATTTATCATTAATTTTATTATTGCCTATTATTTCTATTATTCTCTATTGCTGTTATGTATTGCTGCTTAATTTTATTTGTTGCTGTCGTTTTTTATTATTATTTATGTAATTATGATGTACTAAGGGTGGTTTATTATTATCACTTACCATTATTTATTGCTACAATTTTTGTTATTTTCATCAACTAGTTTTATTTACTTCATCATTAATTATTATTTATTTTTATTCCTATCATTGCTTCTTTTTAGTAATTATTTATGGCTATGATTTATTATTATCCTTTGTTTTTTACTGCTATTATTTTATTAATTGTTATTGTACTTATTTTTATTAATTATTTATGATCATCTATATTTATTCTTTATTGTTTGTTATTGTTATTTACCACTATTGTGATTTTTTCTCTTTTTATGACTGTGTTTTATTATTACTTATTGGTATAATTTTCATTATTTATTTCTTTTTTTTTTTTTTTTTTTTTTTTTTTTTTTTTGGCCAGTCCTGGGCCTTGGACTCAGGGCCTGAGCACTGTCCCTGGCTTCTTCCCGCTCAAGGCTAGCACTCCGCCACTTGAGCCACAGCGCCGCTTCTGGCCATTTTCTGTATATGTGGTGCTGGGGAATCGAACCTAGGGCCTCGTGTATCCGAGGCAGGCACTCTTGCCACTAGGCTATATCCCCAGCCCCATTATTTATTTCTTACTACTTATTTTATTCTTAGATACTATTACTTATTGTCTATTGTTATTATTTAGTGTTATTTATTATTGCTATAATTATTTTATATTTTTTATTTTTAATTATCATTATTTATTGCTATATGACTTTTTATTAATTATTTACTGTTATTATTATTTATTTCTAATCATTCATTTCATTCTTAGTTATTATTTATTATCATCTATTGTTATTTATTATTATGTACTGTGACTTATTGCCCTTTTTATTATTTATTTTTATTATTATTTATTGATGTGATTTTCATTGCTGATATATTATTATTTATTTCATATTATTTGTTAACAATTATTTATAGTCTACTTATTATTTGTTATTTATTTTTATCATTTATTGATATGATTATTTGTCTTTATTATTTATCATTTGCTGATTAAATATTACTTATTATTACTTATTTCTTATTACCAATTCTTTTATTATTAATTATTGTTATGTACTTCTATTTTTCTTGTTTTTTATTAACCAAGGTTATTCATTGATATTATTTATTATTATTTTCATTATTTATTATTATTACTTATCGATGTGATTTTATTGTTGATTATTTATTTATTATTATTCATTAACTATTACTTTTATGATCTCCTATATTATGTATTATTATTTATTATTATATTTTATTGTTTATTATTGCTATTATTTGTCTAAATATGTAATTGTTGAATATTATTTCGCTTATTATTGATTATTTATTGTTATTTATTATAATTTATTGTTATTTATTGCTATGAGTATTTACTTTCATTTTTATTTATTTTTTATTATTTAATGCTATGCTTTTTATTGATTCTCAGTATTAATTTCTTATGATTATGTGTTAGCTATTTATTATTATCCACTGTTATTTATTATTATCATTGACTGCTATTATGATTTACTTTTATTCTTATTTATTCTTTATTGCTCTAATTTTCATGGCTGATTCTTTGATATGTTTAATTATATGTTTCTATTCATTTTATTATTATTAGTTATGGTTATGTACTGTTGCCATTTATTATCATTATTATTTATTATCGTTATGATTATTATTAATTAGTGGTATTTTTTATTACTGACCATGCATTACTTGCTAATATTTATTTCCTATTGGTTTTTATTATACTCTGAATCATTTTTTAGTATACACTATTTTATCATTTATTATTATTATTCCTCATTGACAGGGATTGCTATTATTTATTACTATCATTATGGTTATTTATTGATTTTTATGGTTGATGATTTCTTATGTATCCTTCTTTGCTTTGTATTATTATTGATTTTGTTATTTTTTATTTTATTATCTGTTGTCATTATTTGTTATTGATTCGTTATTATTTGTTATTTATTATTATTTAGTTATGCAGGACGATGAGGGTGAAATTGATGAGGATGAAGATGAGGATGTGGATGAGGATGAGGAGGATGTAGATGAGAATGAGGATGGTAAGGATGAAGATGAGAGTGAGGATGAAGATGAAGATGGTGAGGATGAAGATGATGAAGATGAAGATGAGGAAGGTGAGGATGAGAAAGAGGATAAAGAAGAAGAGAATGAAGATGAAGAGAATGAGGATGAAGATGTGGATCTGGAGGGTGAGGATGAAGATGATGAAGATGAGGATGTGGATGGTGAGCATGGTGAGGAGGAAGATGAGGATGAGGATGGTGATCAGGAGGGAAATGAGGATGAAGATGAGGATGAGGATGAGGATGATGAGGATAAAGATGATGAAGATGAAGAGGATGAAGATGGCGGAAGTGGCCGTGGGTGGAAATAAATGGAATGGACAGAGCTGTTTGTGGTTTTCCTTTTCTCTTCCTCCCCCTGCCCTTCCTTCTTCCTCTTCCTGTTCTTGTGCTGTTGCCTCTTCCTCTCCCCCCTATTCGTCTTCCTGGTTCCTCTTGTCCTTTCTCTCCTTTGCCTGTCCTGCCTCTTCCTCTCCTTTTCCTTCCTCCCCATCTCCTTCCTCCTTCCTCTTCCTCTCTTTCCACTTCTATAACCTCTCCTTCCTATTCGTCCTCTCCCTCTTCCCATCCTGCTTCCTCTTCCTCTGCCTCTATGTGTTCTTCCTCTTCTCATTTCTTTTTCTCTTTCCTTCTTCCTCTTCCTTCTTTTCCTCTTCCCCTTCCCCATGTCGTTCCTCTTTCTTGTCTTGTTCTCCATTTCCTCCTGCTTTCTCTACTTCCTCTTTCTCTTCTTCATATTCCTCTTCCAATTTTCCTTTTGAGTCTCCTCCTTCCTGTTCCTATGCTCTTCCTTCCCTCTCCCATCCTTCTCCTTCTTGTTCCTGTTTCCCTCCTTTTCTCTTCCTCTTCTTGCCAACTACTTGCTCTCATCATTCCTTTTCCTCTTCTCCTTTTCCTCCCACTTCAACCTCATCGCCTCCCTCTTCCTCTCCTTTTCCAGCATTTTCTCCTTTTACTCTCTCTTCCCTTCCTCTTGTGCTTTGGCTTCCCCTCTGACTTCTCCTTCCCCTTCCCTTTGTTGTTCTTGTTCCCCTTCTACTTCTCATTCTGCTTCTTATTCCCCTTTCTCTTCCCCTTCTACTCCTGTTCTCCTTCTTCTTCTCCTTCTCATTCCCTTCTACTTCTGCTTCCACGTCTACTTCCACTCTTCCACTTCTGATTCTGGTTAACCTCCCCCTTCCCCTTCCTCTTCCCCTTCTACTTCTGATTCCCCTTCCGCTTTCTCTACTGCCTCCTCTTCTTTTCCCGCTTACCCTCTCCTTCCTGTTCACCTTCCACTGTCTTGTCCCCTTCCACTTCACATTCCCCTTTTACTTCCACTTCTACACCTACTTCCTTTTCTGCTTCCAATTACCCTTCCACTTCCCCTTCCTATTCCTCTCTATTTTCAATTTCCCTTTCAATTTTTATTCTGCTTCCTCTTCCTTATTCCCCTTCTCCTTCCTCTTCCCTTCCACTTCCTATTCCCATTCTACTTACACATCCACGCAAACTTCCTCTTCCGCTTCTGCCTATCCCTTTACTTCCAGTTCCCATCTACTTCCACTTCCTCTTTTGCTAATCCTTCCACTTCCTCATTCCCTTCAACTTCCTGTTCTACTTCTACTTCCTGTTACCATTCCACTTTCTATTCCCATTCTACTTCCACTTCCATGTCTACTTTCTCTTCCACTTCTGGTTACCCTTGCCATTCCCACTACCCTTCTTCTTCTGCTTCCCCTTCTCCTTTCTGTTAACCTTCCACTTCCTACTCACCTTCCACTTCCTCTTGCCGCCTCGCACAAGTCAGTTCTGCCCGTTCGTAGCCGTAGCCACGGTGCCCAGTGGCCTCCGTGTCATCCACGGCCTCTCCGTCCCGGCCTCCAGGATGTGGCGCCGGCGCTCTGCCTGCTGCTGCTGCTGCTGCTGGGCTGCATCCCCGCTGGCCAACCAGCCCCCGGCGGCCGGCGACCCTGCTCCTGCTATGCCCAGGCTGACTTCCACTGCACCTTCCGTGGCCTCCGCACCATGCCCTGCGCCCTGCCCTCCGACCTGGAGAATGTCAACCTTGGGTGAGCGAGCAAGGGGTGGGGGCAAAGGAGGTGTGCAAGCAGGTGTGCCCACAGGAGTCATTTTTGGGCTACTAGAATATGGGCTTGCGTGCAGAGAACGGGTGTGAGTTTGCAAGGAAGGTGTGACTGTGCAATGTATGTGAGTGTGCAAGGTGCATGTGAGTGTGCATGACAGGCTTGTATACATGAGATGGGAGTGCAAGCCAGACATGGGCGCGAATGTTCAAATTGGTGTGAGTGTGCAAGGAAAGTATGAATGTGCATGGTACACTGGAGTGTGCAATATAGGCTTGTATCCAGGTGATCATCATGCAAAAATGACGTGTGTGCATATAAAAGTATGAGTATGAATATATGTGGTAAGCATGAGTGTGTTTGGACACTGTTAGTGTGCATGACGATTGTAGGTGAGTGTGTGCAACATAGGTGTCCATACACGGGAGAGATGTGCATGTGTGAGATAGATGTGTATGAGCAAGATACATAGGTGTGCATGTGCAAGATATGTGTGCATGGGGAGATAGCTATGCATATGCAAGATAGATAGGTGTACATGTGCAAGAGATTGGCGTGCATATGCATGATGGGTGTGCATGCACATGATAGACGTTCATGTGTAAGACAAGTGCGTGCAAGACGTGGGCATGCGTGTGTGACATGCCTGTGCCCATCTGAGATATGTGTGCACGTGTGTTGTGACGAGTTCACGAAGCATCACATGATGACGTTGTGTATGATCCAATACATTGTATCATGTAACATAAGCCTACATGCTCATTACACAACATATCATTTTATATGCACGTGATGATGACCTAGAACATAGTATGTGTCACTATTACATTACACGTATGCATAAAATATAATGTATATAAAATTGTATATATTATACATATATCACTATATATAACATATAATTACATATGCATATAATCATATGTAATACACATTATAAACAATTATATATAATATAATACAAAATATATAATAACATAGCTAATATGTGATGTATAAAAACACAATACAGCAAGTAATTTATAATAACATAATATATAATTTCATATAATACATATTATGTAATACCATAACACATCATATATAATATATGATATCATATAATACATACTATATCATACATAATATATAACATAATAACATAGAATATATAACATATATTATATAGTAACATAAAATACATAATATTTAACCTAATACATAATATATAATACATAGAATATCATATAATATATAGCATACATATAATATATAACATACATAATATATAATATAATATATAACATAACATAATATATAATGTATAGTAAAATATAATACTTGACATATATTGTATAATATGTAATACATAATATATGATATACAAAACGCAATATATAATATAAAATAACACATTACATATTGTATAATATGTAATATTATATACTAAAAATATAATATATAACATAATACATAATTATAATACATAATATATAATAACATAATACGTAACATACTATTTTCTAAAATATAACATATATAACACTACACACAAGGTGCAATCATGACGTTGTGTGCAATCACCCTATGACGTGTCATGATACACTATAATGTCACATTAGTGGATTCAGATACAGGGCCGCATGTTGCATGTTCGATGGATGAAAGAATGCGTGATTGTATCACACGCAATCATATCATATATGATAAGGTAGTGGCCACTGTCGTCCTCTTATGGTTCCCACATGGCTGCCATGGAAGCAGTAGCATCATCCCATGTACCTGGCTTCCTTGGCAACAACAGTCCTCCAGGCTCAAGAGCATACTTATCAGTGGGTGCCTACTGAGCCCTGATTGGTCCATTCCTCACTGACGTCACTGGTCCCACTTGTGATTGGTCAATTTGATCCCTGATGTCACCAGGCATTGTGAGGTATCCCCAGTAGGGTATATAAGAAGCTGCTCTCCAATTTTGTCAGTTACAGCACTGGGAGCTTTTCTTGGTGACCTGCTGGACTAACTTTGAACTAACGCTTTGTGTTGGGGTTTGGGAGGGAGCTGTGTTGGTGTGGCTTGGGTTTGGGTATTTCTTTTCTTTATTCTGGTGTTTGTATTTACTTGTTTGTTTTTTAGTTTAGCTCATTTTGGTTAACATTACTTGTGTCATCTTCATTTAGAACATTCGAGATAATTATAAGATTGACTACTTGCCATCCCAGTGGAGAGATGTCAAGATACAACAAAGTTTCCTTTAATTCTTCCTCTGAAGGGGAGGAGGAGATAACTATCATCTTACAGTATCGACGGAGGGAGACTATCAGCCATGGTAGCTTTGGATATCTGAAGGTGGCCCATCATTGCCTCACAGACAAAAGGATGGCTGTGAAAGTTCTCCTGAAGAGAGACCTGAAGAGCCATGGCATAGAAAATGAGGTGGACATTGTCAACAGCATACCTCACCCACACATCATCTGGTTTTTGAGGTCATGGAGGATAAAGACTGTCTATCTCACGTCATGGAGTTGGCCACGTGGGGACACCTCATGGGGTCGATGTGCAAATCCAGCTGAAGCCACATATTCGAGAATAAAACCAGGAGGCTGTTCAAACAGATCATGAGTGCCGTGCACTACCTTCAATAGAATGGAATTGCACACTGGGACCTCCAGCCCAACAACATCCTGTTGGAAGCCAAACACAATGTCAAAGTCAGTGATTTTAGGCTGAGTGTCAGGACGGCCACAGGGCAGTTGATAAAGGGAGCTTGTGGAGCCTTGATATTATGACCCCTAGATATGTTCTTACACAAAATGTATGATGCCTACAAGATAGTCATTTGGAACTTGGGCATCATTTAGTATGTGATGACAGTGAAATTTCCCCTTTGAGGGGAGGAAGTTTGCTGACATACAGGTTCTAGTCGTAGAGTCCAAGAATAGCCCTCCACTATACCTAAATTCAAAGGGACATGACCTACTTTCCCACTTCTGACTGTGGACTGCAGTCAAAGGCCCAATGTTGAACAAATACTGGAACACCCTTGGATGATACAGTATGTGGCGTGGGTTCTGTTTAGCCAGTACCCAGCAAGCTGGACCCCATTATTGTGGCAGTCATGTGTGACATGGGGTAGAATGCAGCTGAGACTCAACAGGCAATACAGCACAGAGCATTCAGTGAAGCCATGGGCACCCGCATGGTCATCAGTGAAAACTTAGAACAAAATGCTGACCTTGTGGAGTTGAGAACAATGCCTTGGATGGTACCACCATACCCAACTACTGAAGAACATCGCCCCAGCCCTCTCCCTCCATGAAGGAGACCCAGGTTAACCACACAACGTAATAGTTTCAGCTTATCCTCAGAATTTCAGTGGGATGATGATGGCACCCAAACACATGTGAATAGAGTCTGAATTGCTAGTCTGCCCTGCCATTCCCTTCTGCTTCCTGCCTAGCTACAGTTCTAGCAGAATCTGGGACCCGTTTTCCTTTGACTGGTTGAGCAGGCTAGAGAGTTGTGAGTCAGAGGAGAATGCCCTTCCCCTTGGGCAGCCACAAGTGGAGGCCACAGCCTCCAGCTGGAGTACTAGGTAGAGCTGGAAGAGAGTGGCTGACAGGATAGGCACCATTCTTCCCAGACTCTGCTTTTGTGTGAAGGCCCCAAAATAATGCCCAAAGGGTAAGATCACAGCTATTCCAAGAAGGGTTGCAGAACTCAGAAACTTTCTCTCATTGGGGTGTGGGAAAAAAGAGAGGTGTACACATAAATGCTGCAGGAGCAAGTCATGCTGGAAGTTCACACTGCATGTGGCCAGCACACTCATCAGAAACCTCAGCCCAGGCCAGCCCAGCTCAGCCAAGCCAGGTCCTGTGGCAAGTACTTGGGGACCCAGCAGGAGGGATTAGGGGAAAGGAGTTGACTTTCTAAGCTAAAAGGTAACTTGAAAGGTATCTCCAGTTGCCTCTACCTTCTGAACAAAAGCAGTAGGCAAGCATTTTTATTAATGTATGCAACATACCCCCAAATACTTTATACATTGTGCTTAAGGGCAGCAAGATTGGTTGAGCAAATAATGTCCATAATGGCAAAATGGTACTGTGTTTGGTTGTAACTTTTTCTGTTTCTTGAAGCCTGGGATTAATCAGAGGGGGGGTAATCATGACATGCAGGCAGGCAGGCAGGCAGGCATAGGAAGTGCAGTCAACATCCTGTCATTATCACCCTTCTCTCAGTAATCTCTGGCTACAATAAAAAGAACTTAGGCACTGTCCCAACTTTACATCTGGGAAGACAAACCTTTTTAATAATGTATACAACGTGCCACCAAATCCTTTATATATTGTGCTTAAGGACAGATATACTCACTGAGCAAATAATGTAAATTATGACAGAATAATAAATATGATTTGTTGTAAATTATTTTTTATTGTAGCCTGGGATTTCTGAAAGAAGGGTGATCATGACAGGCAGGCAGGCAGGGAGGGAGACATTATGAGGTACAGTCAACATCCTGTAATGATCACCCTTCTCTCAGAAATTCCAGTCTTCAATAAACAGATCTTCATGCACTATCAAAACACATCTGGGAAGGCAAGTGTTTTAACAATTTTTAGACTATGTTCCCAAATCCTTCATGTATTGTGCTTAAGTGCAGCCAGAATGGTTGAGAAAAGAATGTACATAATGATTTAATGTGTTATGTTTTGTTGTCCATTTTTTCTGTTTATTGTAGCCTGTGATTTCTGAGAGAATGTTGATTATGACAGGCACGTAGGCTGGCAGGCCTTATGAGGCACAGTCAATATCCTGTGATGATCACCTTTCTCTCAGAAATCCCAGGCTAGAATAAACACAACTTTGTGCACTTTCTCAAACACCTGGGAAGGGAAGAATTTTTAATATTGTATACAATATGCCCCCGAATCCTTTATATTTTGTGCTTAAGGGCAGCTAGATTGCTTCGGCAATTAGTATCCATAATGACATAATAGTAGGTGTGCTTTGTTGTAATTATTTTTCTGTTTATTGTTGCCATGGAATTTTGAGAGAAAGATGTTCATGACAGGCTGGCAGTCAGGCAGGCAGGCTGGCAGGCAGGAAGACATTTGAGGGTACAGTCAGCATCTTGTCATGGACACCCATCTCTTAGAAATCCCAGGCTACAAGAAACAGGACTTGGTGTACTGTCTCAACATATCTGAGAAGGCAAGCATTTTTAACAATGTATACCACATGCCCCCAAATCCTTTATATACTGTGCTTAGGGGAAGTCAGTTTGGTTGACCAGTAATGTCAATTATGACAATAATAGCTATGATTTGTTGTAACATTTTCTGTTTATGGTAGACTGGTATTTCTCAGAGAAGGGTGATCATGACAGGCAGGTAGGCAGGTAGGTAGGCAGGCAGGCATCTAGAGGTACAGTCAACATCTTGTCATGATCACCCTTCTCTAAGAAATCCCAAGCTACAATAAACAGAACTTTGTCCACTGTCTCAACACTTCTGGGAAGGCAAGCATTTTTAATAATGCATACAATATACCCCCAAATTCCTATACATTAGGCTTATGTGCAGACAGATTGTTTGAGCAAATGTCGATAATGTTATAATAGTAGCTATATTTTGTTGTAATTTTTTGTTTATTGTTGCCTGGTATTTCTGAGAGAAGGGTGAATATGACAGGCATGCAGGCAGGAAGGTAAGCAAGCAGGAAGGCAGGCAGGCATTTTGAGGTATAGTAAACATCCTGTCATTATCTCCCTGCTGTCAGAAATCCCAATCTACAATAACAGAACATTGTGCACTGTCTCAACACCTCTGGGAATAAAAGGATTTCAAATAATGTAAACACCAGAGCCCCAAATCTTTTATACATTTGCTTAAGGGCAGCCAGATTGGTGGAGCAAATTATGTCCATAATGACATAATAATAGGTATGTTTTGTTATAAAATCTTCTGTTTATTGTAGCATAGGGTTTCCTACAAAAGAATGATCATCACAGGCAGGCAGGCAGGCAGGTAGACATTAGGCAGAATAATCAACATCCTTCATATACACCCTTCTCTCAGAAATCCTAGGATAAAGTAAACAGAACTTCGTATACTGTCTCAATACATCTGGGAAAGAAAGCATTTTTAGTAATGTATGCAACATACTTGGAAAACCTTTGTAAATTGTGCATAAGGGAAGCCAGACTGAGCAAATAATGTCAATATTGACATAATAATAGCTAGGTTTTCTTGAAAATATTTCCTCTTTTTTGTAGCTAGGGATTTCTGAGAAAAGGGTGATCATTACAGGCACCCAGGCAGTCAGGCAGGCAGGAAGGAAGACAGGCATTAGGAGGTACAGTCAACATCCTGTGATGGTCACCCTTCTTTCAAAAATTCCAGGCTACAATAAACAGAACTTTGTGCACTGTCTCTACATATCTGGAAAGGCAAGCCTTTAAATGTTGTACACAACATGCCTCCAAATCCTTTATAAATTGTGCTTAAGGGCAATCACATTGGTTGAGGAAATGTCTATTTTGACATATTTGTAGCGATGTTTTGTTGTAAATTTTCCCTGATTATTGTAGCCTGGGATTTCTGAGAGATGGGTGATCATGGCAGCCAGGTCCGGAGCCAGGCAGGTAAGCAGTCATTATGAGGTACAGTAAACATCCGGTCATTATCACCCTTCTTCCAGAAATTCCAGGCTACAATAAACAGAACTTCGTGCACTATTTCTACATATCTTGGAAAGTAAGCCTTTTAACTGCTGTATACAATGTGCCCCCAAGTCCTTTATACATTGTGCTCAAGGGCAACCAGTTTGTTTGAGCAAATAATGTACGTGTTTACATAATAGTAGCTCTGTGTTTTGTAAATTATTTTGATTTATTTAGCCTAGGATTTCTGATAGAAAGTTGAGCATGTATGGCATGCAGGCAGGCAGGCATGCTGGCAGGATCTCAGGCAGGCAGAAAGGCATGCAGGCATTAGGTGGTACAATCAATATGCTCTCATGATCACCCTTCTCACTGAAATCACTGGCTACAATAAATAGGACTTGGTGAACTGTCTGCACACATCTGGAAGGCAAGCATTTTTAGTAATGTATACAGCATGCCCCCAAACTCTTTATACATTTTGCTTAAAGATAGACAAATCAGTTGAGCAAATAAGGTCAATCATAATAGCTATGTAGTTTTGCAAATTTTCTCTGTTGATTTTACCATGGGATTTCTGAGAGTAGGGTGATCATGGCAGGCAGGCAAGCAGGCAGGCATTAGGTGGTACAGTCAACATCCTGTCATGATCACTCTTATCTCAGAAATCTAAGACTACAGTAAGCAGAACTTCCTAAACTGTCTCAACACACTTGGTACAGCAAGCATTTATAATAATGTATACAGCATGCCCCCAAATCCATTATACATTTTGCTTAACGGCAGTCTGATTGGTTAAGCATGTAATGTTCATTATGACATAATAGTAGCTATGTTTTGTTATAAATGTGTTCTGTTTATTGTAGCCTGGGATTACTGAGAGATGGGTGATGATGGCAGGCAGGCAGAAAGGCAGGTAGGCAGGCATTAGGTGGTATAGTGAACATCCTGTCATGATCTAGGAAGGCAATCATTTTTAATAATGTATACAACATGGCCCTAAATCCATTATAACTTGGGCTTAAGGGAAGCCACTTTGGTTCAGAAAATAATGTCCACAATGACATAAAATAGCTATGTTTTCTTGTAATTTTTTTCTCTTGTGTGTAGGCTAGGATTTCTTAGAGAAGGATGATCACCATAGGCAGGCAGCCAGTCAGACATTAGGAGGTACAGTCAACCTCCTTCGTAAACACCCTTACCAGAATTCCCAGGTTACAATAAACAGAACTTCGTGCACTGTCTCAACACATATGTGAAGGAAAATATTTTTAATAATGTATACAACATGGCCCTAAATCCATTATAACTTGGGCTTAAGGGCAGCCACTTTGGTTCAGAAAATAATGTCCACAATGACATAAAATAGCTATGTTTTCTTGTAATTTTTTTCTCTTGTGTGTAGGCTAGGATTTCTTAGAGAAGGATGATCACCATAGGCAGGCAGCCATTCAGACATTAGGAGGTACAGTCAACCTCCTTCGTAAACACCCTTATCAGAAATCCCAGGTTAAAATAAACAGAACTTCATGCACTGTCTCAACACATAGGTAAAGGAAAATATTTTTAATAATGTATACAACATGCCCCCAAATCCTTCATACTTCGTGCTTCAGGGCAGCCAGATTGGTTGAGCAAATATTGTCAATCATAGCATAATAGTAGCTATGATTTTCTATATTTTTCCTTTTTATTGTATCTTGGCATTTCTGAGAGAAGTTTTATCATGACAAGGTTGCAGGAAGGCAGGCAGGCATTAGTAGGTACAGTCAATATCCTGTCATGATCACTCTTCCCTGAGAAATCCCAGGCTACATTAGACGAATGTCATTCACTGTCTCAACGCATCTGGGATGGCAAGAATTTTAAATGATATATACACCATGCCTCCAAATCCTTTAAAAATTGTGCTTAAAGGCATTCAGATTGGTTGAGCACATAATGTCCATTATGACATAATAGTCACTATGTTTTGTTGTAAAATTTTTCTGTTTATTGTAGCTTGTAATTTCTGAGAGATGGGTGACTGACAGGCAGGTGCAGGCAGGCAGGCAGGGATGCAAGCAGGCAGGCAGGCATTAGGAGGTACAGTTAACATCCTGTAGTGAACACCCTTCTTTCAGAAATCCCAGGCTACAATAAACACAACTGGCTGAACTGTCTCAACACATCCAGAAAGACAAGTATTTATAATAATGTATACAACATGCCCCCAAATTTGTTATATATTGTGCTTAAGGGAAGACAGCTTGGTTGAGTGAATAATTTCCACAATGACACAATAGTAGCTATGTTTTGTTGTAATTTTTTTAATGTACCTTGGATTTCTGAGAGAAGGATGATCATCACAGGAAGGCAGGCAGGCAGAAAGGCAGGCAGGGAGGAACAGTGAACATTCTGCCATGATCAACATTCTCTCAAAAATCCCACGCTACAATAAACAGAAATTTGTGCACTGTCTCAAAACAACTGGGAATGCAAGCGTTTTTAATAATGTAAACAACAGTCCCCCAAATATTTTATACATTTCTTAAGGGCAGCCAGATTGGTTCAGCAAATAATGTCAATATTGACATAATAATAGCTAGGTTTTCTTGAAAATATTTTGTTTATTGCAGCCAGGGATTTCTGAGAGAATGGTAACCATTACAAGTACTCAGGCAGTCAGGCAAGCAGGCAGAAAGTCAGGCACTATGAGGTACAGTCAACATCCTGTCATGATCACCCTCCTCTCAGAAATCCCAGGCAACAATAAAAAGAACTTTGTGTGCTGTCTCTACCTATCTGGGTAGCCAAGCCTCTTAAATGCTGTATACAACATGCCTCCAAATCCTTTATATATTGTGCTTAAGGGCAATCAGATTCGTTGAGCAAATAATGTACATTGTGATGTAATATTAGCTGTGTTTTCTTGTGAAATTTTTCTGTTATTGAAGCCTGAGATTTCTGAGGGAAGGCTGATCATGACATTCAGGCAGGCTGGCATGCAGGCATCAGGTAGCACATTCAATAATTTGTCATGATCATCCTTCCCTCAAAATTCCCATGCTAAAATAAACAGAAATTTGTGTACTGTCTCAAAACATCTGGAAAAGCAAGCATTTTTACTAATGTAAACAGCATGTCCCAAATCCTTGATACAATTCGCTTAAGAATACAACTGTCAGTTACTGGTACCCAGCATAGGTTTTTTTTTTAATGTAGTATGGCAAGATCCCCCTCCCTTCAGAACCGCAACCTTTGCCTGTCTCTGGACAGCTGGGTGTTTTAAGGGTGCCTTCCTTATGAGCCTGATTCATGAGGGCAAAACACTTAACCAGAACTCCCTGTGCCATGCTCCTCTGTACCATGTCGATCCTCAGGAACACAGATTTGGGGCACCAGAAACCCATATGTCAACCCACCTGTTATACATTCGATACAGATAGAAAATGCATAGGAGCAGAGATTCATTTCTCAGGTCAGTAGGACTAAACTGGGAAAGTCTCACAATTATTGTTGCATTGTGGATATTCCTGAGATCATCACATCCTCCTTTATCTCTGGTCCTGGGGACCAAAATGAAGCTGAAGGTAGTTTTGACGGTGGCAATATCTTCCTCAATCTGAGACAAGACCTGCTTGGTACCCATAATCCCTCTCTCAAATCTGCACAGAGAACTCCTGCTTCTGGCTTGGTTTTATTTTCTGGCTGCTTCACTTTGACAATTTTATCCTTTCTGTCCCTCCTTTTTTCTATTTCAACATGAATCAAGGGTTTCATAGTGATTCTTCTCTTAGAATGATAGTCAAAAATTCACTGACCCCATGCACACTTTAAAATTTGGCCCAGTTTCATACGGATGACCCACCAGTGAGGGTTTTACCAGGAAATTCAAAATTGCCAGAATAACCAGGAATATATAGTTATTGCAGAGATTTTCATATTATGGAAGTAGGGTGTAGATGAGTGCACAGCTCTATGGAAAGGATTCTGTCCTGCCTGGGGTTCCTAACATCACTGTCACACAGTGGGACTTACAGATGGTTAAAAATTAGATTAAATAAATGAACAAATCATAAATTATCTGGGTAGAAAGGAGAGCGTGGATGAGCTTTAGCCCAGGAGGGAAAAGTGCAATTTGCAGTCAGCTTCCATCACTTCCAAATTCTAAGAAGAGATGAACTCACAAAGAAGATGGCACCCTGCACAATTACACTGGACACACCTCTGACTTGAATGTAGATTCCAGAATGGCAGACAGCTGTTGACTCTATTCCAGGAGGGCCAGGAGACCAAATGTGAGCCACACTGGCCCTGGTGACCTCTCCTTCAGATCCTAGTAGCTTCTGTTTCTGTTCTTCAATCCAAGTCCCAGGGAGCTAGAGGTCATTTTTGAACAAGGGAATTCTGGGAAATATAGTTCTGGTTCAGGAAAGAGGGAAAAGCCTGAAACCACATTAGTGCAGACCTCAATGCCTGCCAAAGTTACTGCTGCTCATAATGTCCACAGTTAAGAAACACTTCTCAGCATCTGATTGTAATCTGGTGGAGAAAAATGGCTAATTCTGACCATCTAAAGCTGCAAAAGCCTTTCTAGAAATTTCTGTTCTCTTCCTATCACATTAATCACTAATTCCAGCCCTGGAATTTCTCCATCCATTTCAGAATAAGGATGAGTGAAAGCAAACTCATGAGCTAAGCCAATAAAATCAAAGGGCATGTTCATCATGGTTTTCATGCAATACATGAAATTGGAATGTGTGAATAAAAATTCTCTTGTAGAGTCAGCTGTCTACCAACCAACAGGAAACTTGGCCACATAAAACTACTAAAAGACAAATAGAAGATGATTAGGGGGAAGGGAGGTGGGTGAACCATGAAATTCATTAAATTCACTAGGGAAAAGCAGCATTTCAGTTGCATACCAAAAAAAAATATTCAAGATGGCAAGTAATGACACAATTATAACCTTAGGTACACAGGACACTAGGATTTGAGGATTGAGGTTCAAAGCCAGCCTGAGCAGAATAGTTCATGAAACTCTTATTTCCAATTAACCACCAAATGCCAGAAGTAGAGCTGTGTCTCAAATGGTAGAGCACCAGCCTTTAGCAGAAAAATCAAAGGGCCAGCACCAAGACCCTGAGTTCAGTATTTTGAAAACATATAATTGGGTGAAAATGGCCAAAAAATGACATAAAATGGCCCCATTCTCTGAGGCCATTGAAGTCTCTGCATAGAATTCTGATCTAATATATTTTGACAAGTGGAAGCATAGAGTTGTTTATCTTGATTAAGGCATAGGATATAGAATGACATGATTACCTCATATTCTCAGACAGGCACATCATGAAAATAACTTCATCTACACTAGAAAGTGTAAGGAAAAAATTCCCTGTTTGAAGGTGAATGTTCAGAATGGAATTGTGAGACTCAGTTTTGGTGTTGATTGATTACTGCTGTCAGCAGCACCCTTGCTTCTTTAGGCAATATGAAATGAGTATATTTGCAGAGGCTTCTGCCTATGGAATACGTGCTGAAACCTGTTTGTGTCAACAAGCAATGCTCTGTGGCTCTAAGGAACATAGTGTGTATGATTTGGCCCTATGAGCATGATACCCTCATATCGCTGGTTGTCATCTCATTGGCACAGTAATTTTTTTCTTGCCATTTCATCTGTAGTTGACATGGCATTCTCAGAGGCAATCCAGTGGCATCATCCCAAATGGTGTTCATGCAAATAGATTTTGGACACAGATGTGGGATGAAAGCTATCCAAGAAAATTTCTTCCCTGTGGGTTTCACTATCTGTCCTCTTGGAGGAAATCATAGCACCTGCATGAAGAGGGAGAATCTGCAAACATATTTTCCAACTCATGTTTTTCTCCTGGATAGAAGGCCACAGATTCACAGCCCCAGGAAAGAATTTTACATATTTTTCCCAGGAGATTCACAAGAGGCTTAGATGAAAGAACATTAGCTATAGTGTAAATCTCTGCCAATGTAAAGACACATATACATACATACAGACATATATGAGTATACATACCTGGCACTGCAAGCTTTACTTCCAGGCAGAATTTCAGCTTGGCAGATGCTTCAGGGATGTGCCCTTTGATCTTCATACTCATTCTTCTCCAGCTTCCCCTTCTAAAGTCCTTGGCAGGCACTCGCTGCTTTTTTTGAATGAAGCACCAAGCCCACATGGATGGAGATGTGCTGATGGATTGATTTTTCCCTCTCTGCACTTTAGGAACAGATGGCAGTAACAGTGATGCTTCCTGGAAAAAAAGACAATAAGCCATAAGTAACTTATCATTTTATTTTCATTTCTTGTTTTGCTTTCAGGATTGGCAGTGGCAGAGGGAACTTGTATGTGCAAAGCAATATCCTCTGTCTTCTCTACCTTGTCCTCCCATCCCTAGTGTACCAGAAACAGCTCACTTTCATTATTCTATTTTACAAGTACTCCTGGGAGACTTTCTCCCTATCAGTAGAAGACTCTTGTTTCATGCAGTGTACCTTCTCCTTTCCAGGGTATAAGTTGTTCACTTTATTCGAACATCCCTGTATCTCATGCATCCCAGCTATCATGGTTGATAATGAAGTGATGTTATTAGAGACAACCTGTGTCAGTGGCATGAATTCTGTGCCAAAGGTTACAGAAACCTTTCTTTCCCAACTGGCCAGTGGTCTGAAATTTTTTTCTTTTGTGACATATATTTCGAGGAAATTGATTAAAATTCTTATTGTAGTCTGGTGGCTCCTGATTGTAATCCTATCTAAGCAAAAGGCTGATATCTGAGTGTTGTGGGTTGAAGCCAACCTGGACAGGAACTTCCTTCAGAATTTTATCTCCAATTACCCAGCCAAAAGCTGCAAGTGGGGCTTTGGCTCAAGAAGCAGAGTGCTATCCTTGAGCCAAAAAGTTCTATTAGAGTTTCCAGACTTTGTTTCAAACTCCAAGACACACACATATACTCACAGGCTCTCTCTTTCTCTCTCTCTCTCCCTCTCTCTCTCTGTCTCTTTTACTGTGGATAAGAGGTTACTAAATGATTATTTCATGTCAGATATGGTCCACAATCCAAGTATTACCTCATGTACAATAAGTGCAATGTTTTAACCTATTCCCTGGCAAAAAATAAGCAAGTATTCAATCCATCAAAGTCATAGGTTTTTAATTACTCCTCCTGAATTTCTATGCTCATTATTTAGGTTTAACTTAAAAAACTACCAGTTTGTTTTAGCCTTGGCTTTTGCTATTGAAGGAATCAAAACAAATTCTCATCTTTTACACAACTTGACTCTGGGATTTGATATCTATGATGTGCAATTTGGAGAATGGCTAGCATTTAAAAATCCCTTCATTTGCCTCTTTGGGAACTACAAGAGTCCAAACTACTCCTGTATGAAAGAAGGCAAGTTCATAGCAGTGCTGACAGGACCATCAGGATTAACATCTTCCCAGATTGGAATGTTGCTAGGCCTCTACAGTTTTCCACAGGTGAGGGTGAGAAAGTGAGCAGATATTAAATAAATGTCTAATTTAGTGCCATTTCATGTGAGAGAAAAGAATGATAAGAAGATACTAGATATATGAGCCTATTGAATTTTGTGTTATCCAAAAAAAAAATAGAGTTCAAAATAATCGGATATTTATCGTCCCATGTGTAGAAAAGAGGATAGAAAAGTTAGAGCAAAAAAAAAAAAAACCAAAGTGATTCTTTTTTAAAGCAAGAAATAGGAAATGATTTTAAAGTATGGAGATATGATGACAAGTGTGCTGATAGCTCACGCTCTAATCCCAGTAACTCAAGAAATGTTTATGTCCATTTAGTCAGCCCAAAGCAGACAGCGAATATGTAGTTCCATTGGTAGAGTGCTAGCCTTGAGAGGAAAAAGTCCAGTTAATGCATGAAGCTCTGAGTTCATTGCGCTCTACTGGCTAGCGTGCACATGCACCAACACACACTCGTGCAAGATATTATGTTGAATGAAGTCAGAAAGAAAGGGACATGTGTTTTCTCCTATATGAAAGTGAGATCTAAAACATGACCATGAATTATGAAATAAGCATGAAATACATACAAAGCCTTTTGTTTATGTGCATGAACCATCTGGCTAGTTTATGCTACATAGAGGGATTGAAGTCCATGATTTATTGTCTGACCAAATAACTGACAGTATAAAAATAAATGAACAATAGAAAGCTGAAGCCTATCCTGTCTGAGGGTGATAGATACTAAAGGTATCTGAAAAAGAGCAGAGGAATGGGAACTAGAAGTAGATGGGTGGGAAAATACAAGATAATAGTCAATGTACCTATGTAAAAACGGACTTAGGAAAGTTGGAATGAATGTGGTTGCTAGAGACAGGAGTTATAGATAGAAATAATGACAGAGATCAAAGGCATTATACGAGTACATTTCACAACTATTAATAACAATGAAAATGTTTAAATGAGAAAATTACTTTCCTTTAATTTTACTGGTTTACTTAATATACTTCATGATAGTGATTGTGATAGATGGTAATATTCTCATATATGGGCTATCCAATTTTGATTTTTTTCAGCTTACCTTTGGGCCTCTTAATCAAGGCCTGAGTGACCATTACAAGTTCCCTGCTCTGTATCAGATGGCCCAGAAGGACACATCAATAGCTACTGCCATGGTCTCCTTACTGATTCACTTCAACTGGAACTGGGTGGATCTTTTTACCATAGAAGATGAGAAAGGTTTGTGGATTCTTCCTGCATTGAAAAAGGAAATGGCCAAGAACAGAGTTTGTATAGCCTTTGAGCTAGTTCTTCCAACCCATGGTGTATCATACATACTCAAAGTCATGTCCCTTTATAACCAGATTAATAAATCCTCAGCAAATGTCCTTGTCATATTCGGTGATGATGAATCTCTACTAGATTTAATGAGGTGTGTTGAGCAACTATTAATAAAAGGCAAAGTTTGTATCCTGAAATCACATTGGGATTTAACCATCAGAAAGAGATAATTCATGCTTGGCTCATCCCATGTACCTCTCATTTTCTCACAACATCACCCAGATGTTTCTGGATTTACAGATTTTGTCAAGGCAGCTAACCCTTCCACCTACCCAGAAGACTTTTTCCTTGCTAGGTTGTGGTTTCTGTCTTTTAATTGCTCAGATTCTGAATCTGACTGTGTAACATGGGAGAACTGTCCTCATGAGGCCGCCTTGGATTGGTTGCCTGGACGTATTTTTGACATGACTATGTCTGGAGACAGTTACAATGTGTACAACGCTGTGTATGCTGTGGCCCATGCTCTCCATGAGATTCTTCTTTATCAATCAGAAGTACAAACAATGGGAAACAGGACATGGAGAGTCCATTCCCCCGCACAGGTAAGGCCTTCTGTTTCTGATGGCACACACCGTCAGAACAGTCAATTTGTACAGCACTTTATCACAACATGAAATTAAATATTTTAGTTATGTTCCCCAAATTAAATTAATTATGTTTCTGTAAAAGTCTGTGAGGTTTTCTGGAGATGTGTTCCTGTGCTCTTAAGGAAAACAGGCCAGTAACAAGCAATAAATTAATTCCACATTTCCATACATTCTTCTACTGATTAATAACATGAACATTCACACAGATAATGTTAGTTATTCGCACCTTTTCCATATGAGTTTCTAAGCATAACCTGCTGAGCAAAAGTATTTTTATTTTTATTTATTTTTATTATTTTTAATTTTTTTTGGCCAGTCCTGGGCCTGAGCACTGTCCCTGGCTTCTTTTTGCTCAAGGCTAGCACTCTGTCACTTGAGCCACAGCACCCCTTCTGGCCATTTTCTGTATATGTGGTGCTGGGGAATCGAACCCTGGGCCTCATGTATATGAGGCAGGCACTCTTGCCACTAGGCCATATCCCCAGCGCCTTTATTTTTAATAAGTGACCTAGTTTCATTCTCCTTTAGATATTAAAACTTGAACAAGCTCAAACTATAACTCTAGACACTAATAGAATTCATTGTTGTGGAAAACTCTAATTAGACATCTGAGAATTCTTGAATTTATGATTCTTTAAATGAAATAGGATTCTCTTGAAAAGAGGACTTGTAGCATTTTGCTGAGTGACCAGCATTCAGGAAACTTATTTTTATTCCTGCAAGATTTTCTTCTGCAATGGTTCATCAGCTGTCTGTGTTTTTCTTGAACTGTGAATCAGAGATTAAAGACACTCAGGAGCTTTTCTTAGTTCTTAATTCTAATTGTCTTAATTTCTGTCTAACTACTGGGATGTACTTCACCATAAGATGATGTATCCCTTGTAGCTGCACCCTTTTCTGAAGAACACCCAATTTCAAAATCCTGCTGGAAATCAGGTGATTTTAGATGACAAAAGCAAATTGGAGGCAGGGTATGATATTGTGAACATTTGGAATTTTTCAGAAGGTCTTGATCTTCAGGTGAAAATAGGGAAGTTTTCTCCATTTGGTCTACATGATCATCAACTGTCTTTATCTGAACATATGGTAGAGTGGGCCATAGGAACTACAGAGGTGGGTTGGATTTAATTCTAATGATTTTAAGAACAAATACGTAAGGAAAATTCACACTTAAAAGGTATGCCTAATTGAATGCCAGCAACTGTCTTCTGTAACACTAGATACTCAGTTCTGAATATCCTGATTTGAAGTCAGGCCAAGCAGGAACACCTGTGAGAATGTTATCTTCACTTAACCACTGCAAAAGAGATCCTGGGTGCTGGCTGATGCTTCTAGTCCTCTCTACTTAGGAGATTGACATCCTCAGTTCTCAGATTAAAGCTCATTTTAGAGCCTCACCAGGCAAGAAATCTGTGAGACTCTATGTCATTAAACTAACAAAAACTAAGCTGGAGCTGTGGATCAAGTGGCCCTTTAGTCATCTTGAATAAAACAACTCAAAGACATTGCTTAGACACTGAGTTCAAGCTCCAGGATCCGAATCATCCAAGAAAAATTCAGTTTGTTTAAAAATGTTAACTTTGGGGGCTGGGGATATGGCCTAGTGGCAAGAGTGCCTGCCTCGGATACACAAGGCCCTGGGTTTGATTCCCCAGCACCACATATACAGAAAACGGACAGAAACAGCACTGTGGCTCAAGTGGCAGAGTGCTATCCTTGAGCAGGAAGAAGCCAGGGACAGTGGTCAGGCCCTGAGTCCAAGGCCCAGGACTGGCCAAAAAAATAAAAATAAAATAAAAATAAAAAATAAAAATGTTAATTTTGAACATTGTCATAAAATACAAATTGCACATTTCTTAGCAGGATTGTAACACCAATAAAGTACCTAAGGAATTGCTTCATGTGTTTGAAAGTTTTATTTGGTTCTGCTCTCTGGTTGCTTCATTGAATGATTTATTGAGCTGTTACTTAGGTATCTTTCATGAGAGTAATCATTGAATGAGGTAGCATATAACCCTTTTGTGAATCTAAGTTGTTCAAATAATGGAACTTTTGCAATGTTAGGAAAAGTGTAAACAGTTTCTGACACATGTCTGATTTTCCTCAGCCTGTTCATTCTGTCTGCTGTGAGAGTAGTGGTCTTGATTTCAGGAAATCTCCTCAGGAGGGAAAGGCTGCCTGCTGCTTTGATTGCACTCCTTGCACAGAGAATGAGATGGCCAATGGGACAGGTAAGTTCACAGTGGAGGGAGAAATACTTGTTCTCTCCTAGTTCCCCACAAACCATGCAAAGCACTACAAAAGTTGTGTCTTGGGGTTGCAGTCAAAGTCCTCCTTCATTCACTTAGTAGTAATTTAATTGCAACAATGGATGATGCTGCTTCTTTAAAAAAATACTAAAACTAATCATGTGCTCTGAATTGTGTATAGGATTAACTTTTTCTAGTATAATGTATGCATATTTATTTAACTACTCAGTAATATTAGCAAATATTCTATCATATGAGGTGCAAAATCCTTTCAAGAATGTGGTCTACAATTTTCTCAAAATTGCTATTACATTATAAAGATAACACAAATCTTTATTTCCTAGTCCTCAGAACTGTTCTTAAAACAGAACAAGTGCTCTGGTTTGATACAAGTGTTGTGCATGGCATGACTCTGTAACTTCAAAGAATGATTATATTCTCTGTTCCCTTGTCCTTTACAGGTGAGTAGGAGAAGCAAATATCACAATTACAAGGAAGGACCACAGTCCTTCTAGTTATATTACACAGAGACACAGAAAAATGCAAGATCTTCTAGTCATTTTAAATAAGGACATTGAGTTGTACACAAGAATCTGAGAATTATAATGGAAGCACGAAGAGATGTATAAAGTCATTTTTAGGACACTAGGAATGTCAGGAAACAATATGAATGGTATTCATTGCATGTAACTGGTTTCAACTAGACTTCTGGAAACAAGTGTAGGAACATGATGAAGTTACCAAAAAAATAATGCTAAACATATATGGTAATACTTGGTCAAATGAAGATTATGATAGTCATTATTGACATATAAGAATTTTTTCTAGGGAGGGATTTCCCAATTTCCTTTTAAGTAGTGAAAAGGGAATAATGGTAACTTGTCTTCCTCACCAGATATGGAACAGTGTGTAAACTGTCCAGATCACCAGTATGCCAACACTGAGAGAAACAAGTGCCTCCTAAGACTTGTCAGTGTCCTGGCTTATGGACAGCCCTTTGGGATGGCCTAGGCCTGTGTGGCTCTTGGTTTATCTACACTCACAGCAATTGTTCTTGGGGTTTTTGAAACATCACAGCACTCCCATTGTCAAGTCTAATAATCAGGCTCTCAGCTACATCCTGCTCATCTCCCTCATCTTCTGTTTTCTCTGTTCTTTGTTATTTATTGGCCATCCCAACACAGTGACCTGCATTCTAAAGCAAACCACATTTGGAATTGCATTTACTGTAGCTGTTTCTGCTGTCTTGGCCAAAACTGTAACTGTCGTTCTAGCATTTAAGGTCACTTCTCCATGGAGAAGGATGAGGTGGGTGCTGGTATCAGGGGCTCCTAATATCATCATTCCCACCTGCACTCTAATCCAGGTGACTTTCTGTGGACTCTGGCTGGGAACCTCTCCTTCCTTCATTGACACAGACACATACTTTGAACATGGCCACCTCATCATCCTGTGTAACAAGGGTCCCCCACTGCTTTCTACTCTGACTTGGGATATCTGGTCTTCCAGGCCCTGGCCAGCTTCATTATGGCTTTCATGGCTAGGAACCTGCCTGACACCTTCAATGAAGCCAAGTTCCTGACCTTCAGCATGATGGTGTTCTGCAGTGTGTGGCTCACCTTCTTACCTGTCTACCACAGTGCCAAGGGCAAGGTCATGGTGGCTGTGGAGGTCTTCTCTATCTTGGCCTCCAGTATAGCGCTCCTGGGCTGCATTTTTGACCCCAAGTGCTACATCATCTTGTTAAGGACAGACAGAAATTATCTGCATGGCTTCAGGGTTAAAAGACATTGAAGTCAAAATAAGCATTGTTAAGACTAAACTCGTATATTTTATTACTATATACAATTTTTGAACTAAATCTATAGTAATTTTCCAGTCTTATGTTTGTTTATATTATGGAAATGTTAGTTCAATGAATAACGTGTATTGTTTACATTTTTTCTTATGTATTTTTCATTCCTTCTATTTTATATGTACTTAATCTTTATTCAAATTTTTGGTGTCTTTTGAGCAAATCCAAGGTGAACTGGTAAATTCTCTTCTTCTGCTACATCTATCTCAGAAGGATGTTCAGGCACCCAGAAGTGGTGCAGCAGGATGTTAACAAGATAGCCTCAAGAAATCACAGAGTGGGACGAGGAAGCCCTTCAACTCAGCGGATAAAATCCTGGGTGATGATTCTTGAGAGTAGTTACACTGTGACTAAAGTGAGGGGAAAAGGCAAAAAGAACAGCAGAGAGAAAAGGACATGGGGGAGGGGAATGAAAAAGTGGAGAGAGTGGAGTAGGAGAGAGGAACAGACAGAGATGTCAGAGTCAGAGTGAAATGGGATTCAATGTCTTCTTCCTCTGGGTACGCACAGAAGGAAGATTGCTGACAATATATGTTTAGGAATTTTGTTTTTACTACCCAGATGTTATGTCTTTCATTTTCTTTTTTTTGCATTGTTTTATTATTATTGTAAAGGTGATGTACAGAGGAATTACAATTACAAAGGTCATAGAAGTATTGCATTTGTTCTTGGACAATGTCACCCCATGCATCTCTGTCCCAGTTTTTCCTTCCCATCCCCACCCACAATTTTTATCCTTCCTTTTCAACACAGTGTCTAGTGAGTACCAGCGCTTCATTTGTTTACCCTCCATTTGGTCCTTCCATTTCTGTGCCCCTACTCACACACCTAAAGACAATAAATGAACGAATAAGACCAAAGGGAATGAAAACAAAACTAACAACCATGAAAAACAAACCATTGTTTCCCTTTACTTGAATTCGTTACAGTAAATAGCATTTTATATGATAGGATGCACATAACTATTCTGTCTTTGTCTTCCTCTCCTATGAATATCTCCCATTGGTCTCACTCTGTTGGAATGCCTAGAGACAAAGTGTATAGGGCTCATCCTTTAATGTTTTAGTGTCAATCTTGCAGCTTGAACTCAGCGCCTGTTTCCTGTCCCTGAGTTTTTTTTTTAAAAAATTTGCTCATGGCTAATACTCTACTACTTGAGCCAGAAATCCGCCTCAGGCTTCTTGGTGATTGACTGGAGATAAGAGTGCCACAGACTATTATGACCATTCTGGCTTTGAACCAAAATCCTCACATCTCAATCTCCTGAGAGAAGATAGGATTAGAGGCATGAGTCACTGGGTGCCTGGCTATTTCTTCCTTTTTTTATCCACGTCCCAGATTTTGTGCTTCCTCAAAGTGCTGCTAAATATGATAGATCAGCCATATCTTTTAATTTAGTTCCAGTAGAATATCACACTCTTTTTGCTAGGTGACAGAGAGCTGTCCAATGTCTGCATTTTCAATAGCACATCTTTTATTTTGTTAAATTTTAAATCTCAGTGAGCTGCCTGTATTGTATGAGTATGAGCAAAGCTTTTCAAACTTTGTATAAATACAATATTTGTTTAATAAATGAATAGAATATTCTTGTTCTACTTTTATTTCCTAAGCAATTAATGACTCAGAGAGAGGGGAGTTTTATATAGATTTTATTCAACCTTTTGGGGGAATTTTGTTTTTAATTATTTCAACTTAAATTTCAATTATGTTGGTGAATTGGAATAAATTAAGGAAATGCAGAGATTTTGATGAAATTGTTTTGTGAATATTGCTCTAGTGGAGACTTTACACAGTATCCCATATCTCATGTACACATATTACCATGTCCCTGTGTAAAATGAAAAATGTTATTTATTCAATGTAAAAGCACAAAATATAATTCCATGCTGTACTTGACAGTCTTGATGTCTCATGATTATTTTGCTACTAGGTCACCTCAAACTTTTCATTTTATGGGTCTCTTGAATCACAAGATCTGATTTACACTTGCTTCTCATAAAGGACCTCTTTTGATTAACGATATATAGCCCCACATCACATGGTAACATCTACTCAGATGCTTTAAAGAAGTATTTTGAGGATAAATCACAAAGCATTATGGTGAACAATATATAGGGGGAAAAGCCAGACTATCCCTTTCAGCCCTTTATTTGGAAATAGCTGATTCTCCCATTAGAATAGAGGAGACAATGCGGAGCCTTGGACCCAGGGAAGAACACAATCTGGAAGAGATCAAAAAGGAAAATGACAAGTTCAAACATTTCAAAGACGATCCAGTGAGGATGGAAAGCAGTGACTCTTCTTTAGCTTAGAAAAGGAAGTAACTGTACCCGGCTCCTCAGAACATGGCACAATTTCAAAGGTAGATAATTTGCTGTTTTCCTCCTCATTCTCCCTGTCTCTAGAAAAAAAAGTTAAGGAAATAATTGTAATAAAATCACTCCAAATAACTGTTAAAATCGCTAGGCCAAAAGCTGAACTGAGTTAGAAATGTAGGGACACCCAAGGCACACTGGCCTCATAGAAAATTATCAGAGGACAGGATTATTTCTATTTGTTTCTGTGTGTTTGTGTGTGTGTGTGTGTATGTGTGTGTGTGTGTGTGTGTGTGTGTCCTCTATCAGTCTATCTACCTATATAGCTATGGTATATACAGTATATAGATGTACATATATATTTAGTATATACATATATGTATACGTACATGTTTATATGTGTGCATATATATGCACACACACATACACACACATACACACACACACACACACACACATATATATATATATATATATATATATATATATATATATATATATGCAAACATTTTAGGTCCATCCAGGAATATTGGCCCTTTTGTTTGTTTTCTCTCCATCTATAACCAGACATAGACCCCATCCACTTTATTTCCTCTGCATTCAAGACTGTACCTGATGCAAATCAAAACAACATTGAGATTCCATCTCACCCCAGCAAGAATGTCATATATCAAGAAAACTAATAATAACAATTGTTGGAGGGGATGTGGCCAAAAGGGAACCCTACTTCATTGTTGGTGGGAATGTAAACTGGTTCAGCCACTCTGGCAAGCAGTATGGAGATTCCTCAGAAGGCTCAATATAGAACTCCCCTATGACCCAGCAGCCCCACTGTTGGGTATCTACCCAAAAGCCCACAAACAAAATCACAGTAATGCCACCAGCACAACAATGTTCATCGCAGCACAATTTGTCATAGCGAGAAGCTGGAACCAACCCAGATGCCCCTCCATAGATGAATGGATCAGAAAAATGTGGTACATTTACACAATGGAATTTTATGCCTCTATCAGAAAGAATGATATTGTTCCATTTGTAAGGAAATGGAAGGACTTGGAAAAAGTTATACTAAGTGAAGTGAGCCAGACCCAAAGAAACATGGACTCTATGGCCTCCCTTATTGGGAATAATTAGTACAGGTTTAGGCAAGCCATAGCAGAGCATCACAAGGCCCAATAGCTATACACTTAGAAACAAATAAGATGATGCTAAGTGAAATGAACTCCATGTTATGGAAACAAGTGATATATCACAGTTGTAACTACTTTCAACGTCCTATGTGTATGTGTAGTTTCTATTATTGATGATGTTTTGTATCACCTTCCTATGTTTGTACCTAC
The DNA here is from genome assembly GCF_023159225.1 of Perognathus longimembris pacificus. Classification (NCBI taxonomy): domain Eukaryota; kingdom Metazoa; phylum Chordata; class Mammalia; order Rodentia; family Heteromyidae; genus Perognathus; species Perognathus longimembris. Next base: position 48,053,812 of record NC_063178.1, read on the forward strand.
ACTATCTCTGTAATCTTATCTGAGTATATTGGAAACCGTGTTTACTGGTATTGGAAGTAGGAAATTCAAAGGGAATACCAAATTCGAGAGACACAGGGTAAAAAAATAGAAATAACTACAAAAGCAATACTTGCAAAACTGTTTGGTGTAAGTGAACTGAACACCTGGGGGGGTAGGGAAAGGGGGGGAGGGAGGGGAGCATGAGGGACAAGGCAACAAACAGTACAAGAAATGTATCCAATGCCCAACGTATGATACTGTAACCTCTCTGTACGTCAGTTTGATAATAAAAATTTGAGAAAAAAAAAGAATTGTATCCAATTCCTAAAGTATGAAACTGTAACTGCTCTGTTTATCAGTTTGACAATTAAAAAAAAAAAAGAAAATGAAAAAAAAAAAAAAGACTGTACCTGATCTTCCATCAGTGCCTGTAGCCAAGGTAAGAGGTCACCACCCACCTGCATGACAGTGGAGTTCCTCTAGGCTCTGAGATCACTTCCTCCTCCTCTGAGGTCACTCCCTCATTCACTTCAGTCATGCCTCCTTCTTTCCTTCCCTTATGGAATCTCTCTCCATGAGTAGTCAGACAGCTATGTGCTAGGCCCTACTTTAGAGTAGAGATCAGAAGTTTGGCCCACCCAAATAAACTATTTTCTGCCTGAACCACATGGCTGTCTACTTTCACCAACCATAGATAAATATACATACACCTATGCATGTGTGTATATATATACATACATATATTCGCTCTGTGTGTGTGTGTGTGTGTGTTTGTTTTGTCACAACTGATCTCTCTCTATATAAATACATATGAAGATAGAGCCCTAGGCTAGTTTGTGTGTGTGTGTGTGTGTGTGTGTGTGTGTGTGTGTGTGTGTGTGTGCATGTGTCTATGCTCAGTGCCTGGAGCAATACCATTACATGCTTCTTTGATGTAATGTGTAAGGACAACCAGCTCCTTCCCAGATAATCCTGTGTGGCTAGTCTCTCCTTTCAGAATCGTTGCTGTCTATATCTAGGTTAAGGCTGTTCCTTCCAGAAGGAATCTGTTACTCTCTTCATGAATAAGTCTTCTTTATCTCATGCACATAGCAATTGATCCTTTGTGGTCCTCTTATCTAAAATCCTGTATTGTTTATCATGTTGAAGTGAATTTTTTTGACTTTTACCATCGAGTGTGTTTAATTGTAAATTTACAGGCATATTGTAGTTACAACAAATGAGGAAAGCTATGCAACCTGGAATTTACTTGGTTCTGGCTTACTTTGCTTAATATATATTTTTTTCAAAGTCCTCCCATTTCCTCCCAAATGGTACAATATCTTTCTTTGTGATGGAAGTGTAGAATTCCATTGTGTACATAGGCCACATTTTATTTGTCTATTCATCCACTGAAGGGCTTTTCTCAGAGTCCCGGAAGCAAAGGATGGCTGCAGAGTCTCTTCTGGATTATGAGTGAGCTATGTTCCCTCTGGCTGCAAAGATCACATGAGGATGCAGGAGGTCAAGTGTTGGGGTCCATCTTCCCCCCTAGATGGAAGGGGCCTGAGGCACCTCCCCCAGCTGGGGAATGCGGCCTTTCCATCCTCTATACATTGGAATCTGGAGAAACCGGTCCGGTAAGAGACCCCCGACTTAGCTGGCAGCCAGCCTGGCGCCTACCAGCCCCGCCCTGGTTTGTCTCACTCAGAGTGACGTAGCCCCTTGGAGGTCAAGTGACCAGCCCCTTGGAGGTCACCTGACAGCTCGTGGCCTATGGGAATCCTGGCCAACCCCCTTTCCCCTGATCATCTACCCTTGTCCCTCTCTCAATAAAGTCAGTTCGCTCTCAGAGGCTGACCCGTGGTCTTTGTCCGTTGCTTCCAGAGTAGGATAGCGGTCACATTACCACGCGGGTCGCGCGCCCGCCAGGACGGAGACATCCCCACGTCTCACCCCGACAAAACCTGCAGGCCGAGGGTTGGGGGAGAAGGCGATGCGAGGATAATAAGAGAGAAAGAAATGAGCACTTGAGCCGGAGCAGAGAAAGCAGTCCCCACAGTCAAGGAATGTGCTCATTGAATGGCTCCACTCAAAGAGTTTCTTTATCTGTGATCATACTTGCACCCATCTTCTCCTAAATACTATGTCCAGGAAGGCTTAAGCTGCAAGTGACTTTGGGTTTTTTTTTACCTTGTTTTACGAGCCCCAAAATATTAAAGAGCTAAAGCTTAAGATGAAGCACTACAGCACAAAGAACAACAACAACGAAAATTTTTATACAGGCAGCAAATAAAAGCAAGAAATGGCAAAAGGGATTATATCAAACTAAAACCTTTGGCACATGAAGCAAAAAGCCACCAGACAATATATGGCCTACAGATTTTGCATATTAAACACATGGTAAGGGAAAAATAAGCAGCATATGCTGGAAGCACAGAAACCTAAACTCCTAAGGAATAAATTGGACAACTTACTAATTGGAAAATAAACTTAAAGACATTTCTCAAAACCAGAAGTAAACATGGCTCACAAAAGTATACAAAAATATACTAAACCTCTTTGGGAAAAGGAAAATGCAAAGCCAAATGACACTGAATTTTATCTCACTGTAGTGACAATGACTAGCTTACTATCTAGTAACAAATTCTGCCAAGAATGAAGAGAAAGAGCATACTTACACACGAATCATGGGAATTTAATTTCATCAATTATGGAAATCTGTATGCATTTTTCATAAGAAACTATAAAAATATTTATGGTATTAATCACTGCCATTACTTTGTGAGGCTGAGGCCCATTGCATACATACATGTATATATCTCAATAAGACCTCTGTACATATGCTATGAAGAATTTTTAAATTCAGGGATATAATCCTGTATAATGCAATGAATATACAGGTATAATAGACCAGTATCAATCTCATTAGAAAGGTTTGGTTTTTCCATCCTTCATTTTAAAATTTCTTGTACTGTTAAGTCCTTCGTGTTTCTGTGATAGCCACAGCATGGTAATGGGCGAGTATAACATAATGTACATCCAACCCTGCAGGTATGCACAGAGTGTGTTCACTGCCCTGATGTATCTTCTCCAGGGTGATTAAAGTCTCTCCATGGAATTTGGATTTATTATATTTTGACAAGAGGAAAATATAGAATTAAGAAGAAATTCATCAATTACTCTATGTTCTCAGAGAAGTGTATCAGGAAAGTAGTAACCTTTTCTATGTTAGAAAGTTTAATAAAAATGACCTGTTGGAAGGTAAAAGTTCAGGATGGAAACAGACAACTCAATTGTGGCATTGGCCTTGACTTTTTGAAGAGAAATGGCAGCATTGCTGCTTCCTTGGGCAATAGTAATGCAGGATGCATTTGTGGAGGGCTGTGCACATAGAATTCTTATTGATACCTGCTTGAATCAACTAGTAATATCTGATGGCTGTAATGGACATTGGGTGTGTCAACTGACCCTGTGGATACAATGCACTAATAACTTTGGTTGATATCTCATTGGCGCAGATTGTATTCTGGCCATTTCCATGCACCATCTGATGCAATCCAGTCGCCTCATCCCAAATAGCTTTCATGCAAAAACTTTCTGGGCACCGATGTAGAATCAAATATATCAAAAATAACTTCATCCCAAGCCTCACTATCTGTGACCTTAGAGGAAATCATTGTACCTGCGATGAAGAAGGAGAATGGCAAGCATGTTTTCCAAAAAAAATTTTTTTCTTGGATGCAAGGCCTCAGATGCAGAGCGCCAAGAAAGTACTTTACACATTGTTCCTGGGGATTCACAAGACAATACAATGAAAGATGGACAATAAAAAGATGTCAATAAAAAGTACATGTACACCTATATAAATATACGAATATACATACCAGACACTGTGGACCTCACTTCCAGAGAGAATTTCAGGTTGGTAGATGCTTCAGGGATGTGCCCTTTCATTTTCACGTTCCTTCTTCTCCACCTTCTCCTCCTTGTCAGGTCCTTGGCCGGCCCTAGCTGCTTTTCCAAGACCAAGCAGCAAGCAGTCATGGTTGGTGATATGATGATTGCTGGGTTTTTCTGTCTCTACACCTTGGGAACAGATCACAGTAACAGTGATGCTTCCAACTACAAAGAGAACATGTTGTAAGTAACACGTTGTATTTCCATTTCCTGTTTTGTTCTCAGGATGGGCAACAGCTGAGGGAACTCTAGATGCACACACGAATGCTCTCTGTCTTCTCTAACCTAACCTCCCTTCCCTAGTGCACCAGAAAGAGCTCAGTTTACTTATTTTATCCTGTAACTGTTGTTGAGTAATTTCCTGCGTGCTAGTCATATAGGACTCTGGTTTCCTTTCACATAGCTGTTCCTTTCCATGTCTGGTAACCTCTGTACTTTATGTCCACGTCCCTGAATCTTCACCATCACAGCTCTCACCGTGGATGAAGTGATGTTATGACAAACAACCTGAGTTAGTAGCAAGACTTCAGAACTAAAAGGCTTCAAACATATTTCCTACCCCACAGCCCGCTAGTCTGAGAAGGTTTCTTCGGTTACTCTTATATTTTGAGGACAATGATAAAATTCTTCTTCCACTCTAGTTGTTTATGGCTGTAAATCTAACTACTCAGGAAGCTGATAGCTGAAGATTGAGGTGTGAAGCCAGCCCAGGCATGAAAATACATGAGAATATTATCACCAATTAATCACTCAAAATTTGGAACAGTAGCAGTGTCTCATGTGACAGAGTGCAAACCTTCAGCAAAAAACCTTGAGGACAATGAAATCAGACTCTTCATTTCAAACCATAACACACAGGTGCACATGCTCACACACATTCCATCTCTCTTTCTCTGTCGGGCTCTCTGTCTCTCCTCTCTCTCTTTGTGTACGAATGTAGTTACAGTTTCAAACTAGGCACCCTATCATTATTTCGTGCCAGATATATACCCCAAAATCCAGGTGTTGGCACTCAGTATCAATGATCCCTGGAGAACAATTTCATCTGCACAAAACAAGATCTACATTTCTTATGCACATACGTGTCCTTATCTTTTGATCTGCACTAGAGAGCATCACTAATAAATGAATGTACAATATAAGAGAGAAAATAAAAGCATGGAAAAGAAAAATGGCTATGAGAAATTTCAAGAAATTCTAGCAGTCTATTTGACTCCTGTTGCCCGAGAAAATGTCATTGCCTCTATCATTTGTACTATTTTTCAGGTGTTGGTGTGATAATTGTAGCCTGAGGTTGCTGTCCACCATCAAGAGCCAAGATGGATTGGATAGGAATAAATCTTTTCCCTGCTATAGGAGATATATGTCACATCTATGTTTGCTTATCTTTCTTTCTATCATGCTTGTCTTGGGAACCTGGGGCTTGGGAATTGTCCCTGAGCTTTTGTTTTTGTAGACTATCCTCTTTATTTTATTGATTATTGTTGCTGGATTTTTATTTATTTTTTGCCAGTTCTGTGTCTTGAACTCAGAGCCTGGACACTGTCCCTGAGCTTCTTTTGCTCGAGACTAGCAGTCTACCACTTGAGCCACAGAGCCACTTCTGGCTTTTTCTGTGTATGTGGTACTGAGGAATCAAACCCAGGGCTTCATTCATGGTAGGTAAGCACTCTACTGCTAAGCCACATTCCCAGCCCATGCTGCTGTGTTTTGATTCGGTTTCTTTTTCTTCAACCTGATTATTTCATTCTTTCTACTAATTTGGGGTTTGGTTTCCTGGTTCTTTTAGATATAGTGTAGGTTTTCTAGTTCAGTATCTTTCCTATTGAGTTAAGAAAAGGTTGTTACAGTATCCTTTTATGCCTTCCTTTACTATACCCGTGGATTCTGATAATATTTTCATTTTCATTTGTTTCTAGGTTCAGTTCATATCTTGAAATTTGGCATGAAAACAATTCACTTTATCGTGCACTAATTATTTAACTAAATTAAATTCTTTTACTGTAATTATAATTTAACTATTGAATTATAGTTGAGAAATTATTCATACCCATGCTATATATATAATTTCCACCTCAATTTCCATCCTTATGACATGTGATCTGCATGTGTGCTCAATCTACTTTCAACAGTTAAAAATTGTGGATTTTTTTTTTCCTATCCCATTTCATGATCCTTACTGAGAACATTCTGTATGTTAATGAGAGAAGTTTTACTTATAAGTTGGTTCACTTGTTATGTTAGTGTGTGTGAAAATCACCTGGTTAGCATGGAAATTAACTTTGATGCTTCTCTGTTGATTTTGTCTGAATGATTTCTCCATAAATACTTCAGCTTTTATTCTACTGAGGACTACCTAAAAGTCTTCTAATAAAGTTCAGTGCTTGGACAGAATGTAAATCTATATTCTGAGTTACTATTTCCTCTTGTAGATTTGATACCTTCTATCATTGCATAACAAATTTTCCACTTTTCATTGCTTTGATTGAAGTCTACTTGTGTGACATACTGCAGAATCATCTGTTTTCTTTTGGCTTTTATTGGCCAGAACTGCCTATGCCACACCTTTCTTGGGATCATTGAGGACCTCTGGTGTTGAAGTGAGTATGTTGGAATCAACCTATTATTTGGCTTTAAATTTTTGTTCATTCAGCCATTCTAGTTCTCACAGGTAGCATTTTCTGCATTTCCACTTCCAGTCATTGTTGAAATCATGTCTCATTATTGCCATTATGTAACTTGTTCTCCAGATTTACTGATGCTTCTTACACTCTTTCTCTACTTTTAGAAACCTCCGTGGTTATTGAGTCTAATAGTAATGTATTTTTATTTCTTAATTATGAGTATTCATTTCTCTATTACAGATGTTCTCATAATTAAGGAGCTTAAAATAGATTTCAGAAAGCTATTTTGGGATAATTACATTAACCTGGGATAATAATACAGATGATAGAAAAAGAGAAAAACACTTACACAAGTAATAGATCACAGTCCATGAGTAAATGTACAGATATGTACAATGAAATCTTTTAATATTTTAAATGAAATATTAAAATCAAACACAAATTGCAACTGCATTGTATTCCTCCCACAATTTTTAGTATTGGAGATCTAATTTTACATTGTTCTACAGTAATTATGACAAAAAAGTATTTTAATTTTCCTTCTGCATAAGAGTTGTATATTGGTTTGCTAACATATTTATATGCTTAGAACATTCTCAGCCCCCTTACATACACATTCTAATGGGTAAGTTTTATACATTTGTGTATATTTTTCCAGTTCATTAGTTGTTCTGATTTTTGGGCATAATATTTTAGTATTTCTTGTAGAACAGGTCCGGTGAAATATATTCTCTTAATTGTGCTTGTCTGGAAATAACTTGTTGTAGATATATGTACATATATATACATATATATATATATACATATATACACTATATATATTGCCTTTGATATCTTATATGCATTCCTGTCTACATTAGGAACTTTAAATTCTGTCAATACATATATGAACAAGCATTTCTATGTTTTGGCCTTCATAAACATCTCCTGAATCTCTCAAATGCTAATATTTCCTTTTTAAAACACTGTTGCCAATGTTGGCAAAACGTTTTCAATATATCTTCACTGTTACTTTCAGGTTACTGTTTAGTTTCTGTATGTTCACTTAGATTTTCTTCAAGCTCACTTTTTTCTTCTCCTTAGAAGACATAACTAACATGATAGGCTTCCATTGTGAAATTTCACGCATACAAATACTTTTCTTGAACCACTTTGTCCCTCATTTGGATTTCCATCTTGCCTCCATGCTTTTTGAATAATGACTTGTTGAATTTATATAGATTTCTTCAGAATGTGTGTGTACACACACATATGCACATGCGCGCACATATACACACACACACACAATTACACTCACAGGCATGGCAGAGAGAAACAAAGGTACGTTCATCCTCTATTGTCCCCTATGTTCCCTTCTTTTCAGTTTCTCAATCTATATATGTTCAAAAGATAGTAGTAATCACCACATTTTGTGATGTTGGCCTTGGAACTGGAATTTCAATGTAAAGCTTACCTACAGTTCTCTCCTCACCACCCATGTTGGAGGCACCTCTCTCCATAAAGGTACTCAAGGCTCGATCAAACCCTTTTTTTCATCATATAAATAAAAATAAAATTCAAATTTTTGCCAGTCCTGGAACTTGAACTCAGGGCCTGTACATTGTGCCTGTGCTTCTTTTACTCAAGACTGGCACTCTACCATAAGTGGCACTTCTGGCTTTTTCTGTGTATGTGGTATTGAAGAATCAAACCTGGGCTTCATGCATGATTGGCAAACCCTCTACCACTAAGCCAGATCCCCAGGAATAAGACAATATGTTGGAAATGAACTGCATAACTTGGGAAGGAAGGCTAAGGGGGAGGGAAAGTGGGAGAAAAATGAGAGAAGGGGTAATAAACTTGACAAAAAATTTACTCACGACCTAATATATTTAACTGTAACTCCTTTGCATATCACCTTTAAAATAAAATTAAATTTAAAAAGAAAATAAAATTCCCTCATCTGATATTTGAGCTCTTATTCTGGTTGATGTTGCAGGAAGAGCTGTTCAATATGCAAGGTCTGTGAGCAGAGCTTGCTATAGAATCTTGCTTTAATTACACTATGCTTCTGAAATACGCTCTTCAATTGAAGAATTTTTAGTTAGCCTGGCCTGTCACATAACCACATGACATAAACTCTGACTAAAACACAAAGTTTTTCACACAGGTGGAGCTCGTTGCACTAAGATAAAGATAACAGAATGTTTGGTTTCTCTGGTATTTATATAGGACTCTATACAGTTACACACTGAGACCAAAGGTGCATTTGCATAAGAATGGTTAACAATGGAATAATAGCTATGTGTAGATGATCATATGAACGCCAAGAAAAGGAGACAAGAGACATTTTTAGTTGTCATTGTTGCTGTTTTCATTTTCTTTTCCTTTATTCTTGTTTGGTTGTATGGGGAGGGGGGAAATTGAGTTTACCAAAAAAAGTCAAAGAAGGTTGATAAAGTACAACAATGCTACTCACTAGACACTATGTGGAAAATGAACTGTTATATCCTGTGGGTGGGGACAGGAGGGAAAAAACAATGAAAGAATGACAGAAGAGAAGACATGGTTAAAAAGAATTGTACTCATTATTCATTACCTGAAGCAGGTGACTATAATCTCTCTCTGTATCCACACCACAATAAAATTAAAAAATTATAAAATAAATGAAAAAAGAAGCTATGAGACAGGAAGTTATAGATGATGGGGTTGACAGCTGAGCTGAGGTAGAAGAACAAACCTGACACACAAAGAATCAACCAGACCCGCTGAGGAAAAATGGAGCAGCAGACATAGTATGGAGAGGCCTGTGTGTCACATGTAGGCCTGGACTTCCTACCATGGAGGCTTTTCAGAAAGAGGTGTGTCTCCAAGACTACATGGAAGCTACAAAGTGCTCTGCACAGATCTAACACCTGTGCACCCCAGGATCAAACAAAGGAAGATTAAAGAGTCTTGGGGAATAAAATAAAATAAAAGTAGGCTGGCCTGGGATCTGAGATGAGAGGTTCTGTAACTTCCTTCAATCTCTGCTTGTTTAAATTAAAAAAACATGTTCTTGCAGCTTGAACAAGATATGTTTAAGTATCAGAGGAAAGAGTTTTTTTTTTTTTACATTCTCCTTATGATTGGAATTTTACTTGAATGCCTACTTATGTTTACTTAAATACATTTATAATCCCTTCTCTGTGGAGTACAAATTTCACCCCCCAAAGAGATTCTCCAAACTCTTTTTCCTTGCTGACCTTTTCCTCCTTGACGATGTTCTACTTTATTTGACTAATTGCATTTTATTATTTACTTTACCCATCAGATGCCTGGCGCCCTGTCAAAGACCCATTTGTTACACACTCTCCTGTTATCACCATACCTTGTTTTCCTTCCTTCCTTCCTTCCTTCCTCCTTCCCTCCTTCCTCCTTCCCTCCCTCCTGACCTCCCCTCATTCCCTTCTTTCCTTCTTTCCTTCCTTCCTACTTTTTCTTTCTTTCCTTTCCTTTCTTTGCCAAACCTGGGCCTAAACTCAGAGCCTGGCACTGCCCCTGAGCCACTTTGTGCTTAAGGCTAGTGCTCTACCATTTGAGCCACAGCACCACTCGGGGATTTTTCTGAGTAGTTTATTGGAGATGGATGTTCCTGTCTGTGATGGGCTTTGAACTATCTTCCTCAGCTCTCAGCCTCCTAAGGAGCTAGGATTACAGGTGTGAGCCACCAGTGGCCAGCTGGCAATTGAACTTTGACTGTGGTTCAGGATCATCCAGCCATTTAGCTAGGGCTAAACTCAATAACAAACACTATAATTATACAAGACCGTTTCAGTTAAAAGCAAAATAGGTCTCACTAAGAGATGCTCCATGGCAATTCCCATGATGACTGTGTCCTAGTGTGTACAAGGACTATGATGTCACAAAGGACTTTGTGGGTGGGCGTTGACATCTGGCTACATATACTAATGGGCTGGAGATCATTGAGGAAGAGATAGGAGTACTGCAGGTGTGATGTGCAGAGGCCATAAGTACAAGAAAAGTATGCAGTACCCTCTATTGATAACATGGCCAGGTAAAGAGCCTGCTAATGAAAATGATAATTTGTTTTGCTTTGGTCTTTTGGAGCCAGTCCTGGATCTTGAACTCAGGGCCTGGGCACTGTCTGTTAGCTTTTTCTTTTCCACTCAAGCTAGACCTCTACCACTTGAGCCTCTGCCCCACTTTCAGCTCTTTTCAGTGGCTAGTTGGGGATAAGAATCTGCTGGGGCTGGCTTTCAACCACTGATCCTCAGATCTTGGCGTCCTGAGTCACTAGGCCTGCAGGTATGAGCCATCAAGTGCCTCACTAGGTATTTCTCTGATGGCTTAAGAGGATTAGAGTTCATCTAGTTTGCGATGTTGGGCAGGGGAAGGAGGAGTGGTGCCTTCATAGGAAAATGCCATTTTTGAAGCCTTATTTGGCATCTTTTCTCTCGCCTTGACAATTATGTTGAAGTAGTTGAACAAAAGGGTTTCAAGTCAATGTGTCATTTTGTGTACAAGGCATCTCAATTGCCATCACCTCCTTCATGATTCCCCCATTTCTCCCAATCCCCCCATCCCTTTGACTTCCCTGATTCTATATGTACTTAGGCACACTGAATATTATGACTGTGTTTGCCCACACACCCTCTCCACATTCATCTGCCCACCCACAAACCTAAATTAAGGTGATCCCTTGCTACATCTGGAGAGGTAATCGGCTAGTCAAAGAGTCTCCAGCATCATTCCCAATTTATTTATAAAAATATTCTAGTTTTGTCCTATGAACTGTAGGATAAGAGCTGGAAACAGTTTTGAGATTTGGCTCTGTAAAAGAAATGGGTCCATAATGACATTATTTACATGCAGTGTGATCTATGCATGTGTGGATTGAGTATAAAGGCAGGTGTGGAGGTTCATGGTTATCAGTGGGCATTAGTGTGTTATCGTCTTTTGATCAATGCTTATCTGAAGTCACTTCTTCTGGAACTGTTTCTATGATTATAAAATATTTAATGATAGTATTCTTTTATGGTTATTATTAATGGTACCATCCCTTTATTGTGGTGATGCTAGAATGTCATGGTAATGACAAGTTACTATCTCTTCCATGCTTATAATTTCATCTGCTTTTGTGTGTATGAGTGTGTGTGTGCATGTTTGTGTGTGTGTGTGTGTGTGTGTGTGTGTGTGTGTGTGTGTGTCCATACTGGGACTTGAACTCAAGGACTCCCAACTCTTCCTTAGCATTTTCAATCTACCACTTGACTCATACGTTTTTGGTTAACTGGAGGTAAGAGCCTCCTGCTCTTTGTCATCTTCAGACCATGATCCTTAGAGCTTAGCCTCCTAAGTAGCTAGAACTCCAGGAGTGAGCTACCGGCACCTATCTTGTTTGATTGGCTATTTTCCATCAGGCCATGGTTATCTAGTGCAGACTTGACTGCCAGATGTGGCTGAGTCATTTTGGACATGTAGGAAGTCAGTTTTTCCTTTGACATGTACCTGTCATCCTAGCTACTCAGGAAGCTGAGATCCTAGTGAGGATCACTTTTTAAGGCCAGTCTGAGCTGCCCACACACACAGAAAAAGCTGTAAGTGGTGCTGTGGCTCAAGTAGTAGAGCATTGGCCTTGAGAAAAAGGAGCTTAGGGACAGTGCACAGGCTCAGAGTCCAAGACTCAGAACAGGAAAAAAGAAAAAGAATATTATTGGGGTCCAAATCCAGGTCCCTTGACTTAACATTCCCACTCCTGCTTTCTACAATATTCCATGGCCCCTTGAACAAAATCATCATCCAAATAGAAGAAATACAGGCCTCAATCAGCCCTGAGTTCCCTTCACAACACGGTATGAGATTTCAGGGACATTCTATGTGCTAAATCAACACCATGCAGCTATTGGAAGAGAAACAAAAGGATTCTCGATACTTTCACCATATTTTTGCTGTGGTTCTCTCATCACAGTGGGGGACTTTTTCCAGAAAATGGTCTCTTGAATAGTTATCTGGCCGATTTCTTTTGGCCAAATAACATACCTCTCTTTAGTCTTGGAGTGAAATAGGACCTCAAATTCCTTCGCTCCAGGGGAACATATCTGGGTGAGGTTTTGGGATAGGGAGATGTCCATGCAGAATGAAGAAAGAGCTGACATGACCCACTTACCTTACAACACATGGGTGAGTTGGAAGGCCACTGCCAGAGACTCAGTCCACTCCTCCACAAAGCTTTAGAACAGCCCTTCAATGTGGAACGGAGTCCAGCGTACCACAAACACTAGGACCAGAACGACTGGAAGAGAGTGAGAAATGAGAGGGCAGAAGGCAATATGGGTGAAACAGGCTTGATGAAGCACTCCCTGTGTGTGCAGTTCCTTCTAGAAGTTTCTTCCACTGCCTCAGTGAAGCTAGAACCACTGTAGGCACACTAAATTCCAGAGCGACTCAATGTAGAGTCTTCTAACAGAGACGTTCAGTATATAGTATCTAGGTCCATTTCTGTATAAATGTGTGTGTGTGTGTGTGTGTGTGTGTGTGTGTGTGTCTTTGTCTCTCTGTCTATCTGTCCTAGGGCTTGAACTCAGAGCCTTAGCTTTTGTGCTCAAGGCTAGCACTCTACCACTTGAGCCACAGCTCCACTCCCAGTTTTTTGCTGGTTAGAGAGTAGTCTTATAAAGTCTCCTGCCCTGGCTGGCCTCGAACTGAAATCCTCATATCTCATCTTCCTGAGTCACTAGGATTACAGGTGTGACTCACCAAAACCTAGCTTAAGTTTTCTGTATGATAATTTATCTAATGGATTTCCTTAGAAGATTAAAAAATAAAAAGGAATCAGCACTATGGCTCAAGTGGTAGAGCATCCACCCTGAACAGTGACAGTGCCCAGGCCCAGAGTTCAAGCCCCAGGACCAACAAAAGAAAAATAAATTAATAATATTTTGACTTTCTCTCAAAGTTCTAAGGACATAATAATAATAAAAGAGAATTATTATTATTATTATTATTGGAAATGACATAGGCTACAAGTTAGAATGTAGAAGCCACACAAACTGGTTGCATTAATAAAGGGCTGTGTTGGAGGAGTTGGTGTTGATTAAAGTCACAGATGAATAAGGAACGGTTAAATACATGAGAGTCTCCCATTATTATTAGGATTGGAACTTATAGGTCAAATCAGCTCAGGATATGTTGGGGAGGTGGGGAAATATTTAGAAGGTAGTTGGAAGAAGTAGATTATGGGTGGTTGCTCTTGGGTAGAGATTGCTCCAAGACCATGTCTTTCCCTCTCTGTCTCTCTCTCTTTCTCTCTGTCTCTGTCTCTGTACTCCTCTGTTTCTCTCTGTCTCTGTCTTTTTCTCTGTGTGGTTGCTCTTGGGTAGAGATTGCTCCAAGACCATGTCTCTCTCTCTCTCTCTCTCTCTCTCTCTCTCTCTCTCTCTCTCTCTCTGTCTCTCTCTGTCTCTGTACTCCTCTGTTTCTCTCTGTCTTTGTCTTTATCTCTGTGTCTCTTTATCTCTCTATCTCAGTTTCTGTCACTGTTTCTGTCTTTGTCTCTCCTCTCTGTCTCTACCTCTTTTTCTCTCCCTTTCTTTTGTCGGTCATGGGGCAAGGCTACTGCTCTACCACTTGGAGCCACAATGCCACTATTAGATTTTTGGGTGGTTCACTAGAGATAAGAGTATCATGAACTTTCCTACCTGGGTTGGTTTTGAACCATGATCCTCAGTTCAGATTTCAGACTTATGAATATCTAGGATTACAAGTGTGAGCCACCAGGCGTCGCCTCCATATTCTATTTTGAAGCAACCGAATAACCTAAATATGTTAACTTTTTCAGAGGGGAATGGTGATGATGAGATTGTGGATGGAATTTATCCCAGATAGCTAAGGACAGTGCATTGCCACAACTGTCTGTATAGGAAACAGACTTTAAAAGCCTGAGCAAGCTTGAGGAAGAAAGATGGATTATGGGATTAGGTCATCTATCAGATCAACTGAAGTACTTTGCAAGGAATGACCACAACTCCTTTGTTCTCACAAGCAAGAAATGAAGACTTCAAAATAGCAAAAGGCAGAGCCTTACACAACATCTTGGTGACTGGTTTTGGGAGGGTCTATGAATATTTACGTTCATTTCTTCAACCTCCAGGGATTTGTCTTTCTTCATCTGAAAGAGAAGTTGGAAGATCTGGTAACAGTCAGATGTGTCACTGTGATGCCATCTCAGGATGTGGGACTCAGACTGCCCAGGCTGGCTTTGAGCTGGGATCGTCAGATCTCAGACTCCTGAGTAGCTAGGATTACAGGAGTGGGCTACTACTGCCCATATCTTTTTCTTCTTCTCCTCTTCCTCTTCCTCCTCCTCTACTACTTCCTCCTCCTCCTCCTTCTTCTCCTCCTGCTCCTCAATTTTGGAATGAAGAGGTGTGTAGCCAGATAAAGGAAGCTTTAATAATTCATAAATGATGATTAAATATCCAGGAATCAATGTCAAAGATAGTTCATCCTCGGGTATATGTTTTTTTTTTTCTAATTTCTCTTGCCAAATAGGACCCTAATTCACTCTTAGGAAATGTTTACTCCTCCCTCTATTACTTGGTCATTATTTTGGCTGGAAATGACCCCAGTTCCAGCTCTCATGATTGTTCTTATGTAACCTGGCAAACCAGATCCTCCAATTAGCAGGCAAAGTGGTCGGATAATGAGATTTCCAATTTTGGACCAAAGAGATTTCCGATTTTTGCTTCTAGGTCTTGGGAACAGAAATATAGTTTTCTGTTAATTGGGACTGACAAAGGGAGCCATCCTTCTCCCTAATGTGAGGTCTACATTTACAAGAGCAACTTGTTTTCCATGGTGAGAAAAGAGCTTGGAGCCAGAGTGGGCTGCTAACTAGAATTTAAGGTTCAAAACAGCACCATGCCATGCATGAGCAGCAATGACACAGAAAACCATCCAGGCCTTGGATGACATTTTGAGTATTGCTGGAAATATCCTCACCAAGAGCCAACTGTACATGTGGATTTACAATGGATACCCATGTTCTACTAGATTGTATTGTTTCACCACTGGCCAAAGTTGTGATCAATTAAGATGAACCTAGACATAGTCTACTGTGCTATAAAAAAAAGACACATTCAACCCGGGTGCCAGTGGTGGCGCACTCCTGTCTTCCTAGCGATGCAGGAGGCAAAGATTTGAGGATCACAGTTTGAATTCAGCCCTGGCAGGAAAGTCCATGAGACTCTTGTCTCCAATGAAGCACCAAGAGGACACAAGTGAAGCTCAAGTGGTATACCACTGGCCTTGCATGAAAAAGCTAAGGGACAGTGCCCAGGCACTGAGTTTAAGAAAAAGAAGGAAGAGGATGAAGAAGAGGGGAAAAAAGAGGAGGTGAAGGAGGAGGAAGAGTAGGAGGAGGAGGAGGTGGAGAAGGAGGAAGCACACCAGAATGTGATGGCCACAGAAAATATTAATTCTAGCCAGATACTGGTGGCAAACACATGTAATCATAGCAACTCAGGAGGCTGATATCTGAGGACCAAGGTTCTAAGCTAGGCTGGACAGTAAAGTCTGTGAGACTCTTATCACCAAAAATACTCCCCAAAAGCTAGGAGTGGAACTATGGCTCAAGTGGTAGAGTGCCAGCCTTGAGCACAAAAGCTTAGGGACAACACACAGGCCCTAAGCTTAAGCCCTATGACTGTCACACACACACACACACACACACACACACACACACACACACACATTGCTTCTAAAATTCAACAAACACACAACCTGTCTTTACCAAATATAAATACTCCTTGAAGTCAAATACCTGTCAGGACTACAAGGGTTCTGAGTACCCCCTGGCATAGTTAGTGCATGTGATCATCTCTCAATTATTTGCTCAATAGCTCCACACTGCTCTCATAAGCTGAGAGATCCATAGGCCTGTTAGGTTTGGCCCCTTAACAAGAAAGGGAATAGTGCAGTGATATACAAAGAAAACAGAAGGAAAGGAAATGTTATCGTAATGACACAGTCATACCCAACTGTTTTGGAGAACAGAAGAGGGCGCTTATCTTAGCAACAACATGTGGCCGGCAGAGAATGTTAAATCACAGTTATTACTGCAGCTTTTATTATGCTGAGCCCACTTAAAATATGTAAGGGAACAAAATTATTGTTTTAGTGACAGTACTGGGTCTTGAACTCAGGCCCTAGGCACTGTCCCTTAGCTCTTTTACTCGAGCGTGGTACTCTAATCCTGGAGCCACCGCTTCAATTCCAGCTTTGTACTAGTTAATTGGAAATAAGTGTCACTTGGGTGTGTCTGCAGAGGCTGGTTTTGAACCTTGATCCTCAGACTGGAACCTCATGAGCAGTAAGGTTTTCAGCCATGAGCCACCAGAGCCTGGCCAAACGTCACTTTTTGCGTTCTCAATGGTAATTTCATCAAATAAAACATTAAGCGTACATATCACACAGTTCTTTTGTGGACAAGACCTCCTGTATGGGAAGAATTTTCACTGAAAGGACATCCCATATCAGGCCATTTATGTTGCCAGCAGTTGCAGTTATAATACAACTAGCGCATCAGAGGATGGATGAAAGACTAAATATTTATGCGACTGCCCAGTATTTTAACATAAGTTGAAAGGACTGACAAAATGAAATCCAAGCCATTTGTCAGGTCAATATTAAATGCTGCTTTAGCATGAATAGTAATTTCATTTCTCTTTAGATGCTTAATGAAGATACTCAACATTGTTTCTGCTGTCCTCCAAACTGTGTGTGTGTGTTTGTGTGTTTGTGTGTGTGTGTGTGTGTGTACGTACACAGGTACTGGGGCTTGAACTCAAGACTTTGAGCTCTTATTTGGCTCATTTTGCTCAAGGCAGGCCATGTGCTACTCGATCCATACCTCCGTTTCTGGCTTTTTGCTGATTAATTATGGGAGAAGACACCCTGGGATTTGCCTGCCCAGACTGGCTTTGATCTGTGATCCTCAGATCTCAGCTTCCTGTGTAGCTAGGATTACAATTGTGAGTCACTGGTGCCTGACTATATCTTTCAAGCTTTTATTGAGAGGGGTGAAAAAGGAAGAATTATACATGTTAGCATTCAGAAATCTTTCTACCTCATTCTTTCCCACTGAGTTACATTGAAAGCAACAGGGAGCTGGGCACAGGTGCTCATGTCTGTAATCCTAACTACTCAAGAGGCAGGGGAGGGGGACAAATATGATATCACTGTATGACTATCAGCAATGCTATGATGGCAGTATACAATAGGCACGTGAGTGGAAGTGCATCTGTAGTCATCTCCAACAGGAAATCGCTTTCTAATTTACAAATGGCTGACAGGTGACTTACACTTATTCCCAGTCTTGATAGTGACTTCCTGAAAATGTATTTCACTGTATCTGAGTTTCTTGCTATTACTGTTATTGGCTAGAAAGACATGTGAGAAAAAAATGGTACATGTTAAGAATGCAAATAGTATCATTATATGATAATTTCCAAATTAGTTTCCTTATCTCCAAAGCACAATTTGTTTCCTGGTATTTAAAGGCAACTCCTGTGAAGAGCACAAAGCTTGAGTAGAACTGTGTCTTCATTTCTTTGTATAACATGAAACCAGAATAATGCATTTCAGACATATGGAAAAAGTCCACAGAAGTCAAAGCTGAATAAAGAGCAGAGAATATGGAGGACAAAAGGCACTAGAATACCATGAAAATACTGAGAGGAAAAAAATGTTCACAAAACCGACAATTCAGTGAAAATGTCTTCCAAGAGGCAAGGTCAAATAAGGACATTTTCAGGGAAGACCTGCCTGTGGTCCATGAGCATGGATGAGGAGACTCTCCACGGGCTGAACGTCAATCCATAGGCAGACACTTGGCTCTTCAGGAGTAATCAGGTACCTCTTCAACCTTCATGTCAGGAAATTTGGACCTCACTGAAGGACGTTTAGAAATGCAGAACTGACGGAACAGATGTATCTCTCAGCCCTGTTGGCACTGGAGGGAGTCATGCAGAGAGAAGTGTGTGCTATCCACACCAGACCTGTCCACTCTCTTCTCCCTCCTGCCATGAATCAGGCTCATGAAATGGCTCAGATCATTTGCAAGGCACTCACTACCAGCCATAGTGAATGAACAATACTATTTTGTGTCATGTAGAGCATCCTTGAAGACCAAAGTACCAATTTATGATGTGTTTTGTTTATCAGTATGAACTCCTTATTACTCTACTACAATGTCAGCATATATATGTTACCCACTGTGGCAAGTATCACTTGATATTCTCGAAAGCATTATAAGTAATGGGATGAACACATCTTGACTCATGGATTTCCAATGAACTGAGTCCTGATGTTAACAAGAGTCGGACATGATAATTTAGCATAATTTCTAAAGCAACATTTGAATATGGAGCTTTCTGTTCTGGCTCAAGAACACTATGGGGGACAATTGAGGAAATCTAAATATGAGTATTTGGAAAATATGAAACAGCATGGAGTTTAGCTGATTAAGGCAAAACTGCACTAGCATGTATGAGTCCCGGGTTCAATACCTACCATCATGGACACACACACACACACACACCCCAGAGAATACATACATATATATATATATATATATGTATATATATATAATGATTATGTGCATATTCATGTATACCTTAAATGTATCTTATGTGTGTATAAACATTTGTATATTTTATGTGCACATACATAGAAATGTGTATGTAAACATGTGTGTTATGCTTTATGTATATATAAATTGCCACCTATATTTGTATATAATTATATAGGCTTATGTACATTCTATTTATGTAACATGTATATGAATATATGTATAAATATATAAGTTACACTTACATATATACATACACATACATATGTACATACACTTACTAAAGTTAAATTTAGTAGAAAAGAGTTAGTACAGATATAAAAGAATACCACTATTTTTCAGAAGTATATAAATTTGAGCATGAAGGACTATGATATTTGATAAAGACTTTCAAAAATATGTATGCTGTCACATATGCTGACACTGTTCTAGAACAAGTAAAAAAAACAATTATATGAAAAATTCTAAGAAACTTTGGGGGAAATATTTTGATTTTCTTTTTAGTATTTGGAACCTTTCCTTTGTTTTTAATTGCACAAAAATATATGAAATTAATAAACACTCCACCTGTAATAATAATAATATGAAAAAGTAGTTTAATTCCAGGAAGAATACCTTCCTGACTGATAGAAATGACCTTCTGTATGACAAAACTGTGACAAATTGTATATATTTAATATTAAAATTTGCTTCTGTTTATACATGTTAGGTTAAATCAGTGGATACAGTTTCATATTGTCTAGTACACAGTTTTATGTATGAAAGACATAAATGTATGAATGATGATACATTATTAAATGGTTTTCCTTTCATTTTTGATGATGTTGTTATTTGGGGGCTTAAACTCATATCCTACACTCCACCCTTGGGTTCTTTTTGCTCAATACTAGAGGTCCAGCACTTTGAGACATAGCTTCACTTCTGGATTTGGGGTCCTTCATTGTCAATACGAGTCTCAAAGGGACTTTTCTGCCCTGCCTAGTTGGTCTTCCTTTCTTATGTTAAAAACATAAGCAAACACAACTCACTTAGTTTAGGTTGTGCACCTCATGGAGCTTGAACCCACAGCCAGGGTTTGTATCTGAGCATTGTCATTCAAGTCTAGCACTCTACCATGTGAGCCACAGCTCCAATTCCAGCTCTTTTTGCTGGTCATTTGGAGGTAAGCATTTCAAGGTCTTTCCTCCCAGGCTGGCTTTCAACTACAATGCTCAGATCTCAACTCTTGTGTAGCCATGATTCCAGGCATGAGCCATCTGGGTGTAACAGGTATTGCATTTTCAAGAAAGATTCTCAACTTACACTAAAGTGATTTAAAAATTCATAATACTCCTAGGAAGATTCAGCATGAATGCTGGAAGTGGATTTTGAAATAAAGGGAGCTATTCTACAAAGAGAAGGACACAGAATTGTTCCAAAATAGAAGATAAGTGTCAATAGCATATAGTAATTGCACTAAGACACATTGCTATCACATTTACCTTCATAAATAACACCTAAGTGGAATCAAGCTCATCCCTCAATTTCGCTCTTTCCTAATTTTCCTCCTAACATTGTTCTTAAAATGTTACCTTCCATTTGATAATTTTTAAACTCTCTCCCCCTTGCAGCCTGAGCAAGTAACTAGAAATGTCCTCTCTGCTGTAAAAAATCACTTACAAAGCAACTGTTCTTGACCTCACTGGTGAAAATCTGGAGTGGAATGCTATCATCCGGATCTTCCTCTTTTTCCAGGCTGGTATACCTGAGCCATTCAATAAGAACCCAAAGTAATACATTATTATCTAGTAACTGAGTTTTCACATCAGTCTTTATACTTATTATGATTTCTATCTATATTTTGTTGTCCACAAACACTCATGGATCAGTTATGCATTTGAATAAATGAAATAACATTGGAGGAAAGTAGGATAGGATTGAGAAATGCGCAGATAGCCCTGCACAGTGACATTTGGGAAGGAATCAGAGCCAGTGTTTAAAGCGTGACTATCTAGAAGGGAGGGCCAACATTTTCCTAGACAACCAAAAGCAACAGGTGCTGGGAGCTAGCTCCAGGCAGCCTGGGAACATAGATAGCGCCAACCCTGGGGATTTCCCTAGAGTCTGTGCATGGTTTCTAAGCTTTTGTGCCTCAGGCTATGGCTCTACCACAGGAGCCATAGCTCCACTTCTGAATCTTCTGGGGGTTAACTGGAGATCAGAGTCTCTTGGACTCTCCTGCTCAGACTGCCTTCAAACTGCAATCCTCAGCCTCCTGAGGAAGAAAAATTGCAGGATGGAGCCTTTATTGCCTGATGACTTAGATATGTATTTTCAGAGAATGTTAATTCATCATTTAATGTGAAGGAAAATTTAGAGATTATAATCAAAGTGTCATAAAATACAGAATGTATGTTACTTAGAATTGCAGCCAGGAGGGCTGGATATATGGCCTAGTGGGGAGAGAGCTTGCCTCATATACATGAGGCCCTGGGTTCGATTCCCCAGCACCACATATACAGAAAACGGCCAGAAGTGGCGCTGTGGCTCAAGTGGCAGAGTGCTAGCCTTGAGCAAAAAGGAAGCCAGGGACAGTGCTCAGGCCCTGAGTCCAAGGCCCCGGACTGGCAAAAAAAAAAAAAAAAAAAAAAAGAATTGCAGCCAGGATAAACAACAACCATAATGAATGAGTGAGCCTTTATAACGGATATTGGCTTTCAATTCTACATTCACAAACAAAGTGAAATATTAAATATAAGCACTTGCTTAATACCTTTGCAGGAAAAAGCACCATTTTTCCTTTTCTTGGGTAAAACTGCAAATTAAAACGATAGACAATATTTAGTGACATTTCATAGACATGATCTTAAGAAATCATGAAAGGTGAAAATACTGTCAATTTATTGGTATCCATGTGAACACAGACAAAACCGACCCCAGTGTTAACTGGGGTGTTGATGGACTGTGGCCTGTATGGTGATCTTACTGAGATGTTAAGTAGGCTACTGTAGAAGAGGAGTGGATTTGAATGGAATCACTGCCACTAGTAATCGAAGCCCCAACCATGGGCCAGTCTCACCCTTGCCCTACATTCAATCTCTGTGATAATACCAAGAAAGCTGGATGTGCTATTCAAACATTTAAAGAAATATAGTCATCCAGATTAAAGTACACAGAAGAAACAAGTTCTTTAAATAGAATATTCTTTATGCAGAAATACATAGAAAAAATTGCAATTAACCAACAGGAAACATGAGAAAACCACAATGCTTCACTTCCTTAAAGAATTTTCTGAAGTGTACAACATTGTCTCATATCCTGGAAAATTTATTTTACATTAGCATGAACAATGATCAAGATTACTGTAAGTCATGGTAGTGTGAGCTGAATTAGGAAGTGATGAATGCAGAATCACTCCTTTGCTATTTCACTGCAGATTCAGGGGCCAGTCTTACCTGATGGTGGCCTTGGCGTTCTCCATGGGCCAGACCAAAAGAAGGGACTTTCTGGAATGATCACCACCCTTCTCATTGTTCCCACATTCAGCCGTCCACAGGGCATGCAGTGGGATAACATTCTTAATCTTAAAGCATTTCTTATACCTAAAAAGAGCCACAAACACCATACCTCTAAATTTACATCCACAATGAGTTGTGCTAAGAACTAGTCTCCCAAACTAATCCCTTGATTTTTTTTCCTGTGTATTTTTTTTTCCATTCCGGGGACTTGAACTCTGGGCTTAAACTGTCTATAAGCTTCTTTGCTCAAGGAGGGGCACTTGAGCCCCAGACCCACTTCCAACATTTTCTGTGTATGTGGTACTGTGAAATTGACCCCAGGACTTCGTTCATGCTAGGCGAGCACTCTCCCACTAAGTGACATTCTCAGTTCCAACTATTCTTAGTTGTTTTTTTTTAATCATTTTCAACTATGGACAGGAGCTCATCAATCTGTCACATTCTCAGTTGTGTTGTTCTATCTATGTTGGAGTCAGGGCCTCTCTGTGTAGTGCAGCCTGATCCTAACTCTGGTTCCTACATCAAAGTCTGCATGTTGTGGCTACAGGATGGACAGCATGCTTGGTGGTGTTCTTCATTCTTGACCATATTCTCAACAGTAACACCACTTCAGAGACATGTGTGAAACAAACAAGGAATCCAATTCTTTAAAAAAAAAATTGGAAAAAGAATCTGTGGCATTAAAACCAGGGCTATTCAAATGCTATTTGCTAGTGAAATGCATTTTGTGCTGAGCAGAAGAGTGTGCAGTGCACACGTACTGGGTATTAGAAACAAGCAGTAAATCACTGAAGAGGAAGAGGTGCTGCTTCTTTCTCTTGCATCCTTCCTGTATCTGCACTGGGTCATGGATGAGCAGGGTTCTGCCAGGTTCCCTTGGGGACAGGGATCTGTCCCAATGATCGTCCTTCTTAGGAAGATGGCTTTCCTACTGCACAGAAAACACCACACATGGTCAGTGTTCAAACATAGGAGAGAGCTTCGTGCCAGACTTTAATGGTACACAATGCTACCATTCTCAACCTTGACTTCATAAATAACATCCAACGGACTTTGTGGTATGGGTTGAAAAGCAAGGAGAAAGCTAAGTCAGTTTGAATATGGATGCAGGAGAGATATGCAAACAGAGCCCTGGACCTTTTCCACTTTAGAAGATGGGCAAAAGAAGGAGGCCAGAAGCTGAATCTACTGTTAGAGGAGAGGAGGAGAGGGGCTGGTGAGAGAGTGGTGAGCCAGGGGAAATGAAAGAGCAAGGAGAAGCAATGTTTATGGAAACTGACCACTCTTCTGTTTGGTATTTAACATAGAAGTTATTGGTAAAGTTGAAAAATAATCTTGGTTATGCTATGAATATCTGGGAAAAGATCATTCCAATTTGATTTTCTTATACCATTATAAGTGACAAATGTCTATTCTACAAATGTCCTTCACATCTGATTTATATCAATATTCAAATTTTGTAGAGAAAGAGAAGAGAAAAACATCAAGTAATACTTAAAACACCAACAAAGTTCTGAAATATCAAGTTTTACAGTTATTTACTGTGATTTGTAAGGTGCACTATCATCCTACAGGTAAAAATAATTTTATGGGGGGCTGGGGATATAGCCTAGTGGCAAGAGTGCCTGCCTCGGATACACGAGGCCCTAGGTTCGATTCCCCAGCACCACATATACAGAAAACGGCCAGAAGCGGCGCTGTGGTTCAAGCGGCAGAGTGCTAGCCTTGAGCGGGAAGAAGCCAGGGACAGTGCTCAGGCCCTGAGTCCAAGGCCCAGGACTGGCCAAAAAAAAAATAATAATAATAATTTTATGGAATCTTTTAAAAATCTTGTTGGCTCAGGTATTTCTGGAGACAACCCAAAGTATTGTCCATGAAGACAAGCTCATGTCTCTAAAGGAATCTTTCTTTAGCTCAACTGTACTACACAGTAAAAATCACTGAAGCTAATTTTTAATGCAAAGATAAGCTAACAAATTGTTTGTTTGTTTACTGGGGCTTGAATACTGGGCATAGGAGCTTGTCCCTGATCTTTTTTTTCTTAAGCACTCTCATGGTTGAGCCACAGCACCACTTCAGTCTTTTTGTGAGTAGTTTATTGGCGATAAGAATCTCATGGACCCATGGTTCTCAGATCTAGCCTCCTGTGTAGCTGGGATTAGAGATGTGAGGCATTGGTGCCCAGCTGACCTACTACATTCTATCTCTAAACATTGTCACCATTGAAATGAATCAGGCAGAGACAAGTCTGTGATTTCCTATGTAAGGACTATCCATACTCCTCTCCTAAGTAAGGAACTTGATAATCCCCGCTTATTCTTAAAACCACTTACAGAGCCATTCTTCTGGAAATCATTCGCAGAGGGCCACAATGGAATATTCTGAAGTTCTTTCTCTTTTTGAATGTTGATATATCTGAAAAGTTCAACAATAATGAAAAAGAGCACAAAGAATGAGGGAGTAGTTTGAAAATATAGACTATCATTTGAAAAAAAAAATATGAGATCCAGAATGCAAGAGATAGCCTTAGGAAATTACATTTGAGAAGCAGACCTATTGTAAAAAAAACTGCTTTGATCAACACACACACACACACACACACACACACACACACACACACACACACACACACACACAGAGACAGCCTTGGATCTTGATCTTTGGACCTGAAAATTGACCCTGAGATCTTTAGCTCAGACCTAACACATGCTTACTTGATCCAGATTCCCACTTACAACTTATTGGAAAATCATTTCATGACTGGACTTCTTTAGAACCACAATCCTCAGGTCTTAACCTCCTGAGTAGCCAGGATGACAGTGACTGTGATCCTCCATACGCACTTAGAAAATACTCCCTTAAGTCTAACCTGCTGAAGTTAACAAGAATTTAGGGTTTGCAACCAAAATGTCTTACAAAATAAAAAATGCATTTTATTCCTAAAAGAAGCCATGATAAATAATTTCTATTACAAATAAGGAGAATCGATTGGGAACATTGCTTTGCAGGGACTTTTATTTACTCCCTATCAAATTAAAATATTAAGGATGAACAGTTTGGAATTACCTTTGAAGTAAAGAGCACCATTTGACCTTTAGCTGTGAAGAACTGCAATTGAAAATGAGAGACAATATTATAGTACATTTCACATTCGTGCTATGATTTTAAGTCAGTCCTTAGAGATAAAACGATTGTTGGTCCATTAGTGTCAATGTGAATATGGGTGGAATTAGAACCAGCTCATAACTGGGGTTTGATGGACTCTGGCTCTGACCAGTGATCTGCAGTGATTTCTTCTGCTCTTTCAAGAGAATATAGAAAGACTGCCTGCACACATTGGCAATAACAGTAGGAGGCAACCCATTTCTTTTCCTTTCTTTGCTTTCTAAACTTTCTTGAGCGTCTCTCGTGGCGCGATTTTTTTTTAATTTTTTTTTTGCTGTGACGATATTGCCCACGGCTTTGCACAGGGACTGAAATAGGGAATTGCACTGTTTTTTCCTTGCCTTTAAACCCTGTTGTTAGGGAGTCCCATTGGAGGGAAATAGGAGCTGAGGGTTTGACACTCAACCTCAATGTTTCATGATAAAAAAAATGTTTTAAAAAAAGAAGAGCAAAGATTTAGCGCCTTCACCTCAATGTTTACGAAAGAAGGAATGTTTTACTAACCACATGTGCTTAAGTTACCAGCTACTGTGAACTGCCAGAGATGCCAAAGCTTCAACCTGCTTCTACCTCACTGCCAAATGAGGAATGATGCCCGCATTATCTTGAATGGTGCAGAAACGCTAAAGACTCCAACTTCTCTGGACTAAGTTACATGGATGGCCCCTTAATTACTCCTCACCCCTTTTGTGGAAAGGGGCCCACATACATTTCTTATGTCAGCATTTGCCGCATGCCCACATATGCCATGTGTTTACAGCATCCCCTGCTAATTTATAAAACAAAAAAAGAGCAGATGTTTGGGATTCATGCTGCCCTTCCCCCAGCCCTTGTGCAGTGTAAAAACCTAGCCACTCCCATCTTCCGGCTTCAACCAGAAGAGAAGTTCCCGCCCCTGGGGGTGGCAAGTACGTGTGTGCCATCATGGCGGCAGAGCGCCCAGAGACCAGGCTCTTGGGAGCACTGTGGTCTCCGCCCACAGAGAAAGTTTCATGACATCACCTGATGGGCAGCCCAGCTCAGCCAATCAGTTAGTCATCCCAAGTCCCTCTCCTTCTTGCCTTTGTCACCGTAATAAATTCTTCTTCCCTCCCTCTGGATGAGGAGACCAGTAGACCATCCAGACTGGCTCCCTGGAATTTCTTTTCTGCATCAGACATGTGAGGGGGGTCTGATGGGGATTTCGGCATTTCTCCTCACCTCAGCAACGTCCTCAAAGATACGTCTTACTCCTTCTGCCAGCGGGAGGGGTAGGGCTGAGTTTCTTTCACAATTTGGGACCAGGCATCCCCCTGGGAGATAGGGGGAAGGGGGTCCCCCAACACTTAGAGATAAAAAGATTGGCTGTCTATCAGTGTCAATGTGAGTATGGGTGGAATTAGAACCTGCTCATAACTGGGGTTTGATGGACTCTGGCTTTGACCAGTTATCTTACTGTGTTGTGAATTAGACTTTAGTATGAAAAACAAATTGGATTGATGCGGAGAAACTTATTTTCTACTGTGTGCTATAAGCCACCTCAGCATAGGTGAGCTCACACCTGCACTGCCTTCAGTGTCCACAGTGATCGCACCAGACAGACCAAGGTGTGCTGTTCAAATACAAAAATAGCATTATATACACCAAATCATATGAAGAAATCATATGAACTTGGATGGAATATTTTCAATTCAGTAAGCAAGGATAAAAATTGGCAATAAAAATGAAAACATGGGAAAATTGCTGTATTTCATTTCTTTATAGAAATTTCAGAACTGTAATGTATTGTGTTATTTCCCAGGAAACACCCTCTTCATTGTTAAATCAATAATCAATACCACACCAAGTCTTTAAAGATGAATGCTGAAAGCTAAGTTACTCCCAATCAGTTTCTCTACTGTATGATTAATTTCTCCAATGTTTACATATCATACATGAGATTTTCTACTTTGCACGTTTTAAAAATCTGGTAATTTATACATACATAAAAATCACCATGAATAAGAGTATATTTACAATATTTGAATGTTTGCGATATTTGTGTGTGTCATCATCACCTTGTTATATTCTCCTTCTCTAAAAAGATCGGAAATCAATGTATGTACATATTACTCCTCCCAATCTGGCATATATTTTTGTTAGTCATGCATTATGCTTTTACAACTATTACCTGGGTATTGTAAACCAGATCACTTTAAACACTAATATTTGAATTTTTGTGTGGAGGCATTGTGTGTGTGTGTGTGTGTGTGTGTGTGTGTGTGAAAACACCATGAGTGGAATCAGTGGGCACTTAGCCATCCAATATTTATCTTCTTATGAAACACCAGACTTTATTCTATGTCTGCTTGTTTTTATTTCCATCAATAACACCTCTTCTCCTTTCCAATGCTGTGCTGTCCTGAAAACTGTTTCGCCAGGATAGTGAAACCCACGTTAGACCGCCTGCCTATATATATACACACAATGCCTGTTTACTGAGGCCATGCAGTGGAAATGTAATAACAGCCATCTACCACACAACAAGGAGGCTGGACAGTGCAATAGCTTTAGAAATAATGGAGCTTAAAATGATCTAATAGCCACATTTTAAGTTTTCCTTAAAGAGTAGTTTGGGGGGGAATGTCTACTCTTCTCTGAGTTGCATCAGCTTCCTTTAATTTGCATCCTGAGTACCCACAGAGCAATAAGAACCCAGAACATTCCATGAAATCTGCAACAGATAAGACCTGCAGAGACGGACACACACATGTCCACCTTCCCAATCATTTTTGATAATTTTTTCCAAGATGCATTCATCAGAGAATTAACAAATAAAGACAATGTGAGAATTATTTTTTTTGTTTGTCTCAATCTTATGAGGACATGTGCATTCTCTGAAGAGAGGAAAGATAAACTGCATGCCTGATATGTACCCAATGTATACACAGGTGGAAGTGCGGGTTGTGGTTTTGAGACCATGGATGATACACATTACACCACTTTGTGAATCCATGTGTTTCAACCTGTCTGGGACTATTCTCCATCTTCATGCAGGCTTAGAGATGTGTGCTAGAAAATTAACCTGTACTTTATCAGTAAAACCAATTTCAGAGCAATTCAAGCCCTTTGCTGTTTGCTGACCTAATTATATTATGGAATTAAAATCTATCTCCACAGGGAATTATTGGGAGTGTGAAATAAAATTGTCAAGCATACTTGCAGGGTTCACTAATACTCCCTGACTAATTTCAATTACTGTGATGCAGTACATAGGTAACACCTGGCCTTCCCAGTCTGAGTATCCACCCCCCCCCCCAAGAAGGTTCTCTAAACCTACTGAAAACCACTGGAACAGTCATTGCAATACTGACCCATTTGGACATGATGGAGTGTGTGCATAGAAGGTCATTATGAAGGTCAAAGGTGAGAGAGGGACCAAGAAAGCAATCATATCACAACATTTTTGTCTTATAGTAAATTCTAGATGAAATTGCTTCATACTTTCCATCTTTTCTGGAAATTTTACATGTAACTTTGTGGATTCACAACTACCTGATATCTGTTAGTCTTACCAGAAAGTGACTTTGAATTTCTCCTGGGGCCAGCTCAACACAAAAGACTTTCTGGAATTCCCATTTCCATTTCCTACTTTCTCCCCACATTTGGCCACAGACAGGATATGCATTGGGAGCATATGATTTACCCTAAAGCATTTCTTATATCTGCAAAGAGAATTAAACTCCATCACTCTTACTTTGTTTCAGAGCTCTACTGCCAGCTTTTTGGAGGGGAATTAAAGTTAACTTTTATGGACTTCCTGCACAATCTGTCTTTGACATTCCTCATGTCTCAGCCTCCTGAGCAGCTGGGATTATGGGGTTGAGAATACTGCCTTAGGCTTCTTAGTTTGTTACTTCCTGATTGGGAAGTTTGGCTCAGGTTAACTGAACACATTACTCTCTAATCACTCTAATTATTTTGTCATATCTAACTCAGATAAAGCCAATCACTGTTATTATTTTGCTTGTTTAATTTGCTTTTGAAGACAGGGCCTTTGCAGGTAATCTAGCTGAGACAGAAACTCTGGATCATCCTGCCTCAGACCCTCTGTGCTAGGACTAAAGGTGCTTCAGACCCTCTGTGCTGGGACTACAGGTGCTTCAGACCCGCTGTGCTGGGACTACAGGGATGGGCCAGCAGACCACATGGTCTTCTTCACTCCTGACAATGCTCTCTGTAGGAGCCAACACAGGTGCTGCATGTGTACTTAGAAAAAAAAACCCAGGGGATCTAAAATCAAACAAATGGAAGGCATATTTTTGTGGGCAGGAGAGTGTGTGGACCACACGTACTTGGTGTTAGACACGAGGCTCACATCAGTTAACAGGAAGAGGTGCTGCTTCCTCTTCCTCCAGCCTGTTCTCATGTGCACCATAATGTGGATAAGCAGGGCTCTGCTGCTGACTTCTGGGCACACAGGTCTGTGAAGCTGACCATCTTCCTCAGGAAGAAGGCTCTCCTGCTGTGCACAACACCACACACAGTCAGGCTCCACTATGGTGTAGAGCTTTGTGTCAAGTGTAATGGGGGCACAGTTCCACATGTGACCCTCCCAATCCCAGCCTGACTCTATCACACATACCCAGGGTGCTTGGTTATTTGATTTTTTTTAACACAAACAGAAAAACTGTATCACTTTTAAGACATGAGGAGGTCAGATATAGGAACAGAGTCCTGGACCTTTTCTTCACTAAGAGATGGGGAAAGACCAAGGCCAGAAACCGAGGCACCTGTTAGAAGAAAGGAGTAAGGTAAGGGTAAGGGAGGTGAAGTGATAGAGCAAGGCTAAGGATATGGCCACCGCAAAGTGACCAAATGTCATCTGTCAACTTGAGAAAAGCATTTTTATGGCATACCATGAATATTCTTAAAGAAGCAATTCCAAGTTGCTTTTGTTTTAACAAGAATTGTGACCCAACTGGACCTCCTTAAAACGTTATTCCCATTTTATTTATATCATTATTCTGTTTTGAGGAAGCAAACAGATGTGAAAGAACACCCAGCAGGATGTGATGCCCCTAGAGGAAGCACTTAGGATTCCTGGCCACACTGTGGTCCTGTGGGCAGCACTGTGGCTTTGTTGGGTATGGTGATGGCACGGAAGAGTGTGGAAAGCTTTGCTCACTGCTCAGGCACTGGCAGAGACTCCGCCACACTCACCCGTGGAGCCTCACTATGTCTCCTCTGACAATGTGAATACAATCGTCTTCAACACAGCCCTGCACAGTGTGAACAGGGGTCACTTTTCATGAACAGGGCTAAAGGTCAGAGGCAGTTCACAAAGGTCAGGAGAAAGCAGACAGAACCCTGGCCAGGGCGACCCCTAGAAGGAACCTTAAAGCAGGTGTTTTCCAGAATACCTGGTGCAGGAAAGCCAGGCATGAACGCATGGTGGTCGCAGTGAACACTTGTCTTCATCCATTTTGAGGTTCTGGATAGCAGACATGGCTGCAGCTCCAACAGAGACAGCAGTCAACTGCCTGGAGTCTGAGCACTGGGAGTTCCTCTCTCTGTGACGTCACGGTTCTAAGGCTCATGCCCCAACTGCCAGGATGACACAGCCTCTGCCTTCCTGAGTGGCTCCTGGCAGATTTAATATAATCTCTTTGAGTTGGTTATCTGTTTGCCTTTGTGAGGAAGAGTTCACATACTATACACATTTTCCATTTCACTTTAACAGCCTTAGACTGTGCTATAATGCATCATAACCCAGTCTACTTGCTAAAATTTCTATGCTATTCAAATTTAGGGGCCTGGATATTTAATAAAGAAAAGGTGCTTAGTTCATAATTAGGCTTAAAGTCCTAACTCATATCATAGTGAAACTGATCCTGGGGTCAAGGCCCTAGACTGGGTCATATCTCAGTGACGCAGAGCACTGTGAAGAGAGCCTACGTTGAGGCAGGACGATGGGCACAGTGGCCAGGGCAGAGGTTCTGCTTTCAGTACGGTCCTCTCAGGAGAACTAAGGGGATCTCCAGAGATTTCTTCATTCAGAGAGCAGCTCCCCAGTCATGAGCATCTTCCCAGGGTTTCATGTTCCTGCAGACACCAACATCTCTCCACGATGTGCGCTGGTGCATGGCTTTCATCCAGAATCTTCTTCTGCTAAACCGAGCCAGAGCAAAGCAACAGAACATTCATGCAGACACAGCGCCCCCCAAGGTGACTGTACTGCAGACACCTGGGGTATATGCCCCCCGTAGCCACGCCCACTGCCTCCCCAAGCCTCCCACCACCGCAGGCCTAATTAGGGCTCATCTGGTCTCCACCTCTGTGGTCCTGTCTCCTGGAAACTGTTGCATGACCTGGACCATCCAAGAGAACTCATTTTTACTTTTTTCTTTAATTTTTATCAGTGCATATTCATCTTTATTATTGAAGGCATTTATAAGCTCACTTCTTTAAATCACTTTAGTAATAACCTTTAGTACATTTTCTTTTTCTTTCTTTCTTCCTTCCTTTTTTCCTTCCTCTTTCTTTTGTGCCTGACTTCCTATTTTCTTAATTATTTCTCTGTCTCTTTCTCTGTTTCTGTCTGTGCGTGTAATGGTGTGGGGGTGGGGTATATTTTCTTCTTTCCTTGCTTGCTTTCTCTATTGTTTGCAAGTCATTTAATTTGAACTCATGGCCAGGATGACTTTCATGACCTTCTTTGCTCAAGGCTAGCAATCTCACCACATGAGCAAAAACTACTTCCATCTTTTTGGTACTTTACTGGAGTTCAGAGTCTCCTGAACTTCAAACCATGATCCTCAAAATCTTACATTTGTGTAGCTAAGATTATATAAATAAGATACTGTCACCCAGCTAACTTTTTCATTAGCTTTTTCAGAAAGTGACCTCATTCTGGGTTCATTCATATATTCATAAAATGCACTTTGTTCATATATTTTCTGTTATTCTAAGCCCCCTTCCCCTCATTTAGCTGTGTTTCCTTATCCTATTTTCTTGTATGCAGACAATTTTCTTCAAGGACCCTTGACAGTATGTTTGTCATCGTGCCCATTGTAGGACTTTGGTGGTGCCTCTACTTTGCCTTCTTGCAAATGTAGCTGCTCTCACCATCTTCCTCCACCCAGGCGGGCACTGTCATCCCCACACGAACAGGCCTTGGTCGGTGCTCAGTATCCCAGACTGTTATACTTCTTGAAGGGTTTCTTTGCTGGAAAAGCTCTCTGGCCCATAGAGTCATGGATTCAGTCACCAGGTCTCAAGACAAAAAAAGAAGCACAAAGCACAACCTAGCTGCACTGGACAAGTCAAAGCAAGCAGACGAGCTGCCCAATTCCTGGAGAAGTGAGGAGAAGCCAGAAATCCAAGTAGGTTCATGTTTTAGATTACAATAAAGCCTTTCAAAACCAATCCAACACTGAGCCACACTGGGACTGCAATCTCCAGAAGCTTCTCTGTTTTCACCTTTGTTTCATTGTAGGATTATTGTACAACTGAATGGACATGATTTAGATATTTTCACACATGCATAAAGTCTTCCACGGACCAAATATCACCTTCCTTTGTTGAAACCCACTTTCCCCCATATCTTTAAAACCAAAGCCAGTATTTTAGCTTCACATATAGAAGAATGGCTGTGTTTGTCATTTTGTGTAGTGCATGTCCTTTCACATACTGTGCTCTAGTGCTGTCCTCCTTACTGCAAATGACACAGTTTCATTCTCTCTAATTTCCAGGAATACTTGGGTGTGTTTTCATGGTACTTGAAACTTAGTCTTATGAATTAAATCAAATGAATAGATGAGGTGAGTAGGGCTTAGAAGAAAAAGCAAAGATTTTTTTAAAATTTCCAGGTGAACTATGGAGCTACGTGCTGGGATGTGGAAGGAAGAAGAGAGTTCTACTTGACGGGAATGGGGAAAGAAGATGGTTTCAGTGAATGTTGGCAATGTAAGTCTCTGAATAGAGAAGGTGGGCATGGATTTGGCCTGGATGGTCACCTGGTGAAAAACTATTGTCCTATTGGCTGGAGGAGATTCCTGGAATTGATTTCCTTCCTGTTCTTCATATTTCTCAATCCATGGGTAGTGACATGAAGAGGGGTGCATGGGAACCTTGCCTGGAGATGTGAGCATGCCTGAGTTCCTTCTCATGTGGGTCTGTGGGGAGACATGTACAAGTAAACAGAAAGAGAGAGGGAAGAGAAGGAAGAAAGAGAAACAGAGAGAGAAGGAAGGGAGATTATGTATTGTCTTCTTTTTGATATTGCTAATCCTGTGGTTTGAACTCTGGACCTAGGTATTGTCCTTGATCTTCTTTTGCTCAAGGCTATTGCTTTATCCCTTGACTCACACTGTCACTTTTGGCTTTTAGACTATTAAGTGTCTCTGGCACTTTTCAGTCTGGGCTTGCTTTGAACTATGATCCTCAGATCTCAGCCTCCCAAGTAGCTAGGATTAAAAGCAAGAAATCTGTCTTTTCTAAAAATAAAAGTACTTGAATAATTTAGGCATCCTGCCCAGCTTGATGGTTCCAAGGATTTTTCTGTACTATTTTGTAATTGTTCATAAGCTATTTAAGAGAAATATGGATGTCCAGTGTCAGTGCTTCCTGCACATAATCCTGGCTAGTCAGGGAAAAGATCTGAGGTACATGAATGGAAGACAGGCCGGTCAGCAAGGGCCATGACACTGGCTATCTCTAGTTGAAAAAAAATATGTTGAGTTGAGTTGTGTTGCATAAAACGGGTAATAATTGTATAGAAGCTAAACATTTCATAGTGAGGCTAGTGGATTAGACCTTTAATATGCAATCCTAAGAGTTCTTCCTGCAGGAATATCTACTCATGCACAGAATTCAGAGTTGCATTCTGTGCCGGTTATTTTTATTTATTTTTCCCATAAGGCCACCCAACATCTTTGATGCACTTATTTACCTAAAGGAAATACTTATCTTCCTCCATTTTTGAAAGTACATTCACACTTCCTTTTTTATTTGTTTTTTGACACACTAGCTTTGGGGGATCAATTTTCCCAGAAATGAACCCGCAGAACTATGCCTACTTAATCTTCGATAAAGAAGCTAAAAAAATAGGATGGGAGAAATATAGCCTCTTTAACAAATGGTACTGGCAAAACTGGTTCAATGCCTGCAATATATTAAAACTAGATCCTTATATATCACCCTGCACCAAAATCAATTCCAAATGGATCAAAGACCTTGAAATCAAAAGAGATACCCTGAAATCCCTAAAAGAAGGAGTAGGAGAAACACTTGGGCTCTTTGGCACAAGATGAAACTTCCTTAACAAAGGCCCAGAAACACAACAAACCAATGAAATGTTGGACAATTGGGACTGCATCAAACTTCAGAGCTTCTTCAGGGCAAAGGACATAGCTAGCAAGATAAACAAAGTCCACAGATTGGGAAAAGATCTTGACCAGACATACAACAGGCAAAGGCTTCATATCTAAAATATATGCAGAACTAAAAAAATTACATTCCTCGAAAACAAAACCACAAAGAACCAACAGCCCTCTCAACGAGTGGGCTAAAGACTCAAAAAGAGATTTCTCTGATGAGGACAGGAGAATGTCCAAGAGACATAGGAAAAAGTGCTCTACATCACTGGCCACAAAAAAAATGCAAAGCAAAACATTGACACTCCACCTCACCCCAGTAAGAATGTCCATTATCAAGAAAACTAACTATAACAAATGTTGAAGGGGATGTGGCCAAAAGGGAACTGTACTTCATTGTTGGTTGGAATGTAAGTTTGTTCAGCCACTCTGGAAAGTGGTATGAAGATTCCTGAGAAGGCTAAACATAGAGCTCACCTATGACCCAGGAGCCCCACTTTTTGGCATCTATCCAAAAGGCCACAAACAAGAACACACTAAATCCAGAAGCACAACAATGTTCATTGCAGAACAATTTGTCATAGGTAAATACGGAACAAACCCAGATGCCCCTCAGTAGACGAATGGATCAGGAAAATGTGGTACATATACACAATGGAATTTTATGCCTCTCAGAAAGAATGGCATTGCCTCATTCGTAAGGAAATGGAAAAACTTGGGAACAATTATACTAAGTGAAGTGAGCCAGACCCAAAGAAACATGGACTCTATGGTTTCTCTCATAGGGAATAATTAGCACAGGTTTAGGCTAGTCACAGCAGAGGATCACAAGAGCCCAACAGCTATACCCTTATGCACAGATAAGATGATGCTATGTGAAATGATCTCCATGTTATGGAAACGAGTGTTATATCACTGTTGTAATTACTCTCGACATGCCATGTGAAACTGTAGCGTCTTTCTTGATGATCCTTTTGTATCCCCTTCCTGTGGTTGTCCATGTGCTAGCACTGTATCTCATCTGAGTGCCCTGGATAATGTATATACTGGTATTAGAACTAGAGAAGTGAATGGGAATATCAAAGTGGAGAGACAAAGGATAAAAAGACAACTCCAAAAGTAATACTTGCAAAACAATTTGGTGTAAACCAACTGCACAACTCATGGGGGAAAGAAAAGGGGGAAGGGGAGAGGGGAAGTGAGGGAATAGGTAACAAATAGTACAAAAAAATGTGCCCATGTCCTTACATATGAAACTATAACCCCTCTGTACATCACTTTGACAATAAATGCATAATTATTATCAAAAAATTAAAATAAAAAAATAAAGGAAAAAATATGGCAACAGATTGCCTGTGTAAAACTCCAATGTTCTAATGCACACACACACACACACATACATACACTAAAATTGGCATCAGTGCTATTTCTGTAGCATGAGTGGAAAACAGGATTTGCAGGGAATGAGAAACACCAGGAAGGGGAATCAGGAAGAAGAGAGAAATGAAGTTGAAGATAAAGTAATTTATGTAAGGAAATGTAATAATGAAATCTGCTGAAAACTACCTTCAAAAGGGTGGAGAGGAAACCAGTTGGTGGCTTATAACTGTAATCCCAGCTAC
Source organism: Perognathus longimembris pacificus (assembly GCF_023159225.1). Taxonomy (NCBI): domain Eukaryota; kingdom Metazoa; phylum Chordata; class Mammalia; order Rodentia; family Heteromyidae; genus Perognathus; species Perognathus longimembris. The sequence continues at coordinate 48,090,604 of NC_063178.1, forward strand.
TCAGGAGGATGAGAACTGAGAACCGAGGTTCAAAGCCAGCCCAGACAAAAAAGCCCACTGAGAGTCATATCTCCAATTAACCAGCAAAAAGCTGTAGGTTGAAGCAAGGCTCAAGTGGTAGAGTACCAATGATCAGAAAAGGCCAAAAGGCTGGAGGTTCTGAGTTCAAGTCTCTTTACCTATGTATATACACACAAACATATACACATACTCATGCACACATGTATATACACACACACCCAGAAGTACCACTACTGACTAATGATCCTATAGTTCGAAAATCAGAAATTTTTATATGAAATTACCTTGCCACAGGTTTACTTGTATTTCTTTTTTTCTTTTTTTTTTTTGGACATTTCTGGGCCTTGGACTCAGGGCCTGAGCACTATCCCTGGCTTCTTTTTGCTCAAGGCTAGCACTCTGCCACTTGAGCCACAGTGCCACTTCTGGCCATTTTCTGTATATGTGGTGCTGGGGAATTGAAGCCAGGGCCTCATGTATATGAGGCGAGCTCTCTCGCCACTAGGCCATATCCCCAGCCCTTTCTTGTATTTCTTAGAAATGGATATGGAAGCCAGGTGCCGGTAGCTCAAGCCTATCATCCTAACTACTTAGGAGGCTGAGATCAGAGGATCACAGGTCAAAGCCAGCCTGGGCAGGAAAGCCCATGAAACTCTTATCTCCAATTAGCCACCAGAGAACCAACTGTGAGCAAAAGAAGCTCAGGGATAGTGCCTAGGCCCAGGCCCCACAACACACACACACACACACACACACACACACACACACACACACACACATAATAAAAAGAAGAAAAAGTAATCTATTCTCATTCTCTTTGTTCAGCATGGGGAAGGGGCAGGAACAAGGGCTGGAGAAGTACTTTAAGAACAGAAAGGACCTCGAAACCCTATTTCCAAAGCAAAGACACCATGGCCTCTGCCATTGCCGATCACCCAGTCAGGAGCACTCCTTCTCCAAGAGCACAGGCTGTGTCCTCCTCTTCTCAATCCAGTGGACAGGTCCACCTAAACTCAGCAATTCCTCCACAACCTCCCAAAACCAAAACCTTCAGCCACAGCACAACAAAAATCCTCTCCTGGCCCCAAGTCCTTCTTCTTTCCCGTAAAGGCCTTGAGATTCTTCTCCATTTTCACTTATGAGAAACTCCCAGTGCAAAGGACAAAGCATAACAACCCATGGAGCCAATCAGGTGGAAGGATAGCACATAACAACCAATGAAGCTCACGTGGTAGAGCACTAGCCTTGAGAGAAAAGCTCAGAGGCAGTGCCCATACACTGAGTTCAAGCCAGAAGACCAGGACAAAAAGAGTTTTAAAAAAGGGGGGCCAATTAAATACTGGGGCCAATAAATAATTTAACACTGAGCAAGATTCAATAATGTAATCTCTGCTACTTGGGAGGCAGAGAATTCAAGGCTAACACTTCTAACCCAGCCCAGGCAAAAAGTTCATAAGACTCCCAATGGCTAGAGGCAGTATTGTGTATCCAGCCATGGGCAAGCCCTCCCAGCTATATGTGAAATAAAAACAGACAGATCTTTTGGTACAGCCAAACATTCAGATTGTTTTCATATTACTGATATTTTTAAAAACTGAAATAAATGTATTCTGTGAAAAAAAAAAAAAACAGGCAGATCTCAGTCTTGAAGTTAAAAAAAGAAAAGGTGGATCACAGGCCAGCTGGATCAGCCATCAATCAATCCTATATGAAAAACAACCAACACACAAAGGACTAGAGGCATGACACAGTGGTAGAGCACCTGCTTAGCAAGCACAAGACCTTGAATTCAAACTTGAAGACCAGCAAAAATTGAAAACATACCTCAATGACAGGCACATTATCCTGGATCTCGGTGGTATGAGAGGCAAGCAAAGCAATTATCCAAGCTAACTTCAAGCATCTACACAAGAGAGCACAGAACACAGGCTTGGAAAAGCAGGCAGGGAGGCAGGAAGTGCCAAGGAAGGCCTTCAAAGCTAAAGATGTTCATGAGACAGAAGAGGGTGAGAAGTCAAGGCTGGGGAGGGAGGGGAATATAGTCATTTGCTTCAGTTGCAAAGGCTACCAGAACCTTCTAATGCTTGACATTACTTGTCCTTTTCCACCTGGCCTGTTGCACCTACAAAAAGCAAGAGGATCCAGGCAGTGGTGGCTTTCACCTCCCATCCTACATTATTCGAAGGTACAAACAAGCAGATCACAATTTAGGTCAACCCAAAGAATACACTTAACATTTGATTAAAAAAACCAATGAATATAAAAACAGCTGCAAGTTTAGCTCATGAGTGCAAAACACAGTGCTACAAAAAAAGGGCGGTGGGACGGGAGACCTGTAGATCACAATCCCCTTAAGACTGTAAATAACACCTGTTCTGCTGGTTCATGCTTGTCATCCTCAAGATGCTGAGATCATAGCACCAAGGTTCAAAGCCATCCCCAGGGAAGACAAATCTGAGAGACTCATCTCCAAATTACCAGCAAAAAGCCAGAAGTAGAGTTGTGGCTCACATGTTCCAGTGCCAGACTTGAGTGCATAAGAGGTCCCGAGTTCAAATCCCACTTTTGGCACATAGACGAACTGATCTTTTTCACATCACATACACAACCATTTTTGAAGTTTCTACAACTCCCCATAATCTCAGACTTGTATTTAGAACATTCAGGATAATGACTCTCTTTTAACTTTTGAAGTTTATAATCAAGCAGTCTCCAGAAATGGCCCAAGTCAGAGTATGTGCTCATTTAGTACTACACTTGTGACATCATACAGGCTGCAGTAACTTCCTAAAATGGTGGGGCACACTTTACATGTACATACACATCCCAGTTTGGAGTGATCCTTAAATGCTGGATGAGTAGGTGGAACTAGAATAAAAATTAAATGTACATTCAGTCCACAAAACCACCACCTGAAAAGGAACAGCTAAGTGAATAACTAAGACTAAGAGGTAAATGGTTGCCCACAGGAAGGAGCTAAGGATTTACAAATAGGCAGAAGGCCCATGCAGGATGTAGAGAAAGATCAACGCAGAGCCTAGTGGCTCAAGCCTGTAATCCCAGTTACTCCAGTAGCTGGGATCAGAAGATCCTGGTTCGAAGCCAACTCAAGCAGATACATCCAAGAGACTCTTGTCCCACATTAAGCCACAAAAAAGCTGGAAGTATAGATGAGGCTCAAGCAGTAGTAGTTCAGGATCAAGAAAGCCAAGGGAGGACATGAGGCTCTGAGGTCAAGCCCTAGTACTGGCACTAAAACAAGGCACTAGAATGTTCTGCCCAGGACCTACAAAGGGGGAATGGAGGAGGCATGTGACTTTGTCCTGGTAAGTCACCACCACACACAAACAGGAGGTTGAGCTTGGCATGGGAGGCCACCATGGTCTTCTCAGTGGAGTCTATCTGCGAGCAGGCTTGCTGGAGGAACTCATTCCAGTGCTGCTCTTTCAGACACAGCAATTTCTCCGCTGGGACAGGAAAGAAGCAGAGGAAAAGGGTTTAGAGAGGGGCAAAATCAAAGATCGTTACTCCTCCACTGTTTATCATCACAACCACAATCAAAGCCACCAGTGCTCACACCTGTCATTCTAGCCACCAAGGAGGCTGACATCTAGAGCGCACTTTTGAGGCCAGTCAGGGCAGGAAAAGTCTGTGAGACTATTTATCTCCTATGAACCACACAAAACAAGCCACAAGTGGCACTGTGGTTCAAGTGGTAGAGTACTAGCTTTGAGCAAAAGAAGCTCAGGGGGCTGGGAATGTAGATTAGTGGTAGAGTGCTTGCCCAGCATGCATGAAGCCCTGGGTTTGATTCCTCAGCACCACATATATAGAAAGAGCCAGAAGTAGTTCTGTGGATCAAGTGGTAGAGCGAAAACCTTGAGCAAAGAAGCCAGGGACAGTGCTCAGGCCCTGAGTCCAAGCGCCAAGACTGGAAAAAAAAATGTAAAAGCTGATAATATGGCCTAGTGGTACAGCGCTTGTCTCGTATACCACACAAAACAAGCCAGAAGTGGCACTGTGGTTCAAGTGGTAGAGTGCTAACTTTGAGCAAAAGAAGCTCAGGGGGCTGGGAATGTAGATTAGTGGTAGAGTGCTTCCCTTGCATGCATGAAGCCCTGGGTTCTATTCCTCAGCACCAAATATATAGAAAAAAAGCCAGAAATGGTGCTGTGGCTCAAGTGGTAGAGTGCTAGCCTTGAGCAAAAAAAAAAAGAAGCCAGGGACCGTGCTCAGGCCCTGAGTTCAAGCACCACAACTGGCAAAAGAATCAAACAAAAACAAATGTTTAAAAATGCTAAGGTGTTGCCTATATCTCCCTATCTTTTTAGATTAAGGCATTCCTTTGGTTGGTGGGAGTATTTCTGACACTGGAATATTGTAGAATAGCAAGGGAATGCTTCCTCAGAGGTTAACCTTCCTCCCAGTTCCCATGTATGGAAAACTAGTTTCCTTGTGTTTTGTTCTTTGTTTTGTTTTTTCTCAATTACATTTTTATTAGCATCAAAAACAAAAAAAAGAAGAAGAAGAAGAAGCTCAAGGACAGTACCCCGACTCTGAGTTCGAGCCCCACAGCCAATTTAAAAAAAAAATCACTGGACAAAGATAGATACATTACATGGTAACCTTCTTGTATGACCTTTTCAAACCCAGACAAAAAATAAAAAATGTTAAATGTTAGCAAAACAAAAATCAACTATGAGTACATAATAAAAATTATCAATCCTAGTAAGAAAAAAAAATGAAGATCATAGAACAACTTTCAGTTTTGTAACTATGAACATTATTTCAATCATTGACTTGCCATTACTCTTTTCTCAGTGCATATTTCTTTTTTGTTCCTGTCCTGGGGCTTGAACTTGGGGCCTGGGGGCTGTCCCTGAGCTTCCTTTTTCAAGTGTAGTGATCCATCATTTGAGCCACAGTGCCACTTCCGATTTCCTGGTAGTTTACTGGAGATAAGGGTCTCACGGGGTTTCCTGCCTCAGCTCAAATCGTAATCCTGAGGGGTCAATGTTCTGAGTAGTTGGGACTACAGGCATGAGCCACAGCGCCCAGCTGCCTATTTCTTATACAGACAAGTACTTCTGACTGCTTGCTCACCTTGTTTAAAGGAGGGCTCTTCTGAGGGGAGTTCAGAGCAAGGTCTGCAGGATTACAGCCACATGCTGATTCTTGGCATCAGTCAAGAACTTGAAAATATACAAGAGTTGATTTAGTGGTATTGTCTTCCAAAGTTCTAACCTAAGCCCAGTACCACTCTTGTGCAAAAAAATCTTAGGGACAGTGCCTAGGCCCTGAGTTCAAGTCCCAGGAACAACACAAATAATAATTATTACTATTAATTCAAGAAAATGTTAGGGTACAACAAGGATCTAGATTCTCATCAAAATAAAAAAGCTTTTAGCTCATTTCTGTTTACATAACACTGTGATTTTGGTGTCACTTTAAGGTTATTCCCTGGCTAATTTATTGTATCTTTTATTTAAAATTTCAGGTTATTTTCTATGTGTATTTTAAGTAGAAACCTTAAAATACTAGTTTTATTATTTTGTACAAGTAGACTTGCATAGGGAGGATGAACATAATAAAATAGATCAAGTATTTCATAAGAGATGAAAAATATGTACAGCTTTACTACAGAAAACACTTGAAAGGGAACTTTCATATTTGCGCTTGGTGAGAATAAGGAATAAGGAAATACATTCATGATTCCATGGGCTTCTATTCTACAATTTTCAGTTTTCCACATCTTAGAAATACAAACAAGCTGGGCACAGGAGGAAGACAAGGTAATTACACATAATACTGAAACTCTCTCTCTGGTTATAGGTGCAAATCACAAAGTTAAACACACACAAAAAGTAATAATAATAAAGAGTCGGACACTGGTGGCTCATGACTATCATCCTAGTTACTCAGGAGGCTGAGATATAGAGGATCATGGTTAAAAGCCAGCCTGGGCAGAAAAGACCATGAGATTATTCTTTCCAAAGAACAAAATGGTAGAAGTGGCACTGTAGCTCAAGTGGTAGAGTGCCAGCCTTGAGCACAAAAGCTCAGGGACAGAGTCCATACCCTGTGTTCACTCCAGATCAAGGCAGGGGGGAAAAATCTGTAAGCTGAGAGGTAAGCAGTTATGAAATGAAAATTAGTGGCTTACCTTGCCTGGAGAAATGTCACAAAACACAAAGCCCAGGGAGTGGAGATGGTGTAATCCAGCAATCATGTCAGCACCAAATGCTCAGACTACATCTTCCAGAAGGTTTTTGTCCTGAGCAATAACTGTCTCTCAGGAGCCACCTGCAACGAGTTCAGTAAAAGTCATCTCCATAACCTACTACCATATTAATGAAAGAGTAAAGCACGGTACCATGGTTCACACCTGTAATCCCAGCTACTCAAGGAAGCTGAGATCTGAAGATCACAGTTCAAAGGCAGCTGGACAGAAAAAAAATAAATTAACTAATTAAGGGGCAGTGCCCAGGCCCTGAGTTCAAGACCCAGGACTGGAGTGGGGGCAGGGGGGAAGAGTCTCCCTGACTTATCTTCCTGGACTGGCTTTGAACCTCAATTCTCAGAGCTCAAGCATCCTGAGAAGTTACACTACCTCAACATTTGATGGTCCTTGATTATTAATCAATGTATACAAAGAAGTATGCAAACTCACTGCTTTGAATATTGCTGGTCCCAGGGTTTGAACTCAGGCAGGCTTTCAACCAGGAACCTCAGCTCTCAGCCTCCTGAGTAGCTGGGATTATAGGCCTGTACTGGGCTCCCATTCTTCCTAATCTGTTCATACATGAAGAACACCACAAGGGTCACTGATCTGCTCAAGGAATACCCTAGATTGTGATATGGATAAGTTCACAGCAATTCTCGCAACACCTGGCTCCCACTATCACCTGTGCAGAGCTCTACCATGAGCCACAGGTGATTGCTGGTCTCATACCATTCATAAAAAGTCACAATATTCTTGTACTTAACTTCATATGTGAGACAGACCTACCGGGAAGAGGGGAGAAAAAAAGTTCTTCAAGTCTTGATCATAAAATCTACTTGACTGTGCAATCAGGAGATTTTCTAATGATGTAATTTACTTATTTCCCCACATTAGAGAGTGAGGAATGCTGGCCATAGGGAAACAGGCTAACAATGCATGAACTTTACAAACATCACACCTGTTAGGATGGCTACTTGGGAGGCAGAGCTCTGAGGATCCCAGTTCGAAGCCCAGGCACACAAATGGAAAGAGATTCTCCTCTCCCATTAACCATCACAAATCTGGAAGGGAAGGTGGGGTTCAAGTGATGAGCACCAGCCTTGAGTGAAAAAGTGAAAGAAAAGCACAAAACCCTGAGTTCAAGACCCATGACCAACAACAATAACAAAGTCTCCAGGGCTTTCTTGCCCTGGCTGGCTTTGAACTGTGATCCTCAGATCTTAGCCTCTTGAGTAGCTAGGATTATACAGGTTGTGGGGATGCTGGCTGGATATGTAGAGGGGCGGTCCCCGATCGACCTCCCCTTCCTCCCGCCCTGGGACCGAATGGCTGGAAGCCACTCCTACGCCTTCCGGGTCCAGAACTGGAAAGAGTAATTCTGGCTTGGCCCGCCTCTCATCTCGATCTCAGGTCCACGTGGATGCCTTCAAGATGGCGCCGCCGGTACCCAGGGGTGGTCCTATTGGGGCGTGACATCAGCCGGTGGGGGGAGTCCCAAGATGCCACTCTGGCCAAGACAGCCCGGCTCAGCCAATTAGCAAAGCCTACCTTCCTGCCTGCCCCACTGTAATAGAAACCTTCCCCCCGGCCCTTGGGTGAGGAGTTCGGTGCAAAACCCCAGACTGTCTCCCTGGAGTCTTCCTTTCTCTGCGCCGATTGCCGACACATGAGAAGGGGCAGGGGCAGGAGATTTCAGTAGTTCATTCTCCTTGTCTAAACGCAGCCCAGCGAGAGCACGCCTTCACCTTCTGTGGGCGGAAGATAAGGCCGCGTACTCTCTCATAGTTTTTTTGGTTCGGACATTTCTCGCTGGAAATTTGGCGAGAAAGGGAATCGTTCAGATCCCAACATCTGGCGCCCAATTGCGGGGTGAATCACACGACTGGGAATTTTGGGGTGCAGTATCCCCACAGACTGTGTTTAGCGATTGGGTTGAAGGAGAGATACCACTAAGATGGGTTAAGCACATAGCAAGTGGAATGAACCAACGGTTAAGATATTATGATTCATGGTCAAAAATAGCAGACAGCGCATCTCAGATCCTACCATCAAGCCGATCTGGGAGAAGCTGACCCAGGCCATCCCGTGGTTGGTTAAAGCTAACCCGCTTTCCTGGGAAACCTGGGACCAGGTGGGGAGGGAGCTGGACGGCAAGGAAGAGGAGTTGGGAGACCATCGCCCTCTTGTGATTTTTCCAATTATCACCTCTCTCAAAGATTGGCTTTCTACAGGGGAGACTCCATTGGGGTAGGCAGGAGCTGCAGAGGAGAGCCCTGGGGGAGAAGGAGGAGATCCCCCTTCGGACCTGCAGGAGGAGGGCCTGATGCCCCATCCTGATGGGCCTGCGGAGGGGCCAAGGGCCAATCTTGATCATGGACCTAGTTTCCGGGATCCCGGACCAGATGCCGTGCTCCTGAGACACGCGGCCAGGGAGGGGGGCAGCTGGCAGCCTCTGCCGTCGCTCCCCCACTCCCCCACCAGACAGGTCGCCTTGAACCCACGATGGCCTGCCCCGTTTTCACTGCCAGCGTCACCGCTTCTGCAGCTCGATCAGCCGCTGCCGGATTTTCCACCAGGTATAGAGATGGTAGTCTTTGATGTAGCAAGCATCATAGCTGGGTGGGAACCTGAGGAAGTAAAGGAGTTTTGAGATCTTAGGAAAATGGTCACTGAGAAGGGACCAAACTCTCCTTGGGCTCATGCCCTACTCCATGGCCTGAGCAACCGGTTTTCCAATGCACAAATGTGGAGACGCATAGGTCAGACTGTGCTAGATAAGAAAGATTACAGAAGGTGGTGCGCATCCTTTAGGAATGCATGCTCTGATCAGGCTGAGAAATTTTGTGCAAACATTCCTCCAATCCCCATCACCTTCGAAATGATGTATGGCCCGCCAATCCACATGTCACTGACTTTCCACAGATCTATCTTCCCGCAGCCTACTGGAAGCGAGTGTGGGCCTTGGGGATGTGGGCATGGACATCCTTAGGGAAGGGGCTCTCAAAGACCACGACATTAGAAGTTACTCAGGGGGTGACAGAGGATCTCGTCTCATTTATTGAGGGGGTGGAGGAAAGCATTCAGACAAAGGCTCCTTGGTCTCAGATAGATGAACTTGTCAGGACTTTGGTGTGGGACGGAATGGCCCCAGACCATAAGCTAGTTTGTGCAGGTATGAAAGACAAACCTCTAGAAAGCTGGATATATGCCTGTCAGGATCTCAATACTCAGACCCACCGGACACAGGTGCTCACTGCCTCGCTTAATGAGGAGCCCGCTTCGGCAACACCCAATGGGGTAAGCAAAGGGCGATGTTATGGGTGTGGTGGCCGTGGCCATTTCAGGAGAGAACAGAATTGAAGACCCAGAAATGAACCCACAGAACTATGCCTACTTAATCTTTGATAAAGGAGCTAAAAGAATAGATTGGAAGAAAGATAGCCTCTTTAACAAATGGTGCTGGCAAAACTGGCTCAACACATGCAACAAAATAAAAACTAGATCCTTATATATCACCTTGCACCAAAATCAATTCCAAATGGATCAAAGACCTAGAAATCAAAACAGACACACTGAAAACACTAAAGGAAGGAGTAGGAGAAACACTTGGGCTCCTTGGCACAGGACGCAACTTCTTTAACAAAGACCCAGAAAGGCTACAAATCAAAGAAAGGTTGGACAAATGGGACTGCATCAAATTGCAGAGCTTCTGCACTGGAAAGGACATAGCTCACAAGATAAACAGAAAGCCCACAGACTGGGAGAAGATCTTTACCATACATTCCATGGACAAAGGCCTCATCTCTAAAATATATGCAGAACTAAAAAAATTACCTTCTTCCAAAACAAAACCGCAAAGAACCAGTAGCCCCCTCATCAAGTGGGCTAAAGACTTACAAAGAGACTTTTCTGATGAAGAAATGAGAATGGCCAAGAGACATATGAAAAAATGCTCTACATCACTGGCCATAAAAGAAATGCAAATCAAAACAACATTGAGATTCCATCTCACCCCAGTAAGAATGTCATATATCAAGAAAAGTAACAATAACAATTGTTGGAGGGGATGTGGCCCAAAGGGAACCCTACTTCATTGTTGGTGGGAATGTAAACTGGTTCAGCCACTCTGGCAAGCAGTATGGAGATTCCTCAGAAGGCTAAATATAGAACCCCCCTATGACCCAGCAGCCCCACTTTTGGGTATCTATCCAAAAGGCCACAAACAAAATCACAGTAATGCCACCAGCACAACAATGTTCATCGCAGCACAATTTGTCATAGTGAGAATCTGGAACCAACCCAGATGCCCCTCAGTAGATGAATGGATCAGGAAAATGTGGTACATATACACAATGGAATTTTATGCCTCTATCAGAAAGAATAACATTGTCTCATTTGTAAGGAAATGGAAGGACTTGGAAAAAATTATACTAAGTGAAGTGAGCCAGACCCAAAGAAACATGGACTCTATGGTCTCCCTTATTGGGAATAATTAGTACAGGTTTAGGCAAGTCATAGCAGAGCATCACAAGGCCCAATAGCTATACCCTTATGAACACATAAGATGATGCTAAGTGAAATGAACTCCATGTTATGGAGACAATTGTTATATCACAGTTGTAACTACTTTCAACGTCCCAAGTGTATCTGTAGCTTTTATTATTGATGATGTTCTTGTACCACCTTCCTGTGGTTGTACCTACACTATCTCTGTAATCTTATCTGAGTATATTGGAAATTGTGTATACTGGTATTGGAAGTAAGAAATTGAAAGGGAATACCAAATTTGACAGACACAGGGTAAAAAAAGACAAACAAGTTCAAAAGCAATACTTGCAAAACTGTTTGGTGTAAGTGAACTGAACACCTCCGGGGGGGGGGAGGGAAAGGGGGAGGAGGGAGGGGGATATAAAGGACAAGGTAACAAATAGTACAAGAAATGTATCCAATGCCTAACGTATTAAACTGTAACCTCTCTGTACATCAGTTTGATAATAAAAATTTGAAAAAAAAGAAAAATAATGACATTTCTTATAAACATAGTTATTAAAGTTTTCAAAATAGCTATACTAGGAACTGATGCATAAGTAGTATAGGCACTTGTCCTCAAAGGTTTATTTAGGACTTCATACTTATATGTTACATTTCAGAGTAATGTATTTCTTGTTTCACTTTTTCTCTTTATATTAGAACAAATATTTACTCAATTTTCACAATTATTGTCTTACAGCAATAGATATAAGTGATTACATACAACCTACCCTTAGCATTACCTGTGTTACTTTTACAAATGTCTGTGTTATTACAGGAGCACAGTTGCATTGTTTGCACTTACTTTCTTGAAATAATTTCTATTTTGGTTGCCTGGCTCCTCAACCATTAGTTTAGGAAAAACAATATTTTCTAAATTCTTAGATCACAAAAGTGTTTTATATAAACAATGCCTTTAACCTAAGCAGAATAGTTCCCAAGTATAAGGATTTATGCATAGATTTCTTCAGGTCTAGCTTCTGTCTAAGAATTACAATAGCCATATGTGGGAATTTTTAAATCCCTTTCTCTACCTCTTACAGAAAGCCTCACCAAAATTCCTTTTTTGACACTCCTGACCTTGAGAACCAATTATGATAAATGATATCCCTAATCACCACCCAGGTAATCATTCTTGCTACACTAAAAGCTTTGGAACTAAATCCCACAACCACGAATAAGCTACTTTCCTCTTTAGAGGACAGCAGTCTTATTGTCCTCCCTATTTCCTGGCAGCTGCATAACCTGATATCCCAGAAAGGATACCTAGTTTTCTGTGAAGTACAGAGCACAGGGGAACAGGGAACATTACTGCTTAGTACAGATCAACAAGAACTTACCACCTAGGCTCCAACAGCACTGTGTAGGATGCATTAACTCACCTGGGAAATTCTTGCCTGGGATTTCTCCCATCCATGGTGCTGCACCTTCCTCCCACTTGATAATCAACTTGGACTTAGAAACACAGTGCCCTGTTAAGAAAAAACAGTGGAGAACTATTGTTTATGCTGGAACATTGGTGCTGCAATTATCCAAGACATTCTGGTATACAGGTTACTCCAAACTCTAGTTTCTCATTTTTCAATAGCTCCATGGTTGACTTTGTATAGAAATACAACGTTTGGATATTTTTTTCTCAGTGTTTCCCCTTGAACTCAAGGAATGGCTAGTCTTCTACCCTATTCAAGAACAGTGTGCCTACTGGGTATTTATGGTTAATTGAAGAAACGTGTCTCCTGAGGAATCTGTTGCTTGGGCTGACGTAGATTTCCATAGCTAGGATTACAAGTGTGAAGTAAAGTGCCCAGTCAAACCTTTAAATTTTAAATGCCCACTTTCAATTACTTATTTCTAGATCTTAAACTGAGTATTACCACACATTCTACTCTAGATTATATATTCATCTATCACAATGTCCACAAGTTTTAGAAGATAGTTCCCTGGTAACAGAACATTTCTCAGAACAGTTGCCTAACTGGTGCTAGTTGACTATGAGAAGAATGGAATAAAATTGCCTCTGGAGTAATATAATCAAGGGAAGGATTTTCTTGGAAAGATGCACTACTTCCCATATTCTGTAATATTATATACCTAAAGAGCATTGAACCTTTGATAAATACTCATAGATATTCTAAAAACAAAGCACTTGACCCTGTAAATTAATTAATGTGTTTTTTACTCACCCAAGGACAACAAGTTGCTGTAGGTCTCCAGCATCACATACCTATACAGGGTCCTCTGAGGAATGTCCAGGTCCTGCCACTCCTCCCAGCTGAAATCTATAGCCACATCTTCAAAGGACACGGGCTTCTGTAATGGCACATTTTCATCAAGAAATTAGTCCTGAGTCAGGAGAAGACCAAGTCTGGAATTTTATTCTTCCATATGTGTGCTTTTCTTACATAATATTTGGGAGCTTGCTCCATTATCTATAAAGTAGAAAGAAGAACCAGCATGGTAAGAACATTGGCTCTATATTAACTAGATAACTAGGAAAACAATAAAAAAATATGCAATGCTCCTATTATATCAGAACATTTCTCTTTGCTAGAAGAAGAAACAGGATAACGCTTCTCAAGTGCTACTAATCTGACATGACAATATTAAGTATAAGTAGATGCTTGGAATAGTATGTGTAGGTTATTTTGATAAAGTTTACTACATATCAGCATAACAATTTTTCTGCAGGTTTCACTTCTTCTGAAGCATCATGCTTCAGCATAAGGATGGCCTTTTTTCTATACATAAATATCTATACATACTTCTTTATTAACATAATGGTCAAACTACCAGTGTAGTTAAGAGCTAATACATAATAGGTGTTTGAAAGGAATATATGAGCCCTTGTGTATTTGTGAATGCCACAGATTGTAACAAACATAGAATCAAGATACTTGCAGAAGAATCCACCTGTATTAATAGACAACTTTGAACAAACTGTCATTTTTCTATGAATACTAAAGTAAAACACTTTGCATGGCTAGGACTGTGGCTTGGAGTAGCACTGTGATCCCAATGGTATAGTGCTCATCTTGAGCAAGAGCAGTTCTGGTACAGTGCCAGGCGCAGAGTTCAAGCCCCAAGACTGCCAACAAAGAAGACAGAAAATGAAAAAAAGAAAAGATTAGTACCCAACAACGGTGAAAACAGAAGATAAAGCAAGTCCTTGGAGAATGACTTCACAACAACTTCTCACTATCAAAATCAAAATGAAATAACTACTTTATACATGTCAGAATGCTCAAAGTTTAAAAGAAGAAAAAAAAACATAACAAACCCTAAAATCTAATAAGTTCTGGGAATGATGTGAAAATAGTGTGATCTTTTGGGGCACATCTGCCAGGAATGTAAAACAATCAAAGATGGTATAGACAACCATAAAGTGAATTAAACATAGAAACACTGGCACATGACCCAGGATTTCTCTTTCTAGGTTTCTATACAACAGAAGTAAAGCAACGACTATAACAACTATTTGGAGAAACACTTCACAATTACTCACCAACAAAAGATAGAAACATATAAAACAAGATATAAATGCATTGAAAAGAAAATATAACTAAACATTACAGCAGGGATGAGTCTTGAATACAATAACCTAAGTAAAATATACCAACTAGAAAGGAACACCCATGGCATAGTGTCTCTTCTTGAGTTTTCCAGGATCAACAAACTCATAGGCCAAAAAGAATGATGGTTCTGGAGACTGGGATAGAGAGGAACAGGAGCTGCATATTCAATAACTCTACTGCTTCTCATGTGGAAGATGAGAAATGTTCTAAATGGATGGCAGACATGGGAGCCCAAAATGAAGCAAATGGTATAGTTGAGAATGTTTAATGCAGCCAAACAGGATTGATGTGTAGAAAGATGACAGAGTGAATTATAGCCTAAATTTCAAGTAAGACAAACACAATGAAGCAGTCATAGGATTTAAATAATGTGCTTTAGAACAAAAACACAACTCTAAAGTTTACCACATTTCTATTGGAAATGTACACTAACAAGAACGATATGGAGAGTACTTCAAGTACCTTCGGCTGAATCACTCAACAATGTGACCAATTCTTCCTCACATCCAAAAACCTAGAAACAGGACTGGGATGTGGCTCAGTGGGGGACTGCTTGCCTAGCATGCACAAAGCCCTTGGTTGGATTACTCAGGACCATATCTGCAGAAAAAGTCAGAAGTGGTGCTATAGCTCATGTGGTTGAATACTAGCCTTGAGCCTAGAGAGGCACAGGTACAGGGCTCAGGGATTGGTCTGGACACAGTAAAATAAATAAATCAACAAATTTACAGACAAACTGAAGCAAATCTGCACTCAACTTGGAATGTAATATTTTGTAAGCCCCAAAATCTACAATATATCTTTGTCTTACTTAGGAACATTTTGGTGAAGCTGAATCTAGTTTTCCATTTTCAAACTTGGACACCCATTAAGTTCAAAAAATGATATGTAAAATAAAGTGAGAGGGGCTGGGAATATTGCCCAGTAGTAGAGTGCTTGACTTGCTGACATGAATCACTAGATTCTTTTCCTCAGTACCACATATATAGAAAAAGCTAGAGTGTTAGAGTGCTGCCCTTGAGCAAAAAGAAGCCTGGGAGAGCGCTGAGGCCCTTAGTCCAAGCGCCAGGACTGATAAAAAAAGAAAAAAAAAAGAAAAACGGAAATGTACTCACTACCTTACATGCGAAACTGTATCCCTCTATACATCACATTGACAATAAATAACTGAATAATAATTAATAATTAATTGAAAAAATTAAAAAGAAACAAAACAACACCTAGAACTCTGGCCCAAGATTGTTATCCTACTCCAGGTACAAAGGAGGCTGAGGTCTGGAAGCCTGATTGGGCAGAAAACTCAAATTAACTAGCTAATAAAAAGGTTGCAGTCATGGTTCAGGTGAAAGTGTCAAGAAAAAGAAAGACCACAAAGCAGTCATGGGATTTAACTGATGAGCTTTTGAAGAAATACAAGTCTAAAGTCTACTGCTTTTCCTATTCGAAATGGGCATCAACAAGAAATATGTTCTGAGAGTACTTTAAATACCTATGGTGTACTCAGTTCTGTAGAACATTTGAAGATGTTTGTGACCGTACTGTTTAAGTCACTCCAGTAAAGATTCATTAAAGCAGGTTAATTTTATTAGTGAGGATGTGATTTCTGATTAGTTGCCAGCCACCTTCACTTTCTCAGAGAAGTGACTTCCTGTGGGTGATTGAATCACATAACAGGTATGAATACTTTTTCCTCACATTAAAAAAAAGGGGCTGGGGATATGGCCTAGTGGTAAGAGTGCTTGCCTCGTATACATAAGGCCCTGGGTTCAATTCCCCAGCACCACATATACAGAAAATGGCCAGAAGCGGCGCTGTGGCTGAAGTGGCAGAGTGCTAGCCTTGAGCAAAAAGAAGCCAGGGACAGTGCTCAGGCCCTGAGTCCAAGCCCCAAGACTGGTCAAAAAAACCCAAAAAATCCTGGAGGGTTGGAAATGGGGCTCAGCCTTACAGGGCTTGCTTAGTAATGAAAAAGGACGAAGACTCTCTCTGGCTGCTTCCTGCTGGCAAGGGGCGTCGGCATTAGGGGTAAAAGGCAGAAATGTGGCCTCTCCTGGAGAAGGCGAGCAGCAGGGGCCCTTGGTGGTAGATGCCAGTCCTTGAATGAAGCCTGGAAGAAGTCTCATGAGGCAGGGGCTGGGCAAAAAAAAAATAAAAAAATATTAAGGCAAAAGGAAGGGTTTAGCGCACAAAATTAAAAATTGGATTACTTGGACAGTTCTTATACTCAGGCATGGACCTTAGATGGACAAGCTACTACCTCTTGATCCCCCGGCTCTGATTAATTTTGAAAGGGCGAGACAAAGTGACTCCATTTAGGATGCGATCTAATTCTCCTCTTACTCCTCTCCATGATCCTTGTTCCCTGAACTGGCTGAGTCCCAGGGATCTAGGTGCTTGTTGCTGGGATGGCTTGTCCCCGATGGCATTCACAGGATTTGAACTCAGGGCCTGGGCACTGTCCCTGAGCACTTCTGCTCGAGGCTAGCACTCTACCACTTGAGCCACAGCTCCACTTCCAGCATTTGGCTGGTTAGAGATCGGTCTCTTCAGCCATGATTCCAGCCTGGCTCTTCGCTGATTAATTGGGAGATGGAGTTTGAGAGAGATTTTCAGCCCTGGCTGGCTTCGAACTGCAATCCAAGGGAGTCTTTGCCACAAAAGCCCTTTTTGATTTCCAATTAAAACAACAAGGAGACCAAGGGGACTAGAGCTTACCTGTACCTTGTCAAGAACTGACCAAATACTTGCCAGAATTCTGCAATGACAAAACTCAGTAGATATGATGAGTTTTAGCACAGATATATAGCTAGATGAACACATTAACAAATGACATTTACACAGACATACACACTGTGCACATAGGTTTTACAGCATGCAAAAATGAATTTCAGCATTAGTCTTTTGGAATTCCAATAGTAAATGACATTTTTTTTTTGCCCAATATTTTAAAACCACGTGGTCGGTTAGAAAAACAATTTTGCTAGCAAGCAACAATTTGCAGATTATAAAATGGAGAAACCATATTTTGATAAACTCCAGTGGGATGCCATGTTGAGGGGGTAGGAAGGAGGACACAAACACACTAATAGAGAACATGTGGCATGGCATAAAGGTGCCTGAGCTGATGCCTGTTAAACCCAATATCCACCACGTGGTCAATGCTGGAGAAAAGAACTTTTAGATCTTTGCCGACAAAGCACATTGGTGGTCAAGCCTCAGTTTCGAAGCTCTGTGAAAAGAGGCAGCTTTGTGAGCAAGGCACACAACGATGGTACGACTTGGGAATTTTATAAAGTAAGCAAGTAAGCAGGAAGATGAGAGAGAGAGGGAGAAAAAGGAAGAGAAAGAAAGGAAAAGAGAAAGAGGGAGAGAGCCTGAATATAAGTGACTTCTAACCATTTACCATTGCAGTGGCAAAAACTGTATCTGAGTGAGTATTTCGAGCAGGCCTCATTGCACTGTCAAGAGGCGTGCTAGCAGCGTCCCGGCTCGGGTGTGACTGTGATGCAAAACCCAAAAAGCACGGGAGGGAGGCGCCTGGTGAGTGAATGAGCTTACCGGGCAGAAGCGGCAGGCAGAAGCAGCGGACGGAGCGGCAGAGAACCCGAGCAGCAGCAGTTTCACTCACCAGGGTAGACAAGTGGTGTGGAGGTGGAGGTGGATGTGGAGGCCAGCAATGGTATTAGTGAAAAGTGCCACGTGGCGACTCACAGCAGTTCGGTTCGCGGAAAAAGGGCCGTCAGGACTGGGGATACTCCCAGAAAAAGGCAAAAAATAGATGGGAATTCCAGCAGTCCTGACTCTTAAACCCTTCCCGAGTCACGGCACCATATATGTTAGGTTTTTTAAAGTAGGTAGCCGGTAAAGGAGAACACCACGCGGTATTCAGGCAGGAAAGAAAGTTTATTACTGAACTGCTGGCCTGTGGCCAAGATGATCCATGGCCGGAGAGAAGGGAGAGAGAGAGAGAGCGCGACCCCCACCCAGCCCTGCTTTATTTAGGGCAGGGGCAAGGGGTGTGGCCAGGTGGATTAGGAGGTGACCTCAGGGAAAGGGGAGGTAACTGCCTCCAGGTCTGCTGGTTACCCAGGTAACTGGGTGGAGACTTAATGAGGTGGGGGCATCTGCATGTAGCCCTCAGGGAGAGGACCTAACAGTATGAATCCCTAGGTTCCATCCTTCAGCACCACATGAACAGAAAAAAGCTGACATGGTGCACTGGCTCAAGTGCTAGCCTTGAGACCAGAGAGGATCAAGGACAGAGCCCAAGTATTGAGTTCAAACTACAGGAAAACCTAGAGACAAACTGAAGCAAATCTGCACTTGATGTAGACAGAATGTAAGATTTTTATCAGCTGCAAAATGTACAATGCCTTATTTAGGCATGTACAATGTCTTATTTAGGTACATTTTCCTCAATCTGAATCTACTTTTCCATTTTAAATCTGGAACCTCAATGAAGTTCATAAAATGGAATGTAAAACGAAGTGAGAAACTAAAAGCAACTCACCTGAGATGCATCCATTCTGTGTTCCTCTTGGCTAAGAACAGAAGATTCTGGATCAAGGCTGTGAAAAAAGGCAATGAGGTAGTCAAAGGAACTATTGGGAATTTGCCCCATATTTTCCTCCTCTATGCTGTTTAGAAACTGCAACCTACTCTGCCAAGCCATCTATAACCACCTGCTTGCATTTTTTTCCCTTTATAAACCCCAGATTAGGGCTGGGACTGTGGCTTAGTGGTTGACTGCGCGCCTTGCATGCATGAAGCCCTGGGTTCCATTCCTCAGCACCGCATAAACAGAAACCCTGCCGGGCCAGCCGGCAGGGAAACAGAAATCCTGACTGAGGGGTGGCGGGGATACGGAAAAGGAAAAATAAGGCAAGAGAAAAAAGACAAGAGACAAAGATGGGGTACGGGAGGTCTGCAGCCGCAAGGTTGAACCTCAAGACTGCAGCCCCATATATTTTTAAATTCCAGCTTATATACAGTTTGACAACCAGGAAATAGCATAGGATTAACCAAGGTTTAAGAAAACAGGAAGGCCTTGAAATTGGTAAATAACAACAGACAGTAAAACAAGGCATGGTCGGATGGTATACATAACAGACTCTTGTTGACATAATAAAACATCTCGGGATTAGTACTGTCCTTCAAGTAAACCATGTCCTTGCATGTCCTTGAGATAACAACATGGCCAGAGGTTAGGATAAACTTTGGCTCCCTAAGCCGTGACCTTGCACGCCCTTGAGAGTAAGCCAGAAGTTAGGGTGAATTTCACTGTTAGCTCCCGACAAGAAACAGCCAGAAATGGAGCTGGGGCTCCAGTAGTAGAGTGCTAGCCTTAAGCAAAAAGGAAGTCAGGGACAGTGCTCAGCCTCAGAATCCAAGCCCCAAGAATGGCAAAAGGAGAAGGAGGAGGAGGAGGAGGAGGAGGAGGAGGAGGAGGAGGAGGAGGAGGAGGAGGAGGAGGAGGAGGAGGAGGAGGAGGAGGAGGAGGAGGAGGAGGAGGAGGAGGAGGAGGAGGAGGAGGAGGAGGAGGAGGAGGGAGAAGGAGAAGGAGAAGGAGAAGGAGAAGGAGAAGGAGAAGGAGAAGGAGAAGGAGAAGGAGAAGGAGAAGGAGAAGGGAGAAGGAGAAGGAGAAGGAGAAAACAAACAAACAAAGAAAAAAAACAAGAAACAGCTTGTGGACTGTTCAGGGTCACAGTGTTAGCTCCCCAGTCTGCCCCGTGTTCCTTGCCAGTCAGCTTCTGCGCTTGTAAAAATTCTTGAATTCCCCTTTTCTCCCTTCTCTCCCTTCTCTCTGGCCATGGATCACCTCGGCCACAGGCCAACAGTTCAGTTCGGTAATAAACTTTCTCTCCTGCCTGAATACTGCATGGCATTCTCCTTTACCGGCTACATCCTTTAGAAACCTAACATATATTGTTGTGCCAAGACGCAAGACCACCCCCAAGGAGACCACCGAGATTCAGACACTCCGAAATGTAAAAGCAAGGCAAGGTTTTATTTAACGAGCTGCCAACTCGGGCCTCGTCCTACCTACAGACACAGCGGAGGTTAGGAGGAAGCCCCGAGCTGTGATTACACAGGGCTTATAAAGGCAAAGAACAAGGTTACAACAATCAGCTGTGCAAGCAACATTAGAACACAGGTACAAATCCGATTGGCTCGGGGTTCGATTCTAAAATGGGGTTCACGTGGTGGGGCCTGACTTCAAAGTCTGGCACCTCATTTCCCCCTTTTTCTTTTTGGTACCTTGGGAGCCAATCATGGCTCCATTCTGTCCATTTCAATGGCTTGCATGTCTAGGGGATGATATAGAGGTAAGGCATGGGCCAGTAGGGCCAAAAGTAGTATCCGAAAATAACTCTGGTCCCTCGGTTTTAAAGGGGGGCTGATGGGTGAAGATCATCCATCTTCTGTAATTTCTTCAGGCTGACTCAGGGGCGTTGACCTTACCTAGCCAGGAACCTATAACCTTAGTCTACTTTACCAAGGGACTGCAGGATTCACCTCACTTTGGAGTGAGCTGCCAAAATAACATTAACACTAGCCAGGGTAGTAAGGAAAGAAGGCAAAAAGAAAATTATAACAATATTCAGTCTAACTTTCTTTTCTTGAGGCAAAGGCGAAGCGGCTAAGTTGGGTGCTTGGAGACCTCCCATGTTCCACCACGGTAGTTGTCATCCAGGGCAAAGGGGTCAGCTGGCCTGGCGTGGAAGCAATGAACCCAAGTGGCGATGCCGTCCAGGGTCCCCTCCACCGTGGTTAATCTGTTGATTGGGGGCATTGGCAAGCTGACAGGCCTTTAACAGATCTCAATAAGGACACAACACAATCTCAGGTCTACAAGCTTTCTTTCCTAAACAGATGTATCAACTTAAAATTCTTACTGCCAGTCAGGGCTTTGAGTAAATGCGGGGGGTGAGATTTTAATCTATCCTCTCATTTGACAAACTTACCCTTACTAACCACTATCACAGATGACTGGTAAATTTCTGCCCAGTAGACAGACATGGGCATTGGAAAGGCATGCTTATGAACTATTCTTCTAGGACTTCCCGGCTTTAACTTTTGAAAGGCCAACATTAGTGACTCTAGGATCTGACACCATCTCTGCCATCCAAGCAGTGGCTTACTGCCTCTGAATGCTCCATCACTTTTGTCCCAGGAGGAGTGACTTTCGACTTGGACTCAGGGCCTGAGTGCTGTCCCTCAGCTCTCCAGCTCAAGACTAGCACCCTACCACTTTTGAGCTCCACACCACTCTGTTCCCAGCACTCTGCTGGCTGATTACAGACAAGTCTCTCACAGGGACCTTTCTTTGCCCGGGCTGGCTTCGAACCGCAGATTCAGATCAATGAGTCTTACAAGGGGCCACTTTACTCCAATTATAAGCAACAAGGTGGTCCACACAGAAGTAGTTTTTAAGCATGCTCTCTTACCTGGAACTTATTAAGGGTCAGTATTAGATCTTGACAAACTTGTAGGAATCACCTGTGCTTCTCTGTGGGCCTGCTGGAAACTGTTACAAAAAAACCTACAAAGAAGCTGGAATGGCAATTAAACATTTTGGTAGCCATAATTCTCCTTTTCTCACTTTGCAATAATTATTTAGGACAATTTTACTTCCAAATTTCTTATCTAGAAATGTATTCTTGATTTCCAAAGCCTTTCTAACACTAATACAACACTTTAGCTTTTATCTGCATCGGAAAAACTGAAGCTCACAGGCAATCTGAAACTACGTGCCGCCCTTTGCTTACGGGCTGCTTGTTTCAAAAGAGCCTTTTTTTTTCTTCAGTCCCAGTTACTGCATGGCATGAAGACCTTTGAATTTAAACTTAGTTTTGCATCATACTGCAGTCTTGAACATGTTCACACTCACACATGCACACACACATACATTTTCAAAAGATCTTAAAGCGCGCTGAATAAGCATCGGCCGTACATTTTAAGACAAAAACCTTTAACATGATTTTAGCATTCTCCAGCCTCATTTTCCAGGGCTTGATAGTTTTAGTAAAACATTTTTAGTCTTAGTAAAACATTTTAGCGCACCAAACAATTTTCTGCTTAAGAAGGCTGGGTGGGGGTCCCCCTAGAGTTCTTTTTTGCGGACATTCTCACTGATTGACTGATTGTGGGCTGTCACCTGTACATCTTTCCAGTGAGCTAAAGTCAAGTCCAGGGGAGTGGAAGGAACGTTCCCCATCATCCGTTTGTCAGTCAGGCACAGTGCAAGAAGGAAACACACAAAAATGAGCTATCTCCTTAACCTCCCTCCAGTGAGCTAGGATCAAGTCTAGGGGGCTAAATGGAGGTCCTCAAGATAATACAAAAGGAGGAAAACACACAGGCCTAAGAAAAGCTACGAGTTGGAGATCTCCCAAGCTGGCCCACAACCTCCTACAAGGGTGCAGAAGGAATGGACCCGAGTTGGCCCACAACCTCCTGCAAGAAGGAGTGGACCCGAGTTGGTCCACAACCTCCTGCAAGGGTGCAGAAGGAGTGGACCCGAGTTACGAGTTGGAGATCTCCCAAGTTGGCCCACAACCTCCTGCCAGGGTACAGGAGGAGTGGACCCAAGTTGGCCCACACATCCCCCTGCAAGGATGCAGAAAGAGTGAATTCAAGTTGAAAGCGGGCTCCAGAGATCCCCCTTTAAGGGTGAGGAGTCTGGGACATCCCCCGGTCTCACCAGGATTGTCAAGTAAGTACATCTGCTTCGACAACCCCTTCAAGAAATAAGCAAAAGCAAGACAAACAAACAGGCACATTACAAGACAAGACAAATGAACATGGCTGTTTTCTTACCTTCGGAGTCTGGGATCTCGGGGTCTCTGGGGCTATCCCGGACGAAACCCCAAATGTTGTGCCAAGACGCAAGACCACCCCCAAGGAGACCACCGAGATTCAGACACTCCGAAATGTAAAAGCAAGGCAAGGTTTTATTTAACGAGCTGCCAACTCGGGCCTCGTCCTACCTACAGACACAGCGGAGGTTAGGAGGAAGCCCCGAGCTGTGATTACACAGGGCTTATAAAGGCAAAGAACAAGGTTACAACAATCAGCTGTGCAAGCAACATTAGAACACAGGTACAAATCCGATTGGCTCGGGGTTCGATTCTAAAATGGGGTTCACGTGGTGGGGCCTGACTTCAAAGTCTGGCACCTCATATGGTGCCATGACTTGCATAGGGCTTAAGAGTAAAGACAGGTGGAATTCCCCTCTATTTTTCTCCTTTTTCTGGGAGTATCCCCAGGCCTGACAGCCCTTTTTCCCGCGAACCGAACTGCTGCGAGATGCCACGTGGGACTTTTCAACAATACCATTGCTTGCCTCCACATCCACCTCCACATCCATACCACTTGTCTACCCTGGTGAGTGAAACTGCTGCTGCTCAGGTTCTCTGCCGCTCCATCAGTTGCTTCTGCCCGGTTAGTTCATTCACTCATCAGGCGCCTCCCTTCCGTGCTTTTTGGGTTTTGCACCAGTCACACCCAAGCCGAGAAACTGCTAGCACACCTCTTGACAGTGCAATGAGTCTTGCTTGAAATACTCACACAGATAGTTTTTGCCACTGCAATGGTAAATGGTCAGAAGTCACTTATATTCAGGCTCTCTCCCTCTTTCTCTTTCCCTCTCTTTCTCTCCCCTTTTCTCCCTCTCTCTCTCTCTCTCATCTGCCTGCTTACTTGCTTACTTTATAAAACTCCCAAGTCATACCATCCTGATAACGTGCCTTGCTCACAAAGCTGCCTCTTCACAGATCTCCAAAACTGAGGCTTGACCACCAATGTGCTTTGTCAGCAAAGATATCTAAAAGTTATTTTTGAAGAAATAGAATGACTACATTTCGTGGCAGCAACCATCTTGTTGTTTGTGTTAAGCTAAGAATAACCTGGCACATACATAAAGTCCAGGAAATGGCTTGTTTATGGTGAAACTAATCAGAGATTGTAAAAATTCCAAGAACAGAGTTGTTTGTGCAGTTGTGTGTGCTGAAACTACTCGTCCACAACTTCCCGCATTTCCCGGATGGACCAACCGGTTTGGGGACAATCCAGTCGCGTTGATCGCCCTGGAATGTCCCTAGACCACTTTTAGAAAGCCCTACACTGAGCCAATCAGATTTGTACTCACACCTTGTCCTGCTTGCACATCTGGTTAGTGTAACTTTGTGGGTTTTGTCACAAGGGCTGGGTAAGAGGATCCTTAAGAGAATCCACTGAGATTCTCACATGGGAACCCAAAAAAATGCAGGACTTACTCCGACACTCCAAAGTGAAAATTAGACAAGGAGATCAAATTATTGAAGATATTGTTAAAAATTGCAAGGCCTGTCAGCTTGCCAATGCCCCCAATCAACAGATTACTAAAGGAGCTCGCCTCTGTGGGAATAGGCCAGGCATGTATTGGGAAGTAGATTTCACAGAAATTACAAATATTTGCTAGTTTTTGTAGACACCTTTTCAGGATGGGTTGAAGCCTATCCAACAAAGCATGAGACTGTGAATGTAGTGGCTAAGAAGATCCTGGAAGAAATCCTACCCAGGTATGGCTTCCCATCCACCATTGGGTCAGACAACGGACAGGCTTTCATCTCAAAAGTAAGTCAGGGAATAGCCGCAGCCCTGGGGATGGATTGGAAATTGCATTGTGCTTATAGACCCCAGAGTTCAGGACAGGTAGAGAAAATGAATCGGACTCTAAAAGAGACCTTAACTAAACCAGCCTTAGAGACTGGCGCAGACTAGGTGTCACTCCTTCCTGTTGCTCTGCTTAGAGTAAGAAATTCTCCCTATCGGCTTGGCTTTACTCCTTTTTAAATAATGTACAGGTATCCCCCGCCCATTATCCCTAGCCCTAAGACTGAATTGCTTGCTGATTTGGATGATGCTGAATTTTTGTGTAAACTCGACGATTGGCAGCTAGTGCACAAGCATGTGACCCCAACTTAAGGCATTATATGATTCTGCTTCTGTCCCTACCCCCCATTTATTCAGACCAGGGGACTGAAATCCTTAGAACCATGGTGGAATGAACCCTAGATGGCATCGCCACTTGGGTTCATTGCTTCCACGCCAGGCCAGCTGACCCTTTTGCCCTGGACGACGACTACCATGGTGGAATATGGGAGGTCTCCAAGCACCACCCAACTCAGCCGCTTCGCCTTCGCCTCAAGAAAAGAAAGTTAGACTGAATATTATTATAATTTTCTTTTTGCCTTCTTTCCTTACTACCCTGGCTAGTGTTGATGTTATTTTGGCAGCTCACTCCAAAGTGAGGTGACCCCCTTATTTTAGGTAATTTTTCGCTTGTTCAGGAATATGGGTATAGCCACCCGACCCTTAGAGCACAGCTGAGAAGTTTATGTATTATTTTGTTGCTTACATTTGGATACTAAACACTATACAGCTAATGGTAAGTCTGTATAGCTGAAAATTAATTTTCAGTTTGCAGTAATACTGTAGTCCCTTGGTAAAGTAGACTAAGGTTATAGGTTCCTGGCTAGGTAAGGTCAACGCCCCTGAGTCAGCCTGAAGAAGTTACAGAAGATGGATGATCTTCACCCATCAGCCCCCCTTTAAAACCAAGGGACCAGAGTTGTTTTTGGGAAGATGAGGCAGGATAAACTAGAGGCATGCAAAACAGAGGTACAAAGACTGTACTTGTGAGAAATGGTGACAGGCCCTTTGGTTACTACATTGGACCCTATTGGCCTATGCCTTATCTCTATATCATCCCCTAGATATGCAAGCCATTGAAATGGACAGAATGGAGCCATGATTGGCTCCCAAGGTACCAAAAAGAAAAAGGGGGAAATGAAGTGCCAGACATTGAAGTTAGGCCCCATTTTACCACGGGAACCCCATTTTACCACGTGAACCCCACTTTACCAAGTGAACCTGAGATAAGCAGGCCCTGTGAGCAGACCCAGGATAAGCACATTAGGGCCCAGTCGGTCTAGAAATCTAACCGATGGGAATGCTTAACTCTGACCACCCCTGGGGTGCCTCAAACCCTGAGCCAATCAGATTTGTACCTGTATCCTAATATTGCTTGCTTGAACACCTGATTGTTGTAACTTTGTTCTTTGCCTTTATAAGCCCTGTGTAATCACAGCACGGGGTTCCCTCATAATCTCCGCTGTGTCGGTGGGTAGGATGAAGCCCGAGTCCCAGCTTGCTTAAATAAAGCCTTGCCTTGCTTTTGCATTTCGGAATGTCTGAGTCTCGGTGGTCTTCTTGGTGGTGGTTTCGCGGCTTGGCACAACACTACCTGCACCAGGGTGTTTTCTGGTCTTTACTGGAAATTGGGGGGGAGGAGTAGGGCCTTCAGTAAGGTAAGGTACAGAATGGGGTCTTAGTACAATATGGAGTGTCCTAGGTCCTTAGCGGCAAAGTGGTTTACAGAAGCAAAATTAACAGTTAGTAACTACAAAATGGTGGTTACAATTTTTAGTTTCTCAGGAGAACACCACGCAGTATTCAGGCAGGACAGAAAGTTTATTACCGAATTGCTGGCCAGTGGCTGAGATGCATGGTCAGAGAGAAGGGGTGACCCCCACTGGGCGCTGCCTTATCTAGGGCAGGAGGGTGTGACCAGGTGGATTAAGATGTGACCTCAGGAAAGGGGGAGGTAACAGCCTGCAGGTCTGCTGGTAACTGGATAGAGACTTAATGTGGTGGGGGCTTCTGCATGTAGCCCTCCCCTCTGGGGCAGGCCTTATGGTATTGCACTTGCATTTGGGGGTTCTGTGTTGTTTCTCCTAGAGTTGTTGTCTGCTCTGCCTCTGCCTTGTTACCCTTCTTAGCAATCTTGGCTTCAGTTCACACTTTTGTTTGTGCACTTCCTTCTGTCTAGAGGCAGTCATACATGGGATACTGAAGTAGTGAGTGGTGGTGTGTGTTTTTAGGAATGAAGCCTAGCAATGTTTGAGGGAGGGCACCCTATGAATAGGAATCTCCCTCCTAAAAGAACACACCTTGCCAACTTCTGACAAGCCCTAAAGAGCAGAGGAAGAAAAGCATGAGAAGGTGAGGATGTTTCTACTTTCTTGCCTTAAGCAATAATTAAGCAATAATTGCCTTAAGCAATAATCTACTTTTCAGAGAACAAGATTCATGTGGTACTCTTTCCTCCAACACTCTGTTAGAAGGTTTGGGCCAACTTTTAATAGGGGATGGAGGGTGAGCTGGACTGAAGAATAAGCCAGAGCCTAGTTATCACAGGGGACATGAGGCTGTGCTTTGGGGTACGGGGATAACTGTCACAACTGAAAATATCTGTCTATGTACTAACCCCTACTCCTCTTGCTAATTTGTTCAGCTTCTTCCAATTATCGTTTCTAGTATATGATCTCTCTAACTTATCCTAAATGTCCCATCTATGAGTGTGCTGATCCTAGCTCTATCATTGGTTCTTCCTGGCAGTTCTAGAGGTGTTGCTCAGAGACCTTTGGCTTTATAAGAAAAATTACAAAGTAAAACTTAAGACAGGTGACCCAATGCAGCAGTGATACTTATAAGACAATATGTTGGAAATAAACTCTACAACTTGGGAAGGCCTGGAAAGTAGAAGAAAAATGAGGGAGGGGGTAATAAGTTTGACAAAAATGTAATTACTACCTTAAATATGTAACTGTAACACCTCTGTACATCACTGTGACAATAAAATTAAATTAAAAAAACCTTAATGTATCTTTCCCAAGGTTGTATGATTTCTTGCTGTTACATATCTTGAAGTTTTATAGCAAGTTTCATTTTTTGTCACAATTTACTCAAAGAAGTATCATTTCACTTAGGAAATACTAATTGGGAATTGAAGTCAATGAACCCTAAACATTCCTTTAAAATATCGTATTAGAGGGCTGGGAATTTGGCTCAGTGTAGAGTGTTTGCCTAGCATGCATGAAGCCCTGGGTTTGATTGCTCAGGATCACAAAAGAGAAAAAGCTGGAAGTGGTGCTGTGGTTCAAGTGGTAGTGTTCTATATGGGACACCCCGTTGGGCCTTGAACTCACAGTAGTCACCAGCACTCAGGCATTTGGGCTAGGAGTACTTTTTTGTGCCAATCCTAGGCCTTGGACTCAGGGCCTTAGCACTGTACTGTCCCTGGCTTCTTTTTGCTCAAAGCCAGCACTGTGCCACTTGAGCCAAAGTAACACTTCTGGCCACTTTCTATATATGTGGTGCTGGGTAATTGAGCTCAGGGCTTCATGTGTACAAGGCAAGCACTCTTGCCACTAGGCCATATTCCCAGCCCCTTGGCTAGGAATTTTATTTAGTTATGTACAGCATCTGCTCGCCACTACCCGGATGGTGACACACCCTGCCAGGGCCCCATAGGGTTGGGCTTCTAAAGGTTAATAATCACAGATACTTCATGCAGGTGGTCATGGGGCAAGAATCACATTTACCACATTCAGGTGATCTGGCAAGTTAGGCAAAGGAAGCTGACAGACCTACAGAAGCAGAATTGCTCTTAGACATTACTATTCTAGTAAACTCCATAAACAAAGCAATCAGCAATACAATTCTTGGTTCTGGGTGTAACAGGTCTTGATTAGCCTTAAATCTTTGGAGTGGTCTTCCTCATTCCTCTCTTGTGCCAAGGTCAAGTATCTCCACGTCCAGCTGTTTTGTGCTCCTGTTATTTGGCTTGTGTTTGTCCTTCCCCAGCCCCATTACCTTGTCTAAGCTTGCTGTAACTATGGACTCAAAGAAAGGGCTTCCTCAACACCTTTCACTTGTAGAGTGCTAGCCTTGGGCAAAAAGAACCCTGGGACGATGCTCAGGCCCTGAGTCCAAGCCCCAGGACTAGAAAAAAAATCTAGATACATGTTTGTTAGGATTTTTTTTAAGTAGGTAGCAGGTAAAGGAGAATGCCACTGGCATAGAGGCAAGAGAGGCCTATGGCGGACTTGATGCTTGGGTGGAGAGTAGGGGTGACCTCCACCCGGCCCAGCCTTATCTAGGGCAGGGGTGTGTGGCCAAGTGGATTAGGATGAGACCTCAAGGAAGTGGGAAATAACTGCCTCTTGGTGTCTTGGTTACCCATGTAACAGGGTGGAGACTTAACCAGGTGTGGGCATCTGTATGGAACACTCCCAGGAGGACCTTACAATATTGATTCTATTTTTATTTTATTTTATTTTATTGACAGTTATTACCTGAACTGCCCTGGCTCAAGGAAAGCACTCTACCACTTGAGCCACAACATGACTACTTGTCATTTTTGTTTATGTGATACTGATTTATTCAACCAGTGTTTGATGCATGATAGGCAAGCAGTCAACCACAACGCTGTTTTCCCACCCTCTTCTATATACTGTCTTATTCATAGAAAACTGACACTTGGTTTGCACACTGCATATTTAATAGATATGTCATCTTTTTTCAAACATTTAGATGCTATGTTTGGTAGAATCTGTAACATTCACATATATGCAAGAACTCATATATTCCATTAAAAAGCTCATTATGTGGTAGGTCTTATCTGCTTTGCTAATTTGAATGTTTTGTTCCTAAAACAGTAACCAAATATCTTATGTACAGAACAAGGACCATCCTTAGGCTGAAGCATGAAGCTTCAGAAGAATTAGCCTTAATGTTGCCATGCCAGATTTGTAACACCTCAGAATTATCTTTTCTCTATTGCTAATAACAGAGAAATATTCTGATATATTAGGGAAACTTTGTA
Source organism: Perognathus longimembris pacificus (assembly GCF_023159225.1). Lineage (NCBI taxonomy): Eukaryota > Metazoa > Chordata > Mammalia > Rodentia > Heteromyidae > Perognathus > Perognathus longimembris. The sequence goes on from NC_063178.1 coordinate 48,120,662, forward strand.
TTAGTAATATAGTGTTGGGATCCAGCTTTATGGACTTCGGGGTGAAGGGCATTGGAGAGATGCCACCCTTCCCCCAGCCCTGGGGGGAATGCGGAAGCAGGCCACAATTCTCTGGGTCCGGAACCAGAAGAACCAGCTTTGCAACCAGCCCCCAACTTTCTCGCCAGCCCAGGCGCCCCCAGTCCCTCCCTGGCGTGGTGCTTTCGAGTGATGTTAGCTCATGAGGGGGCCATGTGACAAGCTCTCAGCCTATCAGCGTCCTGGCCGGTCAGCTTTCTCCCTTCTCTTGCTATCATTAGTCCTGTGTCCGCCTTAATAAATCAAATTGCTCTTGAAGCTTCTCCAAGACTCGCGTATGCCTGACTTTCTTCAAGGATAAGGAGGTGGGCAAAGCGTTCTCGTCCGACCGCGTGCACATGAGGTCAGTGCTGGCTCCCCTGCCCCACTCTAGCCTTATCTGCGTGCCAGGTGACTAGGGGAGAGGGTGAGAAAGGGAGTTGTAAAAAGCATAGCTAAGCCTTGATCCCCACGCCAGGGGTGGCGACCCGAGGCTGACAATATAGAGCCAAATATTTCTACATAGATTTTTCTTTCTTCTACTATATAGATAATGGAACAAGCTCCAAACATTTTATGTATTTTATGTATTTTAAAACCATCCTAAGCCTACCCAGGCACTGTCTCATGTCTCTGATCCTAGCTACTCAAGAGACTGAGATCTGAGGATTACATTTCAAAGGATTCCTGGGCAGATAAACATGTGACACTGGAATGTTCAATTAGCTAGTAAAATTTTGAAGTCAACCTGTGGCTTAATTATGGAGCAGAAAACAGCAGTTGTTGGTGCTTGAAGGTGTGAGTGGAGCACTGGAGAGAGGAAGGCAAGGAACCTCACCCATCCCAAGTTGCCAGGTTCTATTTGCAAAGATATCCCTTGAATATTATGACTGCATTAGTGAGCCATTTAGTACCTATGAATGTTCTCATTACATGCTTGTAGACTTAATTCACTCCTAAAATTGTTGTGAATTTCATGCATTTTTTGAGTAAAGATATAGCTTCATTATTAGCATTTTCTAGATTCTTGGGCTACAATGCTTCTGCCTTTTAAGGCAGTTACTAGAGGAGAAACCAGATAAGAATACAGTGAGTGCTACAACAGGGCTGTACACAAGCCCTTGTGGAAACACTAGTGCAAACAACAGGGTGGCGAGAGTCAGCCTGATAATGATATGTGAATAATATGGTGACCACTACAATTATTTTTAATTAGCTCACTTTATTGTTATGTGCAGGGGGATTGTAATTAGATGAGTCATTCCCTTCTGATTCCTCCATGAAGCCTTAGGACCATCAAACATAAACAGAATAGTTTAATATGTGGACATAGTAGGTACTTCGACCTGGGGTGATAAGAAGGAGCATTGTTTTACAAGCAGGAAGATTCCTTTAGATAAATTCTGGAGACAGGAGGAATGTTGCCTAAGTGAATGTAGTAATTGCCATTGAGTTGTGTAATTGAAGATAGCTAATAGTCAATATTACATGTATTTCACCACAATAAAAAATTAATGGAAAAAATTTATTTTGCTTCATAATGAGGATAGAACTCTGGTGCTGGCACTGTCACTGAGCCTTTCACCTCAAGGCTAAAGCTATAGCACAATGAGGCACAGTGCAATTTCCCAATTTCTGGTGGTTAATTGCAGATGTATCTAATGGAATTTCTTACCCAGGCTGGCTTTGAAACAAGATCCTCAGATCTCAGCTTCCTGAACTGCAAGGATTACAGGCCTGAGCAACTGGCGCCCTGCACATAGGAATTTTGAAGTCACATCAAGTACCCAGGGAGTTAAACTGAAGAAATCATGGAAACATCACTAGACATGATTAAACCCCTAACCTACTATCCAGCAGCTACAATAACACTGACTTTCAATGAACAAAACAAGATGAAGAACTCGGGCTACAGGAAGTCACATGGCCACCAATATCTTTTTGGCAATGGCAAAAAAGTGGTGATAGAGCCTGCCGGGCCAGCCGGCAGGGGAGCAGGAATCCTGACTGAGGGGCGGCGGGGATAAGGAAAAGGAAAAATAAGGCAAGAGAAAAAAGACAAGAGACAAAGATGGGGTACGGGAGGTCTGCAACCGCAAGGTTGAACCTCAAGACTGCAGCAACAGTTTATTCTTAACTTCCAGCTTATATGCAGTTTTGGAACCAGAGAATAGCATAGGGTTGTTAAAATTTAAGAACACACAGGGGCTTTGAAGTTGGCAAACATTTGATTATGGTAAACACAGGAAAAGGTAGATTAACATAGGAATCTACTCCGGCGGACATAGCAAGGTGCAGACAATGGCAAAGCAATTCCAGATAGTGGCCGTGAGCAAAGGTCCTTGCATCTGGTACATCCTAGCGATAACAGCACAGCCCGTGGTAAGGATGAATCTAGCTGCAAGTTTGGCTCCCGACATTCTGGCGACATCAGCACGGCCAGAGGTCAGGATGAGCTTAGCTGCTCGCTCAGCTCCCTACAGTTCCCCCGTCTTTTTTAAAAGAAGCGAACCCGCCTGTCTTAGGTGGGATGGGTACCCCAGCCTGCCTTACCTTTCTTAGGGAACAACTTCAGATCAGTGCTGAAGGCCCTGTCTTAGGTCGGTCTAGGCTGGCACCGCCTCATACCCCTCTCTTGCTGCGGTTCCTCTCAGGGGAAAGTTCATTTACTTGGACCTTACGCAGCTGGCTGGATAAACTCATGAAAGAGTTTTGCAATATGCGTACAATGCAAGGAAGGCATAGGCAAGCCATCAGCAAAAGTATCCCTGGGCCGAGCAATGTCATTAGCAGCCCCTCAACGTTAGTTAAGGAAGGGACATACTGTTGAAGTTGTTTAAACAGTTCTTTTGCTGTTTTTGCCACTTTAGAGTCCAAAGGCGGAGCTTGTTCTAGTCCGGCTATTTGTCTATGGAGTTGAAAGAGATCTAAGGACAAGTTATTATGGTGCCAAATGCCATTTAGATGTGCTACAACTTGTTCCCAAGGATAGCTTGACCCATTATACTTATGGAGGGTCACACGAAAAAAGTCAAACACAGCATGACAGCGTACCCGTTGCAAAGTTTGTAAGGCACGAATTTGTTCTCCCAGAGACAACACAGATTCATACAATGCTTCTAATTTTTGTTCTACCTTATCATCAATCCTGCCTTGAAAGTGCAGGGCTTGCATGGTATTATGAGCAAGCTGATTAGTGAGCTGTCTGCACACTTTGTGTTAAAGCCACAGTGGCCACTGCAGCAGAGGCAGCTAAGGAAATAAAGGCTAAAATTCCTGCTATTAATAGCCCTACAAATCGTCTAGGGCACATAAGTTCTTTTAAATGTTTTAACACTTGAATACCTGTTTCTTCATACCAAGCTTCAGATAAGTTTACAGGAAGCATAACAAATGGTGGTTGCTTAATAATAATTACAGAATCAGTAAGACCACTATACAAGCAATTTGTAAAAGAACAGTTAGTGCAGGTAACATCGAAGTACATGGCTTCTATAGACATATTAAAAGGTCCATACATAATAGCATAAGGGGGTGTTACACAACTCATAATATTTTTTAAAGAAGTAGAAGTGGGCCAGGAGATATTATTCAGAGCAGCCACTAACATCCAGACATGGCGTTGAGGGTGTCCATTCATCCACCACAGACCTGGGTTGAACTTATTGGTGAGATTAGCTCCAGACCAGTCCATCAGCTGAGAATTAGTTCCTGAAATATTGGTTATAAAAAAGGTGATCATGTCTACACTTTACAGGGTGCAGTTCTCCCGTGGATTCTACAATTTGAGAGGAGTTGATGCAGCAAGGTATCATGAAGGATGAGGTAGAATTGGCACGTACAGGAAACCCAGTAGGCAATGAAGTCATTTGTATACTATATACTTGACTTTTATCAGGAATCCAAATTCTATAGTTTATGGATTGCATCACAGTACAGCCTGGCATATAACTGTTGGATTCAGTTGTAAAACATAAAGGGGTTCCAATGCCAGAAGCTGCAAAGTCTCCCATTTTAACGTGTTGGACAAAAGGGTCTGGAACTGTACCGTACGCTGATCTGTTGACATGGACGAACACCTCCGCTCCCTCCCAGGTCACAGGGTGCACAATCGGTGGATCTGGCACGTAAGCCCAGTGGGTCAGCGCTTGTACCGTTCTGATGAGTTTCCACAATCTGAACACAACGCTCAGGTAGCCAGCGGGCATCATTTTCATCCTGTGAAAAAACACAGACATGTCCTCAACCCCATGTCAATACCGGATCGGGCCCGTGCCAAGCACTTGTTAAAGGATCTTTCCACTTAATTTGGGCAAAAGCTCTTTGCTCTCTCTTTTCCCAGAACCGCTGTGCTGCGGAGTGGCCATTGCAATCCAAATTTAAAAAATTTAGTATGAATAAAGTATAAGAAAGTATATTAACAGGAGAGAAGGGGTATAGTTTCCCCCCCTTTTAATTTAGAAATTTGGTGTTTTAACAAACCGTTGGCCCGTTCGACAATTCCTTGACCATGAGGGTTATAGGGAATTCTTTTTTTTTTTTTTTTTTTTGGCCAGTCCTGGGCCTTGGACTCAGGGCCCGAGCACCGTCCCTGGCCTCCTCCCGCTCAAGGCTAGCACTCTGCCACCTGAGCCACAGCGCCGCTTCTGGCCGTTTTCTGTATATGTGGTGCTGGGGAATCGAACCTAGGGCCTCGTGTATCCGAGGCAGGCACTCTTGCCACTAGGCTATATCCCCAGCCCGGGAATTCTTGTAGAGTGAACAATTTGGTAAGATTTGCAAAAACTTTGAAAAGCTCGTCCAACATATCCTGGACCATTAGCAGTTTTAATTTGTTTAGGAAGTCCCATAGTAGCAAAGCAGCATAAGGCATGTGAGATACAATGTTTTCCGGCTTCCCCGCTAAGAGGAGTAGCCATAATAAAATTAGCATAAGTGTCTATTGTAACATGGACAAAGCGGAGCCGCCCAAAAGAGGGGATGTGGGTAACATCCATTTGCAAAACATGGGTGGCCACTAAGCCTCGAGGGTTAATGCCATTGGAGGGCACAGGCAGGAAAGTAGCACAGTTGGGACAAGTTTTTACAATTTGACGAGCCGCCTCACATGTGATATGAAATTGCTGACGTAAGGCACGACTGTTTTGATGGTGGGCAGCATGTGATTGCTTTGCCAAGTCAATTTGAGAAAGAAAAATTTGGGTAGCCTCATCCGTAATAGCATTGCCCTCACTTAATGGTCCACGAAGGTTAGTATGAGCACGTATAAATCCAAAAAAGGCACGGACAGGTGCGAGAGCGAAGAAGAAGTTGTATCTGGCGAAAAAGAGTTTGGATAGTGGAATTAGCTGTACCAAGAAAAGGGACAGTTTCAATGACCTGAAGGGCTCGAATAACATAATGACTATCTGAATATAAATTAAAGGCTTTAGTAGGTAAAAGATTAAGGGCCTCTAAAACCGCTTGAAGTTCAACTTCCTGGAGAGAAGAAAGCCCAGTGTCCCTAGATCTAGTTTCACCATCAATAGTAAGAGCTGCTGTTCCATTAGAGGATCCATCTGTAAACATCAAGGCAGCCATAGAAAGAGGAGATAGAGATACAATCTGAGGAAATATACAGGTGTAAGAAGAGGCAAAGTGAAGTAACTTGTTAGAGGGATAATGATGTGAAATTGTGCCCACAAAATTGTCCCAGGCAATGACCCAGGAATCACAATGAATATAAAGCCATTCTTGCTGTTGTAAAGTATAGGGGATATAAATAACCTGTGGATCTCATCCAAGATACTTACAAGATTCCACACGGCACATATGGACTAAGGTGGCTACCAATTCATAATAAGGAATTAATATTTTTGAAGGAGTAGCAGGCAAGGAAAGCCACAAAAGGGGTCCCTTCTGCCAGAGGACCACTGTTGGAGAATGAGGTGTAGTTAAAATATAAGCTTCCCAAGGGGCTGAGTAATCAATATAATTTATGTGTTGGGAAGAAATGGCAGAATTTACTATGCTCAAGGCTTTGGCTGCTTTAGTTGTCATTTCTCTGGGAGATGTAGGGTCAGGGTCCCCCTTTAATAGATCAAATAAGGGTTTTAATTCAGCTGTGGACAATTTAAGATAAGGGTGAAGCCAATTAATATCTCCCAGAAATTTTGAAAATCATACAAAGTACGTAAATAAGAAGTCTTAACCTGTAATTTCTGACTAGTAAAATAATAAGGACCCAAAATATGACCAAGAGGGATTTTTATTTTTCTCTGCCTGGGCTGGCTTTGAACTATCCAAAGAGTCTTAGCCATAAAAGCCCTTTTTATTTCCAATTAGAGCAACAGGAGAACAAAAGGAGTAGAGTTTACCTGTAAGTTGCTAAGAATTGACCAACAAGTAGTTGCCAGAGATTTGCTGTAACACTTAAAGAACAGCAGACTGAATGGGATCCATGTGCCATTAAATCAAATCATATTATTTAACCTTACCTTACTGGCACGTGAAAGAGAAAACAAATGAATAACAATAAAAGTCTCAGCTTCAGTGGATCTGAAGTGGCTGTGTCTTCCATCCCAAATTAGCAGGCAGCAGGAGAGATGTTTTGCATCTGGATAATTCTTTAGTAGAGTTCCCTGGATAGGCTGTCACATTTCCTGCTTGTTGCCTGTAAATTTCTACACAGACTGGTTAAGCGCATTTTTAAACAGATTTTAGAAGGCTTGGGCCTTTAACCATCTTTCTAGTCACAAAATCCACACAGATTGAAGGCCAACCAAGTCTGCTCTCTGTAGCAGTTTCTGAATCACAAACAACTCCCAGTTTGGGAGCCTACTGTGGAGGCAGCTTTCTGTAGCCATAGACTGCCACGGTCCACTCAGCTAGCACACATGTCAACCTGTATCTTATAAAGCAAAATGTTAATTTGGGGTCCGGAAAATTTAGGTTAATAGTCACATCTGTGCAGTTATTTCAAAATGACTCTGGTCCCTTGATCTTAAAGAGTTTGAGAGCACCGCGAAAAAAGAGAAAAAAAAATATGGAGAAGCAAAATCTTAATCTATACCAAAGAATGGTCAGGATTAGATGTACACTTGACTCTTAGCATAGATAGACATAAAGAATAACACACTGGTTGTACATCATTGCACGTATATCACGTGCTGTATATTAAAACCTTTTGGAGTTTTTCTTAGACACATTTGTTTGCTCCCAAACATATCAGTTTAGGCTTAAAACCTGTTTTTTATTTTTATTTTAAGTTTTACCAACAGACAGACATAGACATAGACATACATACACATATAGACAATGTGCACACGTTTTGGGGTGCGCTTAGAATTGTTCTTTAATTGGCCATGTAAGTTTTTCTGGAATTCCAGTGGCAAATGATATTATTTTGCCTATATTCTAGAACCACGTGGTTAGATAGTAAGCAAACAAACAAACAAAAAAAACCTTTTCAGCAAACCAAAATTTTCAGATCATCCGAGAAGCCACATTTTGAGAAACCAGTTTAGCTCACAAAGGGAGTATATGGGAGACAGGATATGAACACAGACAGTGAGCTCACAGTAAGACACCTTCATCTTGCAGCATTTGAATTGTAAGGCACCTTTGAAATGCAAGGCCACAGGACTCTGCCCAGCCTCCAGGAATTTGGCATGCTTGTTACCTGGGGTATGGGCAGGCTTTCACTCCATCCAATCCTATTGTCTACCATGTGCTCAATGCTAGAGAAAGTTTATGAATTATCCAAACAAGCAGAATTTAACTGAGTCTCCAAACTTAAACATCAATAACAAGGATAGAAAACCTTTCTTCGAGTTTTTTAAAGCAGATGTTAAACAAATATCAATACCCATCCTATGTCACAGGCAGGCAGGCAGAGTTTAGAGGGAGACAGAAAAAGAGACAGAGAGAACTTCATCTGCCTGAGCGCTCATAGAAGTTAGGTAAGTCCTGCAAAATATTCCAAATATATATGATTGGGCTCAAACTTGAGCAGCATTCCTGAAACAATTTAGACTTGATGAGCAACCAGCTGAGCTGAACTAGAGATCAGTTGTCTCCAAACACCCACAATTGCTGATCTCCTTGACCTAGCCCAGTGGATTTATGGAAAATGTAAGCTCCAGGCTAATGGTCACTCACCCTGGTTGGGGATTCAAATCTGTCCTGGTGGATGGAAATAGAGCGCTGGGTCTGGAGACGTTACCGCGGTGGTGGTAGCATTTCCCTAGCCTCAGGTCCCTTCCCCCTGCTAGCAGCCTGCACCTAGGAGAGCTGTAAGTCTGCCAGGACTCCCTTTAAGGGAGTTTGTTGTTCTGGATGAAGCAGTGATAATAGAGCTATAACTGATTTTTAACATATTTTCAACATAGGTCAATCTATCTTTAGTAGGCTCATTGCATAATTTCTCCTCAGTGTCTGAGCCATCTGAGTCTTCCTTACTATCTAGCCTAGTGGGTTCAGGTCTTGTTAATTTTCTCAGCTCTTCCCGGGCAGCAGCATATGCTCCTGGGGCTGGGCAACACTCATCAGGTCCCTGTTCAGTTTCTCCAATCGACTGATCGAATTTAATCTGTTCATGTCTAAGATCTAAGCAATCTCGGACCAGATACCAAAGAATAATAGCATCCACTGAGGTTTTCTCAGGGCCAGTTGCATCATAATGTTCCCTTTTTTTTTAATTTTTTTTATTTTTTCAATTTTCTAGCAAGTTTCTAAGTTATTGGTTCCTTCCTCCAGGAACTGGGGGCATGCTTCCTCAATAAAGTAAAAGAAACGTTCTAAGTTACTTTGGCCAACTTTCACTGCCCGGGCATTAAGCATGCCTTTGGGGGCCTGCATGTATAGCATGCGGCTATTACCTTGTCCCATAATTTATTACTCCCGACAATACACTCTCCTCCCGCTCTCCTTCCCAAGCATTCGGACGTCCTTACCTGAGCCGGGGTCACCCGCCGTCGATCCCAGGCCTTCAGGTCCCTGTTCCAGCCGCCAAACCTGCCGGGTCAGCCGGCAGGGGAGCAGGAATCCTGACTGAGGGGCGGCGGGGATAAGGAAAAGGAAAAATAAGGCAAGAGAAAAAAGACAAGAGACAAAGATGGGGTACGGGAGGTCTGCAGCCGCAAGGTTGAACCTCAAGACTGCAGCAACAGTTTATTCTTAACTTCCAGCTTATATGCAGTTTTGGAACCAGAGAATAGCATAGGGTTGTTAAAATTTAAGAACACACAGGGGCTTTGAAGTTGGCAAACATTTGATTATGGTAAACACAGGAAAAGGTAGATTAACATAGGAATCTACTCCGGCGGACATAGCAAGGTGCAGACAATGGCAAAGCAATTCCAGATAGTGGCCGTGAGCAAAGGTCCTTGCATCTGGTACATCCTAGCGATAACAGCACAGCCCGTGGTAAGGATGAATCTAGCTGCAAGTTTGGCTCCCGACATTCCGGCGACATCAGCATGGCCAGAGGTCAGGATGAGCTTAGCTGCTCGCTCAGCTCCCGACAATAGAGAGAACTAAGTCAGGCTGCCCCTCTTTTTGAAGGACTGACAGGCTCTGCTTAGGACACACAGATAACCCTTTTGCTTTTTCTTCTGTTTTCTGGGCTTATCTGCTCAGGTTGCTGTGCCTTTTCTTACCTTTCTAGTTTTTAAGTTAAAACAAGATTTGTATATTATTTCCTTGTAAAAAATCTTTCCATGGGAGAAAAATCAATGTAAAATATTCAGCATCTTTTAAAAAGAACAGGATCTGCAGTTTTATTTGTGGAAAACCAAAAGACAATTTTAGAGCATTTAGGCTCCGGTTCTTATTGCAATAAACAACACACACACAATTATAATAAAGAACAATGGAAGCTGTTTGTGTTTTTTTTTGTTGTTGTTGTTGTTTTGTTTTTGCCAGTTGTGTCACTTGGGACTCAGGGCCTGAGCACTATCCCTGGCTCCTTTGTGCTCAAGCCTAGCACTCTGCCACTTGAGCCACTGCACTTATTCTCATCTTTTCTATATATGTGGTGCTGAGGAATTGAACCAAGGGCCTCATGTATACTAGGCAAGGGGTCTTGCCACTAGACCATATTCCCATCACATCTCTGGTTTTGAATTAGATAATACAAGGTATTAAAATGTGTATAAATGGTAATTTAAAACCTTTCCAAAAAAATATCCTGACTAATTCTAGAAACCTACTTTGAAGACATCCTATCTAAACATTTCTCTATCTTTTGCCAGACCTAGGGCTTGAACTCAGGGCCTGACCAGTGTCCCTGGCTTCTTTCTGCTCAAGGCTGACACTCTACCACTTGAGCCAGAGAGCCACTTTTGGCTTTTTCTATATCTGTGGGGATGCAGAATCAAACACAAGGCTTCATGTATACGAGGCAAGTTCCCTGCAACTAGGCCATATTCCCAGCACCAACAATGATCTTATTAGTGTGCTTGACACCGAAATACATCTCCTGTAGCATCCTCTACTAAGCCTTCACAAATTTGTTTGGTATAGTAATAGGGTATGAGTGGGAGAAATCCTCCATCCCTCCAACAGTCTACCACTCAGAGACAGCCTCAAGTACCAAGATAGGTTAATTGGGGAAGTAAAAAGCAGAATGGCCAACCAAGGACACAGCCCAGACTTGAGAGCTGTGGAGAAGCACCTTGGTCGGGTTATATAGGCAAATATTCACATGGTCGAGGTGGCCACAAGCAGGTGGCCAAGGAGGTTACAACATTTGCAGAGAAACAGCATAATCATGTCAGGTCATAGACAGGTGGCCAATGGAGTTACAGTCTGCATCATAGTAACTGTTTGAACCAAACTATCATTTTAGTTAGCACTGGCCCATGAATTTGACAGTTCCCCACACGATGCAGGCGGGGGTAAGGCTACTCCTTCCTGAAAGGACACAGGTTGCTGAGCTGCTTTACTACCACTAGCCCCTAACAAGTACCATGGACTGGATTTAACTGGTGCTTTTATTTGTCAGGGCAAGCTCTTAGGTGCCAGGGAAAATTTGGAACTAGTTTAAATGAAGTGACAACACTTATGTATAATGATGATTCTGAACAAAAACAGAGTACCGGGTATCAGGCTAGCCAAGGACTGACTGGTACAGAGAACTGTGGAATACATTAGCACTGGTGGGCTCACTGTGTGCTGGCAGGTTTGAGCAGAGCAGGGAGAACTCCCTATAAATTCAAACAATTCTGATTGTTAAAGTTCCCTGGTTACATTGTAGACAATGAGTAATATCTCTTTAAACTAGATGACTTGATTCACATAAAACAAAAATTCAAATGTCAGTATAATTGTAGCTTTCTCAACATCCCCTAATGAGTGAAGCTTCAATAATCTTGTGGGCTCCAGCTCAGAGCTTTTGTGCTCTAGGCTAAACGCTCTACCACTTGAGCTCCACTTCCGGTTTACTGATGGTTAACTGGAGATGAGAGTCCCACAGACTTTCTTGGCCAGGATGGCCTCAACCCTTGATCCTCAGGTCTCAGCCCCTTGAGTAGCTAGGCTTGAAGATATGAGCTATAACTCCCAGGAAAACTCCTCTTTGGTCCCATGTACATCCAACATGTTTTAAGGTCTAGTCTGATGTTCATTCAAGTACTTCACTCTCTGTTCCACAAAGTGGATGAAGCAGCAAGAGATGCAGAGGCCAGATTCAGTCAGGGGTCACATGTCAGACTGAGGACTGAAGGCATCTATCTGGAGAACACCCCCCAGAGTTTGGGGGATCCTTTGATGCTTCTTGTAACAGAAGTTGGTTTGTTTTTGTTTGTTTGATTGTTTTGCCAGTCCTGTGCTTTGCACTCTTGGCCTGAGCACTGTCCCTGGTTTCTTTTTGCTCAAGGCTAGCAATCTTTCACTGGAGCCACAGTGCCACTTCTGGCCATTTTCTGTATATGTGGTGCTGGGTAATTGAACCTAGGGCTTCTTGTATATAAGGCAAGCACTCTTGCCACTAGGCCATATTCCCAGCCCCTGATGCTTCTTATACCTACATTCAGTCCATGTAAACTATCAGAGCTTTGTTTGATAAAGGGAGTTGCAGGTATACTTGTTAAGTTACTTCATAGACTCAATAGAGGGTTTCTTCCTGTTTGAATTAGAAATGTAATTTTATAAATGAGTGGGGAAAACCCATTAGGTGAAGGTTGATATTTTGTTCTTCAAGGTGTGAGGAAAAACATTCCCCTTCCTCCTCCAAACAAAACAGAGTAACAAACCAAGAGCTGGGCTCAGAGCACAGGGATTTGGTAGCCCTGTGGAGTGCAGCTTATTACATTCTAACACTGTAAGCAAAGTCATGGCTTAAACAGGCAGGCCCTAACATGGATCAGTTCCTTGATCTATGTGAAAGGGAAATTTTCAGCTGTTACTCGGGGGTAAATTCTTTTCTGCTCTTCTGCACTGAAAGATATTAATACTTAGTTGGTGAGTTATTGAATTTTTGCCTGGTTATAGGATTGGCCATCAGTGCACTAAACTCTCCATTGCCTCCTCCATCCTTTTGGGGGAACTGTCTTAGGAAAGATGGTGCTGTGAGCACCCACTCTCCTCTGGCTTTGTAAAACAGCACCAGAATGCTGCACATCAACTACATTGTCATTTTCATGATGGCTGTCCAGAGGGGACACAACAGGGGGTGTGGGTGCTCAAAACTACAGATCTCCTTACACACTGGCTTCTGGGTTTGGTTTTAGTTATTTGTTCATTAATTTATTTCCAGCACTGGGGCTTGAACTCAGAGCATCATACTCTTCTTTTTAATTAATATTGATTAGGTGATGTACAGAGACGGTACAGTTACATAATAAGTCAGTAAGTACATTTCTTGTCGTATTTGTTACATCTGCCTTCATTTTTCATTCGCTTCCATAGTTCAGATAAGCATATATACAATATCCAGTGTACCAAAATCATATACAGTGACCACAGGCGGTATGTCAAAGGAAATTCACCTAGTACATTAAACATAATGACAATAGTAAAATCCTCCTGTTTCCATCTCTTAGAGTTTATTTTGCTTAGACTCATCTTATATAATCACATGTATGTAGCTGTTGAGCTATTGTGCTCCTGGCAGGGCTATCCTAGACCTTTTTATATTTACTTAGTAACTGCTTGGTTTTAGAGACATTATGCAATGTTGCTTACCAAAACATGTAGAAATACCATTTGAAAAGAAGTTTGTTATTTTACAGACATGATCTGAGCTCTGTGCTCTAGGCTTGTCTTGCTCAACATTATTCGTTCAAGATCTGACCATTTCCCTGTGAATGCCATTACTTTATCATTTCTTTTTTTCGCCATTAAGATTACCTTTATTTTAAGTACACATCAAACAAGAGATTATCTAAAATCAAATGTAACACTTTTCAAAGAGACATATTCTAAAATAATTGATTTCAATGACAAATTAAAAATTTACTGAGTAGTCTGATTTCTAAGTTTATCTTACTGTTGGTCTTTGTCTTTTCTAGTCAAAGTCTGGTGCTTTAATACTTGGGCCACAGCTCCACTTCTGACTTTTTGCTGCTTAATTGCAAATAGTCCTGTGGAATTTTCTGCATGGACTGATTATAAACCTAAATCCTCATCCCACAGACTCCAGAGTAGCTAGAATGAGAGGTGTGTGTCAGGGTCCAGTTTCATTGGGAACTGGGTTGATAATTTAGGTGGACCAAATCAGTAAAAGCTGTGGGTTTGGGGGCTGGGAATGTGGCCTAGTGGTATTTGTGCTTGCATAGCATGCATAAAGGGCTGAGTTAGATTCCTCAGTACCACATATATATATAAAACAAAACAAAAAAGTGGTGCTGTGGCTCAAGTGATAGAGTGTTAGTCTTGAGCAATAAGAAGCCCGGGACAGTGCTCAGGGCCTGAATTCAAACTCCAAGGACAGCACACAAAAAAGTTATTATTTTAGAAATTGGGTCTCCAAAATTATACAGCACCAAAAGATGTTCTGTATTCAGAAGAAAACTGATAGTACACGTTTATTTTGGGCTCCCAGCTCTTCCATGCATCTAGAACATTTCTCATCTTCCATTTCCATATGTGAAGCAGTAGAATCATTGAACATGCAGCTCTGTGCCTCTCTATCCCAGTGTCCAGAACCATCATTATTTTTGTGTATGAGTTTGTTGATCGTTGCACACTCAATAAGAGACAGCATGCCATGGCTGGTCCTTTCTAACTGGTGTATTTTCTTTAGCTGATTGTATTCAAGGTTCATCCCTAGTGTAATCTGTAGTAATATTTTCTTCCTTTTCAATGCATTCACGAATTGTTTTATGTGTTCCTATGTTTTGTTGGTGAGTAATTATGAAGTGTTTCTTAAAGTAGTTGTTACACTCCTCACTAAACTTCTTTTGCACACGTGTGTTTTCCAGGTGAAAGATTTCCCACACTGGTTACATTCATATGATTCCTGACCTGTGTGAATTCTGTTATGTTTCCTTAAGGATGACCTGACCCTGAAGGACTCTACAAATGTGCTGCATTCCATAGATTTCTCTCCTGTGTATATTTGCTGATGAACAGGAAGACAGGATTTCTGGGTGAAAACTTCCCACATGTTTTACATCAATAAAGTTTCTCTCATGTGTGTGTGTTCTAATGAAAAGTAAGGTGTGACTTCCAGCTGAGTAATTTTCCACATTGATTACATAGTTTTTCACTTGTTTGAACTCGCTTCTGTGCAGTCAGATATGACTTGTGGGTTAAAAACTTTCCACATTCGTTATGATCATATGGCTTCTCTTCTTTGTGTTCACTGATGAATACTAAGATATGTCTACTGGGTGAAATACATTCCAATTGTGTAACATTTGTAAGGTTTCTCTCATGTATGGGTTCTCTCATGAACTGTAACGCTTGATTTCTGGGTAAAAGACTTTCCACATGTGTTACATGTATAAGGTTTCTCTCCTGTATGTGTTCTCTCATGAACAGTAACGCTTGATTTCTGGGTAAAAGACTTTCCACATGTGTTACATGTATAAGGTTTCTCTCCTGTATGGGTTCTCTCATGAACAGTAACGCTTGATTTCTGGGTAAAAGACTTTCCACATGTGTTACATGTATAAGGTTTCTCTCCTGTATGTGTTTTCTCATGATCACTTAGGTATGACTTCACAGCAAAAGACTTTCCACATGTCCTACATTTATAAGGTTTCTCTCCCGTGTGAGTTCTCTCATGAACACTAAGGTGTGTTTTCCTGGTAAAAGACTTTCCACATGTGTTACATTTATAAGGTTTGTCTCCTGTATGTGTTCTCTCATGAACAGTAACGCTTGATTTCTGGATAAAAGACTTTCCACATGTGTTACATTTATAAGGTTTCTCTCCTGTATGGGTTCTCTCATGAACACTAAACCTTGTTTTCGTGACAAAAGACTCTCCACATGTGTTACATTTATAAGGTTTGTCACCTGTATGTGTTCTCTCGTGAACAGTAACACTTGATTTCTGGGTAAAAGATTTTCCACATGTGTTACATTTATAAGGTTTCTCTCCTGTATGGGTTCTCTCATGAAGACTTAGGTATGATTTCTGGGTAAAAGACTTTCCACATGTGTTACATTTATAAGGTTTCTCCCCTGTATGTGTTCTCTCATGAACAATAAGACCTCTTTTCCAGGGAAAAGACTTTCCACATGTGTTACATTTATAAGGTTTCTCTCCTGTATGTGCTCTCTCATGAAGACTTAGGTGTGATTTCTGGGTAAAAGACCTTCCACATGTGTGACATTTATAAGGTTTCTCTCCTGTGTGTGTTCTCTCATGAACAATAAGGTCTCTTTTCGAGGCAAAAAACTTTCCACATGTGTTACATTTATAAGGTTTCTCTCCTGTATGTGTTCTCTCATGAACACTTCGGTATGATTGCCAGGCAAAAGACTTTCCACATGTCTTACATTTATATGGTTTCTCTCTTGAATTTGTTCTCTTTTGAACACTGATTTGTGATTTCTGGGGAAATGACTTTCCACATGTGTTATGTTTATAAGGTTTCTCTCCTGTATGAGTTCTCTGATGCATTAGTAGTGGTGCTTTCCACATGAAACATGTTTTACATGTGTTACATTTACAAGGTTTCTCTCCTATATGAGTTACCTGATGAATACTGAGTTGAGTTTTCCAGGTGAAAGACTTCCCACATTGGTTACATTCGTATGGTTTCCCACCTGATTGAATTCTATTATGTACATTTAAAATTGTCCTCAACCTGAAAGATTTTCCACATTTGTTACATATATGAGGTCTCTCACCTGAGTCAATTTTGTTATGTCTTCTAAGAATTTTCTTGCTCCTAAAGGAATTTTCACATATATTACATTCATAAGTTTTCTCAGTAATATGTATTCTATTATGGGTTCTTAGAGCTGGCATGTGTTTGAGGGACTTTCCATATCGGTTGCATTCATAATGATTTTCTCCCACACAAGCACAATTATTTTTAAAGAATATGGTCTTTGAGGTTAATACCGTCCCTTCTCCACCATCTGTGAAGTAATAGTGCTCACTGGGAATTTCTAAACATTGATTAAAAGTCTCCATGTTGCTAAGGGATTTTTCATCTACATGAGAGACACCAGGCCTGGATCCAGCATGCATCTCTTCAGGCCCAAAATGGAGAACCATATTCTGACATGCAATGGATGCCTCAGTCCTCATTCCTAAGGATTTCTGACTATTCCTATGCAGCTCTGGCATGTGTTTAGAGCTCAAATGAAAAGTTCTCACTAATCTCACACTTTCATCCACAGGGTTGCTTTTGGTGATTGCTACTTCACACGACCATTCTTCTGGACTTTTCTTGCCACTCTTAATCATGTCATCAATTTCCAGGACCTCTAAAATGATTCATCAAAAAACAAACAAACAAACATGAGGATCAAAGACATCGAAATAAAAACAGATACCCTGAATACACTACAAGAACAAGTCCCTACTCGTTGGCACAGAAGAAAACTTCCTTAATAAAGGCCCAAAAATGCTAAAAATAAAAGAGTTTGGGTAAATGGGACTGCATCAAACTCCAGAGATTCTGCAGGGAAAAAGACAGCTTCGAAGATAAACAGAAAGCCCACAGATTGGGAAAAGATCTTTACCAGCCCTACAAAGGACTCATATCTAAAATATATTCAGAACTAAAAAAATTAAATTCCTGCAAAACAAAACCTCAAAGAACCAAGAGCCCCCATCAACAAGTGAGCAAAAGACTTAAAAAGAGACTTCTCTGATGAGGAAATGAGAATGGCCAAGAGACATATGAAAAAGTGCACTACCTCACTGGCCATAAAATAAATGGAAATCAAACATTGAGATTTCACCTCAATCCAGTAAGAATGTCCTTTATGAAGAAGAAGAAAAAAAAAACAGTAACAAATGTTGGAGGGGATGTGACCAAAAGGGAATGATACTTCATTATTGGTGGGAATGTAAACTGGTTCTGCCACTCTGGAACTCGGTATGGAGATTCTTCAGGAAGTCTAAACATAGGGCTCCCTTATAACCCAGTAGCCCCACTTTGGGGCATCTACCCAAAAGACCACAAACAAGAACACACTAAAGAGACCAGCACAACAACGTTCATGGCAGCACAATTTGTCATAGGTAAAATATGGAACCAACCCAGATGCCCTTCAGTAGACGAATGGATCAGAAAAATATGGTACATATACACAATGGAATTTTATGCCTCTATCAGAAAGAATGTCATAGCCACATTCATAAGGAAATAGAAGAACTTGGAAAAAATTATACTAAGTGAAGTGAGCCAGACTCAAAGAAAAATGGACTCTATGGTTTCCCTCAGAGGGAATAATTGGCACAGGTTTAGGCTAGTCACAGCAGAGGATCACAAGAGGCTAATAGCTCTGCCCTTATGAACGC
The DNA here is from genome assembly GCF_023159225.1 of Perognathus longimembris pacificus. Lineage (NCBI taxonomy): Eukaryota > Metazoa > Chordata > Mammalia > Rodentia > Heteromyidae > Perognathus > Perognathus longimembris. The sequence continues at coordinate 48,138,630 of NC_063178.1, forward strand.
ATAAGATGATGTGAAGTGGAATGAACTCCAGGTTAAGGAAACAAGTGTTATATCACTGTTGTAATTACTTTCAACATGCCATGTGAAACCATAGCCTCTTTTGTTTATGATCCTCATGTATCCCCTTCCTGTGGGAGAATAATTTCTCTGACCAGTGGGGGACTTCGCCTCGGCACAGATATTTTGATGCCTTATTAGCAAACTAATAGGTCTATGGGAACAAATCTTCATTAAAGAGGCTCCTTTGTTGGCCAAAGGAAGACACTTTGTCATGAGACTCTCACCCCCTTTATAGAGCCACCCTGGGGAGACTTGTCTGCACAGCTGCTCCTGCCAAAGCTTTTGACATTAAATAGGGAAGTCAATGGTCAAAGATAATTAGTCTTGATGAAATAGTAGCTAGGTGATTGAGTTCTGCATTGACTGATTTGATCCTTTTTAGTAGCGACATCCTTTGTACTAGTGATAACCTTTGTCCTAGTGATATCCCTTGCAGTAGCGACATTCGCAACTTTTGTATTGATGTGGACATTTCTGTATTAATTTTACTCTTGAAGTTGTGAATTGATTTCTAACCCTATATAAACCCTGGCCCTCCTAAAATAAAGTGTGCCTTGGTCCACTCGCCTCTCCATGCCCCTTGTCCTGACTACAGTTGCAGTTACCCAGGTCCAACAAGTGGCATCCGGATCCAGGGACTTGATAATTGATCCATAGGAGATTACAGAACTGTGTTCCAGCTCTCAAGTGGAAGTGAGAAATATTTTTATATAAATGGTATTAACTCTCCGATAAAGATGAGCAGACTGACAGAGGGGATCCATAAAGAAAAAATTGCTATCTGCGGTCTTCAAGAGACCCATATTACAGCAAGGGAAAAAACAAGCTCCGAATGAAAGAATGGAGCAAGATCTTTCAAGCAAACACACCTACCAAAACAGCAGGGGTAGCCATCCTGATTGCAGACAAGCTGGACTTATTAAAATCAACTCAAAACGACAACAAAGGACACTACATTTTGATATAAGGAAAAATCCTGAATCAAGACAGCACAGTGATAAATTTATACTCACAGAACAAGAGGCCCTACATATGTCAAATAAATTCTCACAGAACTACAGAACAAGATAGAACCAAAGACAGTCATAGTGGGAGACTTTAATACTCCACTCTCTCGAAGAGACAGAACCAACACACAGAGGATTAGCAAGGGAGCTGAAGACATAAGTAATACCATATCCCAAATGGATCTGAGAGATCTGTACAGAGTCTTTCACCCCACCGAGACCCAATACACATTCTTCTCAGCAGCTCATGGAACATACTCCAAAATAGATGTCATAGCCCACACAAAGAACCTCAGCAAATACAAGAGTATTGACATCATCCCATGTACAATATCTGATCACAGTGGAATCAAAGTAACCCTCAATAAAAAAGGATACCACAGAGGCTATACAAATACTTGGAGGCTAAACCCCCTCACTGTTATCTAACACTTGGGTCGCAGAACAACCTAAGGAAGAAATTAACAAATTTATAAGCCACAACAACAATGAAAATACATCACAAAGAAACCTATGGGATACAGCGAAGACAGTGTTGAGGGACAAGATCATTGCCCTCAGCACTCACATTAAAAGAATGGAATCAGAGCAGGTGAATGACCTCACGATGAAACTAAAACACCTGGAGGAACAAGAAATAATCAAATCTAACATGACTAGGAGGAAAGAGCTCACAAAGATTAAAAAACAGATAAATCTGATTGAAAATAGAAAGACCATTCAACAAATAAATATGACAAAAACTGGTTCATTGAGAAAGTAAATAAAATTGACAGACCCCAAGAAAGACTTACAAAAAAAAAAAAAAGAATAGAAGAGACTCATATCCATAAGATAAGGACTCCACTGGAAAAATTACAAGAAATACACATGATATTCACACAATCATAAGAAACTATTTCCAGAACCTCTACTCACTGAAGAACAATAATTTTACAGAAATGGATCAATTCTTAGAGAAGTATAAACTGACCAAACTGAACAAAGAAGAAATAAATCAACTAAATAAACCAATAACTTACAGCGAGATACAGGGGGTAATCAAGAGTCTCCCAACAAAGAAAAGGCCAGGCCTGGATTGATTCACCAATGAATTCTATAAAACGTTGAGTTAGGAGCTAATACCAATACTCCTCAAACTCTTCCAGGAAATAGAAACAGAGGGAGAAATCCCAAACTCATTCTATGAAGCTAATATTATACTCATCCCCAAACCAGGCAAAAACCCAACAAGAAAAAGAGAACTACATATAGGAAAGGATCTTCACCAGCACAGCAACAGACAAAGGCCTATAGGGAAGGATCTTCACCAGCACAGCAACAGACAAAGGCCTAATATCCGTCATCTACTGAGAACTCAAAAAACTAACCCCCTCAAATCCCAGTAAACCAATTATGAAATGGGCAAAGGAGCTAAAGAGACACTTCACAAGAGAAGAGATAAAAATGGCAAAGAAACAAACATACGAGGAAATGTTCAACATCTCTGGCAGTAAGGAAATGCAAATAAAAACAACCCTGAGATACCACCTCACTCCAGTTAGAATGTCCTATACTCTGAACTCAGGCAACAACAAATGCTAGAGGGGATGCAGGGAAAGAGGAAACCTTCCCCACTGTTGGTGGGCGTGAAAATTAGTACAACCACTTTGGAGAACAGTATGGAGGTTTCTCAAAAAGCTCAACATAAACCTAACCTATGACTCAGCCATACCACTCCTAGGCATCTATCCTGAAAAACAGGTATCAGGATATCAAAAAGACACCTGCATTTCCATGTTTATCGCCGCACAATTCACAATAGCCAAAATATGGAATCAACCCTGCTGCCCCTCTAGAGAAGAATGGATCCAAAAAAAGTGGTACATATATACAATGGAATACTACATAGCGATTAGAAATGATGAGATATTGGTATTGGCAGGGAAATGGTCAGAACTTGAACAAATAATGTTGAGCGAGACAATCCTAGAACATAGAAAACAAAGGGGCATGATCTCCTTGATATATGACTGTGAATGTGTGTGTGGGGGGGGGGGGGCGAGTCAGTAGAGACCAGGTCTGAGAAACAAAAAGTTCTTGTCAAATGGTATTTCCCACAGGTTTCAGTCAGGGACCTTACATTATGTAACTAAAACCAAACAACTACTAAACATAAAAAGGTTTAAAGTAGACCTCTTAGTGGATCACAATAGCTCCAAAGCTATGTATGAATGATCATATAAGACAAGGACAAGCAAACTCTATTGTTAATATTATATTGAAAGTTCTAGGTGAATTTCATTTGGCGTATGACATGTGGCTACTGTATCTGTTTTGGTACACTGTGTATTGTATATATGCCTACCTAATCTAGGGAAGGGAAAGAAAAATGAGGGTGTAAGATATCAAAGAAATGTACACACTGCCCTATTTTGTAACTGTACCCCTTTTGCACAACACCTTGTCAACAAAATTTAATTAACAAATAAATTAAAAAACAAAACAAACAAAAAGAAGTGAACTTACCAACTGAGCTCTGTCTCCAACAGCACTGTGTAGGAAGCATTCACTCACCTTTGGAATTCTTGCCTGAGGCTTCTCCCATCCATGTTTCTGCACCTTCCTCCAGCTTGATAATCAATTTGGGTTTAGAAGCACAGTACCCTGTTATGAAGAAACAGTGGAGAATTATTGTTCATGTTGATTCTGGACATCTGTGCTATAATGATCTCAGATATTCTGGTACACAGGTTACTCCTGTGGGGCACACCCGCCCAGATGACTTGCAGCATTATGAGGCGGTTCTGAGGTCCCTGACGTAGATATGAGCCACCCCTTAGGGAGGTCCCTTGGAGCTTCACCATGATGGGCTGGTAGGCATCTACTCACAGCCTATGTAGGTGCATACCCCTCCCCATCTGCCGCCCTCCAACCTGTGTAAAAGAACAGATCATTTCCTGAATAAACTAGTTGGCTCGACCTGCTTCCAGGCTGCCTGTTTGTCCTCTGTGGAGAAGAGGGCTGGGTGGTGGTCTGTCAGCCCCCTATATCCTCTTCCTGGGCCCATCTTTGTGGAGTGTGCTTTCCTGTCTCCCCAGCAGGACAGGAGAGTGCGGGAGGCTAAAAACCTCAAACTTCCTCAAACTCTACTTTCTCATTTCTCAATAGCTTCATGGTTGACTTTGCATAGAAATACAAGGTTTGGATTTTTTTTTCTCAATGTTTTCCCTTGAACTCAAAGGATGGTCGAGTCCCCTGAGCTCTTTTGCTAAAGGCCAAGAGTTCTACCACTTTAAATGAATTTTTGTTTTTCATTGAAGAAAGGATTCTCCTGGAGAATCTTCTGATTTGGCTGGTTTGGATTTCCATACCTAGGATTACAAGTATGAAGAGGAGTGCCTCGAAAAAGCTTTAGATTTTAAATGCCCACTTTCAATTGCTGATTTCTATATCTTACATTGAGTACAAATATACATTCTACTCTAGATTATATATCCATCTATCACAATGGCCACAAGTTTCATAAGAAACTCCCCTGGTAATAGATTATGTCTCAGAACTGATGTCTAAATGGTGCTACCTTGACTTCCTGAAGAATGAGAATAAAATTGCCTCTGGAGTAATATAACCAAGGAGAGAATTTTCTTGGAAAGATGCACTACTTCCCATATTCTGTAATCTTATACCTAAATATCATTGCACCTTTGATAAAGACTCATAGATCTCCTAAAAACAAAGCATTTGAACCTGTAAATTAATGTTATCTTTTGCTTACCCAAGGACAACAAGTGGCTGTAGGTCTCTAGCATTACATCTCTATACAGGGCCCTCTGAGTAATATCCAGGTCCTGCCACTCCTCCCAGCTGAAATCCATAGCCACATCTTCAAAGGACACAGGCTTCTGTAATGGCACATTTTCATCAAGAAATTAGCCCTGAGTCAGGAGAAGACCAAGTATGGAATTTTATTCTTCTACAGATGTGCTTTTCTTACATAATATTTGGGAGCTTGCTCCATTATCTATAATGTAGAAAGAAGAAATATAGTAGTAATATTGGCTCTAGGAATACAATAACAAATACACAATGCCCCTATTACATCAGGATATTTCTCTTCACTAGCACCAGAAACAGGATGAAAATTCTCAGGTGCTACTAATCTGACATGACAATATTAAGTACAAGCAGATGCTTGGAATAGACTGTGTAGGTTATTTTGATAAAGTTTACTAAATATCAGCATAACAATTTTTCTGCAGGTTCCACTTCTTCTGAAGTGCCCTGCTTCAGCATATGGATGGCCTTTTTTGTATACACAAATATCTGGTTACTTCTTTATTAACATAATGGTCAAACTACCAGTGGAGTTAAGAGCTAATACATAATAGGTGTTTGAAAGGAATATATGAGCCTTTACATATTTGTGAATGCCACAGATTGTACCAAACATACAATCAAGATACTTGCAGAAAAACAGCACCTATATTAATAGACAACTTTAAACAAACTGTTATTTTTCTATGAATACTAATGTAAAACCCTTTAATGGCTAGGACTGTGGCTTGGTGTGGCTCTGTGGTGCAAATGGTACAGTGCTCGTCTTGAGCAAGAGCACCTCTAGTACAGTGCCAGGCACTGAGTTCAAGCCCCAAGACTGCCAACAAAGAAGTCAGAAAAAAGAAAAATTGAAAAGATTAGTACAAAACAACAGTGATAGCAGGGGATAAAACAAGTACTTGGAGAATGACTTCACAACTTAGGACAATCAAAATCACAATAAAATAACTACTTTATACATGTCAATATGCTCATACTTTAAAAAAAAACAAACAAACACACAAACCAATAACCCCTAAAATCTAGTAAGTTCTGGGAAGGATGTGAAAATAGTGTGATCTTTGGTGTGCATCTGCCAGGAATGTAAAGCAGTCAAAGGTGGTATAGACAACTATAAAGTGAATTAAACATAGAAACACACTGTCATATGAACCAGGAATTCTTTTTCTAGGATTCTATACAACAGAAGGAAAGCAAGGACTATAACAACTATTTGGAGAAACACTTCACAATTACTCACCAACAAATCATAGGAACACATAAACCATTAGATAAACGCATTGAAAAGATAATATTACTACTCATTACAGCAGGGATGAGTCTTGAATAAATCACCTTAAGTAAAATATACCAATTTGAAAGGAACAGTCATGGCATAATGGCTATTCTTGAGTTTTCCAGGATCAACATACTCATAGGCCAAAAAGAATGATGGTTCTGGAGACTGGGAAAGAGAGGAACAGGAGCTGCATATTCAGTGACTACTTCTTCTCACATGGAAGATGAGAAATGCTCTAGATGGATGGCAGATATGGGAGCCCAAAATAAAGCAACATATACTATCAGTAAATGGTATAGTTATTAATGTTTCATGCAGCCAAACAGGATTGATGTATAGAAAGATGACAGAGTGAAATATAGCCTGTTACAAGTAAAACAAACACAATGAAGCAGTCATAGGATTTAACTAATATGCTTTGAAAAAACACAACCCTAAAGTTTACCGCATTTCTATTGGAAATGTACACTAACAATAGCGATATGGACAGTACTTATGGTACCTATGGCTGAATCACTCAACAATGTGATCAATTCTTCCTCACATCCAAAAACCTCGAAAGAGAACTGGGATGTGGCTCAGCGGTAGACCGCTTGCCTGGCATGTATGTAGCCCTTTGTTTGATTCCTCAGGACAATATAAGCAGAAAACCCAAAAGGGATGCTGTAGCTCAAGTGGTAGAGTACTAGCCTTGAGCCTAGAGAGGCTCATGTACAAGACTCAGGGATTGATTTAGGCACAGTAAAATAAATAAACAAATCTACAGAGAAACTGAAGCAAATCTGTACTCAACTTAGAATGTAATATTTTGTAAGCCACAAAATCTACAATATATCTTTGTCTTACTTAGGAATGTTTTCCTAAAACTGAATCTAGTTTTCCATTTTCAATCTTGGACACCCATTAAGTTAAAAAACAATATGTAAAATAAAGTGAGAGGGGCTGGGAATATGGCCTAGAAGTAGAGTGCTTGACTCGCATACATAAAGCCCTAGGTTCTTTTCCTCAGCACCACATAAATAGAAAAATCTAGAAGTGGCACTGAGGCTCAAGTGCTAGAGTGCTGTTGGCCTTGAGCAAAAAGAAGCCTGGGAGAGTGCTCAGGCCCTGAGTCCAAGCCCCAGGATTGGTAAAAACAAAGGAAAAAAAAAAAAGAAATGTACTCACTAACTTACATATGAAACTATATCCCCTATGTACATCACTTTGACAATAAATAAATTAATTGGAAAAAAAACTAAAAAGAAACAAAAACAACACATAGAACGTTGGCCCAAGAATGTTATCCTACTCCAGGTACAAAGGAGGCTGAGGTCTGGAGGCCAGACTGGGCAGAAAACTCAAATTAAGTAGCTAATAAACAGGCTGCAGGCATGGTTCAGGTAAAAATTTCAAGTAAAAGAAACACCACAAAGCAGTCATGGGATTTAACTGATGAGCTTTTGAAGAAATACAAGTCTAAAGTCTACTGCTTTTTCGCCAATGAATTCTATAAAACCTTTAGTGAGGATCTAATACCAATGCTCCTCAAACTCTTCCACGAAATAGAAACAGGGGAAGAAATCCCAAACTCATTCTATGAAGCTAATATTATACTCATCCCCAAACCAGGCAAAGACCCAACAAAAAAAGAGAACTACAGACCAATATCACTAATGAAAAAAGACACAAAGCTCCTGAATAAAACATTAGCTAACAGGATCCAGAAACTGATCAAGAAAATTATACATCATGACCAAGCAGGCTTTATCCCACAGTCACAAGGATGATTCAACATCCATAAATCAATCAATGTAATTCACCATATCAACAGAACTAAGATGAAGAATCACATTGTTATCTCAGTCGATGCCCAAAAAGCCTTTGACAAAATACAACATCCATACCTACTAAAAGCTCTGGAGAGAACAGGAATAGATGGAACATTCCTCAAAACAATAAAAGCCATATACAACAGACCAACTGCTAACATCGTATTAAATGGGGAGAAACTAAAATAATTCCCCCTAAACTCAGGAACAAAACAAGAATGCCCACTCTCCCCACTTCTTTTCAATATAGTGCTGGAATCCCTAGACATAGCAATAAGACAAGAGGAGGGCATCAAAGGGATCCACACCAGCAAGGAATAAATCAAGCTATTCCTATTCTCAGATGACATGATCTTATATCTGAAGGACCCAAAAACTCAGTCCCCAAACTGCTACACCTAATAAACCATTTTGGCAAAGTAGCAGGCTAAAATATCAATCCACAAAAGTCAGCATCTTTTCTGTACACCAGCAATATACAAGCAGAAAAGGAAATCATGGAAATAATTCCTTTTACAGTATCCAAAAAAAGAATAAAGTAACTAGGGATTAACCTAACCAAAGAAGTGACGGACCTATTTAATGAGAACTATAAAAATCTAATAAAGGATATCAAAGAAGACACAAAGAGATGGAAAGTCCTCCCATGCTCATGGGTAGGCAGAATCAATATGGTGAAAATGGCCATATTGCCCAAATTGTTAAACAAATTCAGTGCAACCCCCATCAAAATCCAGCTACATTCATCACTGAAAAAGAGAAAGTGACCCATAAATTCATATGGAACAGCAAAAGACCTAGAATAGCCAAAGAAATTCTAGGCAAAAAAAGCAATGTAGGAGGTATCACAATACCAGAATTCAAGCTCTACTATAGAGCCATCATAACAAAAACAGCCTGGTATTGGTATAAAAATAGTCGTGAAGACCAATTGAATAGAATTGAAGACCCAGAAATAAAATCGCACTCTACAGTCAGCTGATATTTGACAAGGGAGCTAAAGACATGCAATTGAATAAACAGAGCCTCTTCAACTACTGGTACTGGGAGAACTGGGCAGCCATATGCAGAAAACTCAAAGTAGACCCAAGCCTATCACCATGGACCAAAATTAACTTAAAATGGATCACAGACCTCAATATAAGGCTTGAATCTTTGAAAATACTGAAGGACAGAGTAAGAAAGACGCTAGAACTTATAGTCACAGGAAGGAACTTCCTGAATAGAGTCCCAGGAGCACAACAAATAGGGGAGAGGCTTGAAAAGTGGGACTACTATACATTAAAAAGTTTCTGCACAGCTAAGGACATAGCCACCAAACTAGAAAGACAGCCAACCATATGGGAAAGGATCTTTACCATCACAGCAACAGACAAAGGCCTAATATGTGTCATCTACTGAGAACTCAAAAAACTAAGCCCTTCCAAGCCCAGTAAACCAATTATGAAATGGGCAAAGGAGCTAAAGAGACACTTCACAAGAGAAGAGATAAAAATGAGAAAGAAACAAACATATGAGGAAATGTTCAACATCCCTGGCAGTAAAGAAAATGCAAATAAAAACAACCCTGAGATACCACCTCACTCCAGTTAGAATGGCCTATACTCTGAACTCAGGCAACAACAAATGCTAGAGGGAATGTGGGGAAAGAGGGACCCTCCTCCATTGTTGGTGGGAGTCCAAATTAGTACAACCACCTTGGAGAACAGTATGGAGGTTTCTCAAAAAGCTCAACATAGGCCTAACCTATGACCCAGCCATACCACTCCTAGGCATCTATCCTGAACAACAGGTCCCAAGATATCAAAAAGACATCTGCACTTCCATGTTTATCACTGCACAATTCACAACAGCCAAAATATGGAAACAACCCTGAAGCCCCTCCACAGATGAATGCATTCAACAAATATGGTACCTATACACAATGGAATACTACATAGCAATTAGAAATGGTGAAATATTGGCATTCTCAGGGAAATGGTCAGAACTTGAACAAATAATGTTGAGCGAGACAATCCTAGAACATAGAAAACAAAGGGGCATGATCTCCCTGATATATGACTGTTAAGGTATGTGCGGGGGAGACAGCAGAGACCAGCTCTGTGAAACCAAAAACTTCTCGTCAAATGGTATTTCCCACGTTTGGGTCAGTGACCCTACACTATGTAACTAAAACCAAACAACTGCTCAACATATAAAGGTCAAAAATTGACCTCTCAGTGGATCACAATAGCTCAAAAGCTATGTATGTACGTTTATATAAGACTACTGTCGACATATTGTCTATTGTTGACATTATATTCAAAGCTTTAGGTGAATTTTCTTCAGCGTAGGCCACGTGGCTATTGTTTATGTTCTTGATACATTGCATATTGTATGTATGTCTACCAACCTAGGGAAGGGAAAGAAAAACATGGTGTAAGATATCACCAGAAATGTACACACAGCCCTACTATGTAACTGTACCCTTTTTGCACAACACTTTGTCAAAATTATTTTTCTTTAATTAATAAATAAATTACAAAAAATATAAAATGAGAAACAAAAAAGAAAAAAAAAAAAGAGTTCCTAAAGATTGATGGAGTTGTACTTCATACCCCAGGTGATTTTAACTCCTTTGTTTCATTTCTTCCCTAAATCCATTTCTAATCCTAGGTTGCAGGCATGGTTCAGGTTAAAGTTTCAAGTAAAATAAGAACCAAAAAGTAGTCATGGGATTTAACTGATGGGCTTTTGAAGAAAAACAACTCTAAAATCTACTGCTTTTCCTATTGGAAATGGGTACCAACAAGAAATATGTTCTCAGAGTACTTTAAATACTTATGGCTTACTCAGTCCTATAGAATATTTGAAGGTGTTTGTAACCACACTACTTCACTCACCCCAGTATACCGTCATTAAAACAGGTTAATATTATTAGTGAAGATGTGATTTCTGATTAGTTGCCAGCAAACCTTCACTTTCCCAGAGAAGTGACTTCCTGGGGGTGATTGAGTCACATAACAGGTGTGACACTTTTGTCTCACATTAAAAAAAAAAAAAACCCTGGAGAGTTGGAAATGGTGATCAGCTGTACTACTTGCTTAGCATGCATGAATCCCTGGGTTCCATCCCTCAGCACCACATGAACAGAAAAAATTTGACATGGTGCAGTGGCTCAAGTGCTAGCCTTGAGAACAGAGAGGCTCAGGGACAGAGCCCAAGCATTGAGTTCAAACTACAGGACTAGCAAATCAAACAAACAAAATTTTACAAAGTGTGAGCCCAATCGAAGCAAGTCTGCAGGTGATGTAAACAAAATGTAAGATTTTTATCGGCTGAAAAATGTACAATATATCTATGTCTTATTTAGGGACATTTTCTTCAAGCGCAATCTACTTTTCCATTTTAAACCAGGGACCTCCATTAAGTTCATAAAATGGAATGTAACACTGGGTGAGAAACCAAAAGCACTCACCTGATATCCCTCCATTCTGTTCCTATTCGCAATGAACAGAAGATTCTGGAAGCATGGCTGGGAAAAAAGGCAATGAGGTAGTCAGCAAAGGAACTATTGGGAATTTGCCACAGATTTTCCTGCTCTATACTGCTTAGTAACTGCAACCTACTCTGCCAAGCCTGCGTGTTTTTTGCCTTTATAAACCCCAGATTATGGCTGGGATTGTGGTTTAGAGGTTGACTGCTCCCCTTGCATGCTTGAAGGCCTGTGTTCCATTCCTCAGCACCATTTAAATAGAAAGAGCAGGAAATGGAGCTCAAGTGGTAGAGTGCTAGCCTTAAGCAAAAACAAAGCCAGGGGCACTGCTCAGCCTTGGAGTCTAAGCCCCAGGAATGGCAAAAAGAAAGAAAGAAAGAAGGAAAGAAGGAAAGAAAGAAAGAAAGAAAGAAAGAAAGAAAGAAAGAAAGAAAGAAAGAAAGAAAGAAAGAAAGAAAGAAAGAAAGAAAGGAAGGAAGGAAGGAAGGAAGGAAGGAAGGAAGGAAGGAAGGAAGGAAGGAAGGAAAAGAAAGAAAGAAAGAAAGAAAGAAAGAAAGAAAGAAAGAAAGGAAGGAAGGAAAGAAGGAAGGAAGGAAGAAAGAGAGAAAGAAAGAAAACACCTTGTGAACTGTTCAGGGTCACAGTGTTAGCTCCCTATACTGCACCACGTTCCTGGCCTGTCAGCTTCTGTGCTTGTAAAAAAGCTCGAGTTCTCCCGACTTTGTTCATGTGCTGGACTCACTTTTTCTGGGAACCTCTAACACCTTTGTGTGGGAGTTAATCCCTACAACCCTCTCCACATAACAGGGACATAATGAGTAACTAAAACTTCAGGAAATGTGGTATCTTCAAATCAAACAACCTTGGGAAAAATGCATTGCCTTAAGTTTACTCTTCTTATTTTTCTTCTAAGGCCAAAACACAGAAAGACTTTCTGAACTGACAGAAAAACAAACAAACAAACAAACAAACAAACAAGTTAAAGCTACCATCAGTACATCCCTTCCTAGGACCTTTAGGATGAGTTTGAAAGATCACATACTAGAAATGATTATGGGAACAGGAGGCTCTAAATTAAAATGAAGATGGTTAGGGTATTATTAAATGCATACTTGTAGTTGTAAATCTTACCTTTCCACCCAAACTACAGCCTTAAGTCCATTTAATATCCAGGATCTGGTTTATTAGTTCACCTCATCTCTCTCCCTAAAAATTGGTCTAAGCCTTCTAACAGAAAGTGATTGTGAGTGTTACAGGATGTAGAACCTTATGAATCTTGTGCAAAGTAGAACCGACTCTTGCTTACGGCAAGGAAACATAAATAGATCATTTCCTTCCCATCCTTTTCACCCTCTACTTTTTGGGCTTGCCAGATTTCACAAGAGCTCGTCCTTCAGCAGGGACATTGCTATCACAGGTTGCCCTCCTTCCAACACCAATAGGCTTCATTCTATAAACACACGACGATCACACAGTACGCCAATATACCGTGTGGAATAGTCTCTAGAAAGAAACCTGGGTGAAGACAAAGCTGATCTGATATGAAGGCTAAGAAGGCACCAGAAGACCAGAAAAACAACACAGGAGCAACCACCCAGAACCCAAAAACACAAGGGCAATAGGACAAGCCCCAGGGCCTGCGCACACTTCACGGTTTCACTACCACTGTTGCCATGCTCGCCATCCCGCAGGGCAAAGTAAATGTAGTCACCCTGGTGCTCAGCGCAACCTCAGTGGGGGAGTGTGCGCACGCAGCTCCCTCACTCTCCTGCTCAGAACTACACCCAGCCCGCGTGCAGAGCTCTGGCGACCAGGTTCTGCCTCTGCCAGTGCACGGGCTGATGGCGGCGCCTACTCGGGAAGCCCAACTGGAGAAGCGCGCGGAGGGCAGACTACGTCTGGTCTCCAGTCCAGCCCGTGCTTCTTACCTGACACCTTCCCTCCCTGGGATCCCTTCAGGTCACAGTTCCACGGCCCACTGAACACAGGCTGGGCCCTCACTCGGTGGCTCCAACTGTGGGAATGCAAACGCATACTACACAGCACTTCCCAGAAGCAGGGTAAAGAGAGAGGAAACGGAGTTCACAGACTGGGAACAGCCGCAGTGGGCGGGTAGACGCATGCTCACAAGGATCCCATTTAGGCACTTCCTCCGGGTTTGTGCTCAGTGGACTACAGTTCCCACAATGCCGTCTGCACTCTAGGGGAAGTTGGCCTTATTTAGGCGTCTGAGTTGGCTTGACCCTTAGTCATAAGAGCTCATAGATCCTGCCACACCTTGGGAAGTTAAGGATCAAATAGCTGGCATTTTACAAAGGATGCTCTCTGATTCTCAGACCCTGCCTTAATTATGACTTCCAGGGTTTTCGTCATAGCAAAATTCAGAGAGAGACTTTTTTTTTTCATTTTTGCCAGTCCTGGGGTTTGAACTCTGGGCCTAGTAACTGTGCCTGGCTTCGTTTTCCTCATGCCTAGCACTCTACCACTTGAGCCACAACACCACTTCTGTGCTACCGAGGAATCAACCAGGGCTTCAAGCACACTACCCAAGCTCTAGGCAAAATCTTGTTCCTCAAAATGAGCCTTTCACTAGTCCTCTCTTTTGTAGTATCATTAAATATTTAAAAAGGGACAACATTCAGGTTTAATGTATTGGAGAGTAAACTTCCATTGCATGTTTTTTATGTGACATATTCAAACCAGAGCACTTTGAATAACACGATGAAGAAATTCCTCCACCTGCATTCAGGTGTCCCAGGTGTGTTCTCTCACAGAGCCACACTTGGCCTTTTATGTTTATGTGGTGCTGAGGAATGGAAACCCAGGGCTTCCTGTATGATAGGTAAGCACTGTACAACTACGCCACATTCCCAACCCCATAAGATACATTTTTTAGAGTTCATTCTCCAGTTCTTATTGCAACAAGCAACACACAACGTCCTGAGCGGCTGCTGTCATAGTGCTTGCATTTATGGGAGAAGAGGAAGGAGAAGATCACTGGCACCTGTCCCTGTGATGGTCCTTTTCCGTTCTGTGTTTCTTTGCAGCATCTGAATGATCACCAAAGGTGCTCTAAGGTGGAGAATGGCATGTTTTTCTCTTATGGCTGTGTCTATTAGAATATTTCAAGGCATCTGTGATATGCCTGGCCTAATGTGGGGGAAAGCTTGATTGTAGTGTCTTTGAATGCTCTCACTGTACCTGTGGGACAGGTTCAGGACCTCGAGGTGCACGTTCCCAACCGACGCCCCCCCGTTATCATGTCTTCTGGCACTGTGTTATCTAGACCACGAGTGATTTCAGGATCTTAACTGACTTGCTTTCTTTGTCGTATACCTCTTCTTACACAGCTATTGGTAGCCTGATGTCTATTTCAGGTTCCTTTCTGTTGATCTTCGCACTGATGAGGGCTGTGGACTTCTCGTCCTCCATTCCTTTGCTAGCTGACAGTGGCTTGAAAGCTGGTGACAAGTTCCCAAGTTGAGCAGTGCCGGGGTCCCATCATAATTCAGTTCTTTGCCTTTTGACTTGGCTTTCTTTATGGCTCCTCTTCTCTCCTTCCTGTCATAGTAATTTGTAGTGTCATTATTTACTTGTATAGAGCCAAAGGGTCTCTATGTAGATTTTCAGAATGTCACCTTTATAGTAACAAAAAGAAAGAACCAATGGGCATACAAATTTCACACACACACACACAAACACACACACACACACACACACACACACACACACACACACACACACTATGGTCTCTGGTTAGAAAGGAACAAAAATATTGCTCCATAGACTTTTTCATGTAATTCTTTGTGTACTAGGGTTTTATTATGTTCTGTTTCTAAATTTCAAAAGGCATAACAGTGATTTTATTTCCAGTCCTGGGGCTTGAACTCAGGATCTGAGCAGTGTCCCTTGGCCTCTTTTTTCCCCTTGGCTTCTTTTTGCTCAGGGCTGGCACTCTACCACTTGAGCCACCGAGCCACTTCTGATTTTTTTCTATATATGTGGGGCTGAGGAGTGGAACCCATGTATATGAGGCAAGTTCCCTGAAAGTAGGCCATATTCCCAACACCAACAATGATCTTATTAGTGTGCCTGACACAGAAATACAACTCCAGTAGTATCCGTTGCTAAGCCTTGACAATTTTTTTTTGGTATTGAAATGGGGTCTGAGTGGGGGGAATCATCCATCCCTCCAACAGTCCAACACTGAGAGACAGTCATAAGTACAAAGATGGGTTTACTGGGGAAGTATAAAGCATAATAGCCAGCCAGGGTCACAGCCCAAACTCGGGAGCTGGAGAGAAGCAACCTGGGCCAGGCTCAGGGTTGGGTTAGATAGGGAAATACCACATAGTCTAGTTGGGTCACATGGAGGTGGCCAATGAGGTAAGAACACTTATAGAGAAACTGCATAGTCAAGTCAGGTCACAGGCAGGTGACCAATGGAGTTACAGTCTGCCTCATAGTAACTCTTTGAACCAACCTATCATTTTAGTTAGCATTAGCGCACGAATTTGGCACGTCCCCAAATGATGCAGGTGGAGGTAAGGCTGCTCCTTCCTGAAAGGGCACAGGTTGTTGGGATAATATACTATTGCTAGCCGCTAACAAGTATGATGGACTGACTTGATTGGGCTGGCTTTAACTTGTTCTCCTGTTAGTCAGGCCAAGCTTTTAAGTGCCAGAGAAAATTTGGAACTATTTCAAATGAAGTGTCAACACTTATGTATAATGATGATGCTCAACAAAAACAGAGTACCGGGTATCACGGTAGCAAAGTACTGACTGGGTGCAGAGAGCTGTGGAATAAATTAGCATCCAGTGGGCTCACTGTGTGCTGGAGAGTTTGAACAGAGCAGGGAGAGCTCCCTTTGAAGTCAAACATTTCTGTTTTGTTTGTTTGTTTGTTTTTGCTAGTCCTGGGGCTTGGACTCAGGGCCTGAGCACTGTCCCTGGCTTCTTTTTTGCTCAAGGCTAGCGCTCTGCCACTTGAGCCACAGCGCCACTTCTGGCCATTTTCTGTATACACGGTGCTGGGGAATTGAACCCAGGTCCTCTTGTATACAAGGCAAGCACTCTTGCCACTAGGCCATATCCCCAACCCCAAACATTTCTGATTTTTAAAGTTCCCTGGTTACATTGTAGAGACTAATATCTCTTTAAACTAGTTGCATTTATTCCCATAAAACAAAAATTCAAATGTCTGTATAACTGTAGATTTCTCAACATCCCCTACTGAGTGAAGCTTCAATAATCTTGGGGGCTTGAACTCAGAGCTTTTGTGCTCAAGGCTCAATAATCGACTACTAGAGCCACAGCTCCACTTCTGTTTTATTGGTGGTTAATTGGTGATGAGAGTCTCACAGTCTTTCCTGCCCAGGCTGGCTTCCACCCTTGATCCTTAGATCTCAGCCCCCTGAGTAGCTAGGATTATAGACATGAGCTATGACACCTAGGACAACTCCTCTTTGGTCCCATGTACATCAAACAGGCTTTTAAGGTCTACTCTGATGTTCAATCAATTACTTTACTCTCTGTTCCATGAGATGGATGAACCAGCAAGAGATGCAGGGGCCAGATTCAGTCAGGGGTCACATGTCAGACTCAGAACTGAAGGCATCATCTGGAGAACACCCCAGAATTTGGGGGATCATTTGATGCTTCTTATACTTACCTCCAGTCCATATAAACTATCAGAGGTTTGCTTCATAAAGGGAGTTGCACAAGTATCAATGGCTTTGCTTTACCCCTGCACTTTAGAAACATCAGTGTGTGTGTGTGTGTGTGTGTGTGTGTGTGTGTGTGTGTGTGTGTGTGTGTGCTGATAGTGGGGCTTGAACTTAGGGCCTGGGCACTATCCCTTAGCTTTTTCACTCAAGGCTAATAATGCTCTACCACTTATGCCACAGCTCCACTTCCAGCTTTTTGATGGTGAATTGGAGATAGTTTCATGGACTTTCCTGCCCTGGCTGCCTTTAGCCTGGGATGCTCAGAGCTCAGCCTCCTGAGTAGCTAGGATTCCAGGCCTGAGGGGACACACCAGGGGTGTGGGTGCTCAAAGCCACAGATCCCCTTATTCACTGGCTTCTGGGTTTGGTTTTAGTCATTTGTTCATTAATTTATTTCCAGCACTGGGGCTTGAACTCAGAGCCTCATGCTCTTCTCTTGTTCTTTGTTTTTTTTCTAGGCAAGCCTGGTGCTTTAACACTTGGGGCACAGTTCCACTTCTGGATTTTTGCTGCTTAATTGCAGATAAAATCTTGTTGACTTTTCTACATGGACCAATCTTGAACCTTAATCCTCAGATGTCAGACTCTAGAGTAGCTAGAATGACAGGTATAAGATAGGGTCCAGTTTCACTGGTTACTGTGTTGATAATTTAGGTGGTCCAAATCAGTAAAAGCTGTGATTTTAGGGGCAGGGAACATGGCCTATTTGTACAGTGCTTGCCCAGCATGCATGAAGCCCTGAGTTTGAAAGCTGAAGAGGTGCTGTGGTCAAGTGGTAGAGTCCCAGTCTTGAGCAAAAACAAGCCAGGAACAGTGTTCAGGCTCCACGGTCACACCCAAAGGATGGCACATATAAAAGCTATAATTTTATAAATTGGGTCTCAAAAATTATACAACACCAAAAGATGTTCTGTATTCCAAAGAAAACTGATAGCGTATGTTTCTTTATTTTGGGCTCCAATTTCTTCCATGAATCTAGAACATTTCTCATCTTCCATTTCCATATGTGAAGTGGTAGAATCAGTCAATATGCAGCTCTTGTTCCTCTCTATCCCAGTCTCCAGAACCATCATTCTTTTTGTGTATGAGTTTGTTGACCATTGCACACTCAATAGAGACATCATGCCATGGCTGTTCCTTTCTAATCTGTATATGTTATTTAGCTGATTGTATTCAAGATTCATCCCTGCTGTAATTTAGTAGTAATATTTTCGTCCTTTCAATGCATTCATTTATTGCTTTATGTGATCCTTTCGTTTGTTGGTGAGTAATTATGAAGTGTTTCTTGAAACAGTTGTAACACTCCTTACTAACTTCTTTTGCATAAGTGTGATTTCCAGGTGAAAGACTTCTCAATTTTTAAAAATTCATACAATTTCTCACATTTGTGAATTCTGTTGTGTTTTTTTAAGGATGCCCTGTCTCTGAAGAACTTTCCAAATTCGCTGTATTCATAAGGTTTCTCTCCCGTGTTTATTTGCTGCTGAACAGGAAGATAGGTTTTCTGCATGAAAAACTGTCCACATGAGTTACATCTATAAGGTTCCTCTCATGTGTGTGTTTTCTCATGAACAGTAAGCTGTGCCCTCCAAGTGAGTGATTTCCACAATGATTCCATTGATAAAGTTTTTCACTTGTTTGAATGTTCTTCTATATACTTAGGTATGATTTGTGGGTTAAAAACATTCTACATTCGTTATGTTCATAAGGTTTGTCTTCTCTGTGTGTTCGCTGATAAATATTACGATATGTCTTCTGGGTGAAAGACATTCCACTTGTGTTATATTTGTAAGGATTCTCTCATGTATGGTTTTGCTCATGAACACTTAGGTATAATTTCCTTGCAAAAGACTTTCCACATATGTTACATTTTTAAAGTTTCTGTCCTGTATGTTTTCTCCCGTGAACAGTAACGCTTGATTTCACGTAAAAGACTTTCCTCATGTGTTACATTTAGAAGGTTTCTCTCCTGTATATATTCTCTCATGAGCACTGACATTTGATTTCTGGGCAAAAGACTTTCCACATGTGTTATATTTATAAGGTTTCTCTCCTGTATGTGTTCTCTCATGATCACTAACGTTTGATTTCCCAGAAAAAGACTTTCCATATGTGCTACATTTATAAGGTTTCTCTCCTGTATGCTTTCTCTCATGAACACTAATTATTGATTTCGCGGCAAAAGACTTTCCACGTGTTCCATTTATGTTTCTCTCCTGTATGTGTTCTCTCATGAGCACTAACAATTGATTTCTGGGCAAAAGACTTTCCACACGTGTTACATTTATAAGATTTCTCTCCTGTATGACTTATCTGATGGATAGTTAGTTGCATTCTCCAGGTGAAGAACTTCCCAACTTGGTCACATGCATATGGTTTCTCACCTGTGTGAGTTCTATTATGTACATTTAAAGTTGTCCTCAACTTGAATGACTTTACACATTTGTTACATATATGAGGTTTCTCAACTAGTGAATTCTATTATGGCTTCTAAGATATAAAATTTTCCTGAAGGCTTTTCCACATTTATTATATTCATAAATTTTCTCACCTTTGTGTATTCTATTATGTGTTTTCAGAGTGACTCATGTTTGAAGGACTTTCCATATTAGTTGAATTCATAACGTTTTTCTCCAACACAAACACAATTATTTCTAAAGATTATGGTCTCTGAGCTTAATACCATCCTTTCTCCACCATCTGTGAAATACTGCTGCTTATTGGTACTCTTAGAATGTGGACTAAAAGGCTCCATATGGCTACAGGATTTTTCAACTACATAAGATATGCCAGGCCTGGATCCAGCGTGCATCTCTTCAGGCTCAAAATGGAGAACCACATTCTGACATCCAATGGATGCCTCAGTCCTCATTCCTAAGGAGTCCCTACTATTCCTACACAGCTCTGGCATGTTTAGAGCTCAAGGAAAAGTTCTCACTAACCTCACTCTTGCACTCCTGACTTGAGTACAATTCTCAAAGTAGAGGACTATGTTCTTAATTCTTACATAGTCACTTGGAGAGAGTTTGTAGATAACAGCTTCTCTGGGACCCTCTCATGGGTTTGTCTCTTCTTACCCCCCCCCCCCCAGTCCTCCACAGTCTCTTCACAGGTTTTTGTCCAGATGCAGAAAAAAGTAGATCGTGAAAAAGAAAAGCCCCCAGTGTTCCAGGGAGGCTCCAAGGAGGCTGAAATCTTTCCTCCACCCTATGCCCCCCTGTACCTCCCCCACTTTGCCGGCGCCAGCAGCCCAGCACACCAACAAGTCAGTTCCAAGTCCTGACCCACAGCTGCCAATAGGGGCGGATGCAGGGCAAGCCCAAGCCACCCGCAGGTGGCTGGGGTGACCCCATGGCGCAGCGCTGTTGTCTGTGTTGTTCATAGGTCTGACACTCTCTTTTGTGTCAAACCTGCATAACCTGTTTTGTTATCTTGTCCCGTGTTTGTTGGCACCGTCAGTTTATAAATCAGTAGACTGTTATGGCATATTTAGTTCCTTAATATGTTTTGTATGTTGTCTGTGTATGTGTCTAACCTCCTCCACACTGGCGGGAGAAACTCCTCCTAGGCATGGGGACTGAACTGAGAATATGGCAAACAAAAGACTTCTAGGAGTGACTCCTTCTCTTTTTCTTTATGTCCCCAGTGGAATTTTTCTCCCTTCCTTTTCTTAGCAGCATTGCTACTCCAGATTTGTCAAACTGCTTTTATTTTCCCACTTTTGTATGTTTGTCTCGGTTTATGTCAAATGCTCTGACTTGTCTAAATGATATGGTAAATTGGACTTTGATATTTAAAAAAGGTAAAAGTAAATCCAATCAAAAATTTAAAAAGATCGTATTGCATAAAAGGAAAAATTGTCTGTATTGGCACAGGACTGGTCTGGACTGTTCTCTGTTTTCTAAATCTCCTGACTGTGATGGATGAAATTGGACAGACTCCCTTAGCCCCCTGGATTTATGTTTAGCTCATTGGAAAGATGTACAGGTGACAACTCACAATCAGAGTGTGAGTGTCCACAAAAAGAACTCTGTAAAACCCCTACCCAGCATTCTTAAACAAAACAATTATTTGTTGTGCTGATATGTTTTCTTAAAACTATCAAGCCCTGGAAAATGAGTTTGTAGAATGCTAAAATCATTTGTTAAAAGTTTTGTCTTATAATTTAGATGTTACAGGAGTAAGATTTGCAAAAATACCTCTTGCCACTGGAAAATGTTCGGCCAGTGATTATTTGGCACCCTTTAAGTTCTTCTCAATATATGCGTGTATAAGTGTGCATGTGTGAATGTGAACATGTTCAAGAATATGATGTAAAATTGAGTGAGTTTAAGTTTAAATTCAAATGGTGTTGCCAAATGCTTTAAAGAATTATTGCATTGTTTTAAAGGAAAACTATAGTTTTAAAAAATATTTCTTTAATCAAAAAAAAAAAAACTGCTTGGGTGTCTTAGTCAGAGACCAACAAAAAAGGACAGAAAAAACTTAGAACAGGCCTGTGCCTATCCACAGGAATGAGGGGTGATCTGTCAAAGGTGCCGCTTGTCCAGTCCACGTGGTGGGACAGCCATGAGGGGGTGTCCATTCATGGTGGGAGAGGACAAGCCAGCACCAGGACAGTTCATCAAGCGCTGAGGAGTAGGATAGAGATAGGCTGTATTGTAGGACAGGCCAATGGAGGCCTTTCTTTTGTCTCTTTGGTTTTCAAGTGAACTTTAAAAACCTGGTGGTAAAAATTAATAATTTGACTGCAATTTCTGAAACTGCCCCTTGAGAGGTACTAGAAATTAAATTGTTTAAAGTACTTATTTATCAAACTGAATTACAGGGAGGTTACCGTTTCATATATTAGGCATTGGATACATTTCATGTACCATTTGTTACCTAGTCCCTCATTCCCCCTCCCCCCTCCTCCTTTCCCTTCCCCCACATGAGTTGTTCAGTTCATTTACACCAAACAATTTTGCAAGTATTGCTTTTGTAGTTGTTTGTCTTTTTTTTCCCTGTGTCTCTTGAGTTTGATGTTCCCTTTCAATTTCCTAGTTCTAATACCAGTATACACGGTTTCCAATATACTCAGATAAGATACAGAGATAGTGTAGGTACAACCACAGGAGGGTGATACAAGAAGATCATCAATAATAGAAGCTACAGTTGCACATGGCACGTTGAAAGTAATTACAACTATGATATAACAATCATTTCCATATTCCCTCACCCCAGTAAGAATGTCCTTTATCAAGAAAACTAACAGTAACAATTGTTGGAGAGGATGTGGCCAAAAGGGAACCCTACTTCACTGTTGGTGGGAATGTAAGCTGGTTCAGCCACTCTGGAAGTCAGTATGGAGATTCCTCAGAAGGCTAAACGTAGAACTCCCCTATGACCCAGCAACCCCACTTTTGGGTATCTATCCAAAAGACCACAAACAAAATCACACTAAAGCCACCAGCACAATAATGTGCATCTCAACACAATTTGTCATAGCTAGAATATGGAACCAACCCAGATACCCCTCAGTAGATGAATGGATCAGGAAAATGTGATACATATACACAACGGAATTTTATGCCTCTATCAGAAAGAATGACATTGCCCCATTTGTAAGGAAATGGAAGGACTTGGAAAAAGTTATCCTAAGTGAAGTGAGTCAGACCCAAAGAAACATGGACTCCATGGTCTCCCTTACAGGAAATAATTAGCACAGGTTTAGGCAAGTCACAACAAAGGATCACAAGGGCCCAATAGATATACCCTTATGAGCACATAATTTTTTTTTAAAATGGTTAAAAAGTTTATTTATCTGATGTGATTCGATTCCTGTGCTATTTTTGCAATTTGGGTGTATTGAAAAAACAATGATGAGACTGGATTTCTTGTGTTTGTAATTCTGGTGAACACTGTTACTTTTGCTACAATTGTTTTGGATATCAGTTTAATGACTCAGGTACTAAATTTTGTGTATACTGAGTTGTAATAGTAAGACTCTTAACTGTCTTAATTTACATAAATCAGGCAAGTATTTTAAAGGATATATATTAAACTAGTAGTGATAGAAGTCAATGCTCATTAACTCTCTGTATATAAAAAAATGGCAAAATTGGATAACATTTCTCACTAATTTATTGAAAAGCTAAATGGATAAGTATTCTTGCATTAAGTAAAATTGTCATTTGAGTTCAAAGGTCTTCATGCAGTAGCTGGGACTAAAAAAAAATGGCTCTTTTCAAACAGGCAGCCAGGAGGCTAGATGACCTCTGGGTTCCAGAGTTTTTCAGATGCAAATAAGGCTCAGGCAAAGGTACAAAAGCCTCTACTTATAAAGGCTTTAAAATTCATTTCTAGATAAAAAATTTGAACAGCCAGAATGCTAGAGAGTGCAGTTAAAGACTTTAAATTAAAAAAAAATTGGATCTCTAGATATGAGATTTAAAAATAAAAATTGTCCTAAAAGATTGTTGCAATGTGAGAAAAAAATTATGTCTACCAAAATGAGTGTTTAATTGCCATTCCAGTTTATTTGTAGGTTTTTTTTGGGGGGGTAACAATTTCCATCAGGCCCACAGAGAAGGACAGATGATCCCCACAAGTTTGTCAAGATGTAACACTGGCCCTTAATAAGTTCCAGGTAAGAGCATGCTTAAAAACTACTTCTGTGTGGACCACCTTGTTGCTTTTAATTGGAGTACAGTGTCCTCTTGCAAGACTCAGTGATCTGAAATCTGCAGTTCAAAGCCAGCCCAGGCAAAAAAAAGGTCCCTGTGAGAGTCTTCATCTCTAGTTGGCCAGCAGAAGTGCTGGGAACAGAGTCGTGAGTTGCTTTGAAACTCAGAGTGGTAGGGTGCTAATCTTGAGCTGGAGAGCTGAGAGACAGCACTCAGGCCCTGAGTCCAAGTCCAATGACAGACCAAGAGAAATGTCAAAAGTGCATTTACACCAGCATGGAAAAAGTCACTCCTGGGACAAAAGTGATGGAGCATCCAGAGGCAGTAAGCCACTGCTTTGATGACAGAGATGGTGTCAGATCCTAGAGTCGTTTGTGCTTGGCCCTTCAAAAGTTAATCAGAGCTGGGAGGTCCTAGAAAAATAGTTTGTAAGCATGACTTTCTAATGCCCATGTCTGTTACTGGGCAGGAACTTGCCAGCCATCTGTAAGAGTGAGCAGTAGTGATAAGATTGTCTCACGGGGGGATAGTGTAAAATCCCAAACCCGTGCATCTACTCAAAGTTCTAATTGGCAATGAGAATTCTGAGCTAGCCTATTTGTTCAGGAAAAAAAGCTTGTAGATCTACAATTTAGGCATTGTTAGGTTTCCTCAGCCAGTCAAGAAAACACTTATGCAAATTAAAATGATAGGCTACAGTGCTGTAGCACAAGAGAGGGTTTATATAATTGTTAAAAATTAAATGATTTATAATTTCCAGTATGGAGTAAAGCTCCTAGAGATCTTCTGATCCTGCTGTCCCTTGGTAAAGCTGTTTAAGTAATAGGATCCTAACTAGGTAAGCAACGCCCATGAGTCAGCTTGAAAAAATTACAGAAGATGGATGATCTTCGCCCATCAGCTCCCCTTTGAGATCAAGGTATCAGAGTCAGTCTAGGAGAGGAGGCAGGATAGACTAGGTAAATGGAAAAAAATATAAAAACTGCACTTGTGAGAGATGATTGCAGGACAAATCTTTTATGTTGGCCTATATATAAAAATAATAATTTAAAAGGTTTAGTTACTGAAAGCAGTAAAATAATTTAAGTTATTCAATGAATGTTATCTTCCTTACAAGACTAATTTAAGCACATTGGAAAGATTCTAGATTTTTGTTTCCTGTAAAAACAGTGCTCTTTGCTGCTAAAAACTGTTTCCTGCTTACTGTCAATTTTATTGTGGCTTGAGCTCAGTGACTGTGTATGGATGAGACTGGACAGCAACTGATCAGTGGCAAACAGTACATCATAATTAAACTGCTATTCTTTTTCACATTACAAAAGATATCTAAGATTTTCTATAGTGTCTTTCAGATAATGCCAATTTAAAATGTCTCCTAACTTTTGGCCAAGGATTCAGAATTTTCCAGCTAACATTGGAGTCTAGCACCCAAGAGTCTATGCAGAGTTGCAGGCAGCCCAGCAGGAGATGTGACATTTTGTTGGAATCACTGGGAAACACTGCTATCTGCTGCCACCACGCTCCCTGCCTGACAATCATCTAAAAAAAAAAATCTACATCTTCACTCTGTGAAGCCCTATCTTGGTAAAAACAGATGGGACTCCATCACACAGAGTTGATTTCTGCTGGAAAGTGCTTTGGATCTGCTAAAACTAAATTTTGGGGGAACATTCTTGAGTTGACTGGAGTTAACTAGTTCTATTTAAAAAATTGGATATTGTAAGAGATTTTCAAGTAGACAATTCCATGGAACTGATGGATAAATCCAAACAATGTAGGACAGGCTGGAGTGTCACTTCCAGGCAATTCCTGGGGTGGGAGGTGCGTCCAAGTGTATTAGAGCATGTCCAAATGGATTAGGGTGTGACCTCAGAGAAGAGAGGGAGGTAACTGCCATCAGGTGTGCCAGTTACCAAGGTAACTGAGCAAAAAATTAAACTGCTGGGTGCATCTTCATGGAGGCCTCCTCAGGGTGGATCTTACAGATGCCACTGGCCAACCTTAGACATTTAAGGACACTAAAAACTGGAAAAAATCCACTCTAAAACGTTGAGAAGAAGGTGGAGATGTGGGGCATTGGTTTACAGCTTTAAGAGGAGGTCCTAACCGGGCCCGCCTCTTCTCCAGCCCTGGGGATGCATAGCTGCTAGCCCCACCTGCCCTCTCCTGCTAGCCCCTCCTGCCCTCTCCTGGTCCAGAACTGGAAAGGTGGCTATAACCAGCCCCGCCTCCAGCCTCAGACCACGTGCGTACCAAGATGGTGGGAGTGAAGAACCCACTAGGTGGTCCTGTGGGCCGTGACAACTGCCCCTAGGGGAAGTCCCATGACGTCACCCCTGATGGACAGGTCAGGAATCAAATCCCAGCCCCTACATAGGTGCACGTACCCCTCCCCTTCCGCCACCCTTCAACCCGTGTAAAAGAACAGATCATTTTCCTGAACAAACGAGTTTGGCTCTGACTGGCTCCCAGGCCACCTGTCTGTCCTCTAAGGAGAGGGGGGCTGGGTGGTGGTCTGTCAACTCTCTTATCCTCTTCCTGGCCCCGTCCACGTGGGGCGTGCTTTCCCGTCTATCCTGCAGGACAGGAGAGCCAGGGAGGCTATAAACCCCCGACAATGGCACCATGCAGTGTGAACTTCCAGCATGACTTGCTCCTGCAGCATCCATGTGCACACCTTTCTGATTTTCCACACCCTACTAAAAGGAAGTTTCTGAGTTCTGCACCACTTCCTGGAATAGCTATGTTCTTATGCTGTGGGCATTAATTTGGGGCCTTCACACAGCAGCAGAGTCTGTGAAGAACAGTGACTATGTGGAAAGCCACTCTACTCCAGCCTCGTCTAGCACTCCAGCTGGAGGCTGTGGCCTCCACATGTGGCTGCCCAGAGGGAAGGGCATTCTCCTCTGAGTGGCAATTCTCGAGGCTGTTCAACCAATCTAAAGAAAACTGGCCACAGATTTTGCTAGAACTGCAGTTTGGCAGGAAGCAAAAAGCAATGACAGGCAGACTGGCACTTCGAACTCCCTTCAAATGTGTGTGGGTGCCATCATCATCCCACTGAAATTCTGAGGAACAGCTGAAATTGTTCAGTTGTACCAGTAAGCTGGATCTCCTTCGTGGAGGGAGAGGGCTGGGGTGATGTTCTTCAGGAGTTGGATATGGTGGTACCATCCAAGACATTGTTCTCAACTCCATATGGCCAGCGTTCTGTTTTAAATTTTATCTGATGTCTAGGTAAGTGCCCATGGCTTTGTTGAATGCTCTGTCCTGTTTGTCTCTTGAGTCTCAGCTGCATTGTACCCCATGTCAAACATGACTTCCACAATAATGGGGTCCAAATTGCTGGAGAGTGGCTGATCAGGACCCAGGCCAGAACCCCCATCGATACTCAGCCACAGGTGCTCCAGTATTTGTTCAACATTGGGTCTCTGACTGGGGTCCACAGCCAGCAGTTGGGAAATTAGTTCATGTCGCTTTGCAGTTAGGTATAGAGGAGGTCTCTACTTGGCCTCTAAGAGTAGGACCTGTACTTCAGTAAACTTCCTCCCCTCAAATGGGAATTTTCCCACTGTCATCATATACAAAATGATGCCTAAGTTCCAAATGTCCATCTTGTAGGCATCATATATTTTTTGTAGGAACATTTCTGGAAGTCGGAATATCAAGACTCCACAAGCTCCCTTTATCAACTGCACTGGGGTGGCCCTGACACTCAGCCCAAAATCACTGACCATGGCATTGGCTTTGGCGTCCAACAGGATGTTGGGCTGAAGTTCTCATTGTGCAATTCCGTTTTCATGAAGGTAGTGCACAGCATTCACAATTTGTTTGAATATCCTCTTGATTTCATGCTGGAATATGTGGAGCAAGATTTGTGAATCCACCCCATGAGGTGTCCCCACATGGCTAGCTCCAAGACGAAATATAGACAGGCTTTATCCTCCATCACCTCAAAAAATCAGAGGATGTGTGGGTGATATATGCTCTTGACAATGTCCACCTCATTTTCTATGGCATGATTTTCCAGGTCTTTCTTCAGGAGAACTTTCACAGCCAGCCTTGTGTCTCTGAGGTGGTGATGGGAAACCTTCACATATCCAAAGCTATCATGGCCAATGGTCTCCTTCAGTTGATACTGTCCGATGATGGTGATCTCCTCCTCCTCTTCTGAGGAAGAATTAAAGAAACTTTTTTGTATTTTGACATCTTTCCACTGTTATGGCAAGTGCTCAATCTTACAGTTATCTCAAATGTTCTAAATGAAGATGACACATAAAAATCTTAACCAAACGGAGCTAAACTAAAAAAAAAACAAGTGAATACAAACACCAGAATAATGAAAAGAAATACCCAAACCCAAACTAAAAAAACAAACAAGTGAATACAAACACCAGAAAAATGATAAGAAATACCCAAACCCAAACCATACCAGCACAACTCCCTCCCCACACACACAAATAAACCTTAGAGTTTTTAGAAGTTAGTCCAATAAGTCACCAAGAAAAGCTCCCAGTGCTGTAACTGACAAATGTGGAGAGCAGCTTTTTATATACCCTACTGGGGTTGCCTCACAATGCTTGATGACATCAGGGAGCAAATGGACCAATCACAAGTGGGACCAGTGACATCAGTGAGGAACGGACCAATCAGAGCTCAGCAATCTCCCATTGATCATTATGCTCTTGAGCCGGGAGGACTGTTGCCAAGGAAGCCAGGTTCATGGGAAGATGCTCCTGCTCCCCTGGCAGTCATGTGGGAGCCATAAGAGGAGGACACTGGCCAGTGTCCCCTGACCCTGGTGGGGTGGGGTAAGGAGGGCAGGGTACCTTAGGTTTGCTCCTGGGGGAACATTACGCAGTATACTCCATCCTTCCACAGGTGAGCCAAACGGAGCTGGCCAGAGGAGGGGTTGGAACCGCACCATAACTTTAAGGCTGAGGGGGAGTCCGGAACCTTAGGCCTGTGGAGGAGACTAATGCCTGAGGCCTGAGGGAGGAATCCCAAGCCTGATGCAGGCAGAGAAGCCTAAACGCTTGAAGTTTGAATAGAGGTGAGGCCTACAGGAAGGAAGCTTGCTCCTCTGGGTGTCTGGAGGTGTGGACATTTGGAGGCCGGGAGGCTGAGGTGGTCAGAAGTTGATGTGGAGGTTCAGAGTTCAGGTTAAGACAGGTCTCAGGTCTGGGTTCTGGGTAACTAACCCAGGATAAGGTAGTGTCAGGCAAGCATTAGGAGGTGTAGAGTGGCTCTGGTTCGTGCTTTTAGACTGTAAATAAAATACCTTTGTAAGTAAAACCACTTCCCCCCATAAGTGTGCCTCCATGGAATATTCTCGCTCTTGGAGTACAACAGTTAGACTCAAATACCTGTTTCTACTTGAGAAGGGAGCGCAGATGGACAAGATTAAATCATAGTTTTGTCCACATTTGCCATTCTAGTTTGTGTTTCCTGTTTGTACCATTTTCTATGCTTGTTTGTCTTGCTGTTGTTTTTGATTAGTTTAATCATTTTTTCTTTTTTTACATTTGAATTTATTGTCAAGGGGACGTATAGAGGGGTTAAATACATAAGATAGTGAGAACATTTCTTGTCATACTTTTTACCACCTCCCTCCTTCTTCTCCCATCTTCTCTCCTCTAAAATTCCCCCTTGCGTCAGTTTTAGTTAACTTACGACATATTTTCTTGTGATTATCACAGTTGCATTAGTTTCCCCTTTATCTTTTGTCTCACCATTTTGATGTTTCCCCTTCCCTTCCTTAATTCAGAAAAATGTATACACAATAACCAGGGAACCAAAATCAAATAGAGTGACAACATGTACCTGAAGCTTATTCTACTTGAGAGGCTTTTTTTTGTTGTTGCTCTTGAACTCTGGGTCTGGATGCTCTCCCTGAGCTGACTTTAAGCTTAAGGTTAGTTTTCTAGCACTTGAGCCACAGCACCACTTCTGGTTTTCTGGTGCTATGAGCCACGGTGCCCACTTTAAGGGTTTTTTTTTTTTTAAGGAAGATAAATAATAGGTGGGACAGTGGTAGCTCATACCTGCAATTATATCTACTCAGAAGGCTGAGATCCAAGAATCTCCTTTAATGCTGGCCTAGGCAAGTTTCAAGGATCCAATCTAGTAGGTCCTGTGATTAAATTCCTGAAGCAGTGGGCAGGAATGAACCCTATGAAACCTACAGGACTTCTCCATTCCCAATGGGACTTCCTTTCTCCAAGTCCCCATCTTTTCTTGATAACAACAGGAATGAGAAGCCTGCCCTCACCAGCTTTGGTCCCATGCAGGCCCACACATACTATGATGAAACCCAAGAGGCCCCTGCACCATATCACTGTAGCAGGTGCAGTGTCAGTTCAGGGAACATGGCTCCAGCCCCATGACCACTGGAGGACTTGGTGGAATGGTGTAACCCTGGGCCATACCAGGGAAGGGGAGACAGGGAGGCCTCGGAGTCTGCTGGCCTTCCTTCTCCGTGGGCCTCTAGAGTGACCATATGGCTCTGCAAGTGTGCTTGAGTGTCCTCTCACCCTGCTTCAAATTCCTTCACCCAAGTTTCCTGTCCTGTCACCTGTACTTCTGGTCCCTTCACATGTACTTCGGATCCCTTCACCCTGGTCCCCTCACCCGCACTTCGGGTCCCTTCACCCATGCTTCCAAGCGTGCTGGAACCTGCTAGACTAACTTCGGACAACTGTAAGGCTTTATTTCTGTGGAGGTGTGGGAGGGAGCTGTGTGGGTGTTGTTTGGGTTTGGGTATTTCTTATCATTATTCTGGTGTTTACTTTGTTTTTTAGTTTAGCTCATTTTGGTGAAGATTTTTTTTTTTTTTTCCAGTCCTGGGCCTTGGACTCAGGGCCTGAGCACCTTCCCTGGCTTCTTCCCACTCAAGGCTAGCACTCTGCCACCTGAGCCACAGTGCCCCTTCTGGACGTTTTCCATATATGTGGTGCTGGAGAATCGAACCGAGAGCTTCATGTGTAGGAGGCAAGCACTCTTGCCACTAGGCCATATTCCCAGCCCTGGTTAAGATTTCTTATATATCATCTTCATTTAGAACATTTGTGATAACTGTAAGATTGTCAGCACTTGCCATAACAGTGGAAAGATGTCAAAATACAAAAAAGTTTCTTTAATTCTTCCTCAGAAGAGGAGGAGGAGATCACCATTATTGGACAGTATCAAATGAAGGAGACCATTGGCCATGATAGCTTTGGATATGTGAAGGTTTCCCATCACCACCTCAGAGACACAAGGCTGGCCATGAAAGAACTCCTGAAGAAAGACCTGGAGAGCCATGCCATAGAAAACGAGGTGGACATTGTCAAGAGCATACATCACACACACATCATTCGATTTTTCGAGGTGATGTAGGATAGAGACTATATCTTGTTATGGAGCTGGCCATGCAGGAACAAATTATAGGGTGGATTCGCAAATCTTGCTGCAGCCACATATTCCAGCATGAAACCAGGAAGCTGTTCAAACAGATCGTGAGTGCTGTGCACTACCTTCATGAGAACGGAATTGCACACCAAGACCTCAACCAACAGGATCATGTTGGACGCCAAACCCAATGCCAAGGTCAGTGATTTGGGGCTGAGTGTCAGGACGATCCAGAGGCAGTTGACAAAGGCAGCTTGTGGAGCCTTGATATTCCAACTCCCAGAAATGTTGCTACACAAAATGTATGATGTCTACAAGATGGACATTTGGAACTTAGGCATCATTTTGTATGTGATAACAGCGGGAAAGTTCCCATTTGAGGGGAGAAAGTTTGCTGATGTACAGGTCCTATGCTTAAAGACCAAGAATAGCCCTCCACTATACCTATCTGATAAGGGACTTGACCTACTTTCCCAACTGCTGACTGTGGACTCCAGTTAGAGACCCAATGTTGAACAAATACTGGAGTACCCGTGGCTGAGTCCAGATGGGGGATCTAGCCTGGGTCCTGATGAGCCACTACCCAGCAAGCAGGACCCCATTATTGTGGCAGTCATGTGTTACATGGGGTACAATGCACCTGAGACTCAAGAGGCAATACAGGACAGAGCATTCAACGAAGCCATGGGCACCTACCTGGTCATCAGAGAAAACTTAAAACAGAATGCCATTTGGAGTTGAGAACAATGCCTTGGATGCTACCACCATGCCCAACTCCTAAAGAACATTCCCCCAGTCCTTTCCCTCCATGAAGGAGATCCAGCTTACCTGCACAACTTAACAATTTCAGCTGTTCCTCAGAATTTCAGTGGGATGATCATGGCACCGAGACACGTGTGAAGAGAGTCTGAAGTACTAGGTTGCCTGCCGTTCATTTTGAGTCTTACCCAGCTATAGCTCTAGCAGAATTGGGAGCCAAGTTTTCCTTTGACTGGTTGAGCAGTGTAAAGAGTTGCCAGTCATAGGAAATGCCCTCACCTCTGGGCAGCCTCAAGTGGAGGCCACTGCCTCAAGTAAGAGTACAAGACAGGACTGGACTATGTGTGGCTGACAGGACAGTCACCGTTCTTCACAGACTCTGCTGCTTTGTGAAGGACCCAAATTAATGCCCACAGCATAAGAACACAGCTATTCCAGAAAGTGGTGCAGAACTCAGAAACTTTATCTCAGTGGAGGGGGGGCTGGGGAAATCAGAGAGGTGTTCACATAAATGCTGCAGGAGCAAGTCGTTCTAGAAGTTCACACTGCATTTGGCCAGCACACCCAGCAGAGGCCTTATCCCAGCCCATCCCAGCCAGGGCCAGCGGCAAATGCTATTGGATCCTGCAGCTTGGATTCCAGGGAAAGGACAGCTGACATGGAGCTGGCTTTCAAAGCTGAAAGGTGCCTACAGAACCCTCTACCTTCTGAACAAAGTAGTATGGGGAGGGGAACTTTGTCACCTCATTCAACAACCTTTCATGCTATGTTCCCCAAACACTATGGTGTTTTTGCCCCGAATATTCCTTCAGGTCATCACCTGACGTTCCATGTATGCCCCTTCTCTGCCTCGTTACTTTCTTGTTTGTTTATGTATGTATGTAGGTTTGAAGTTAGGTTCTGGAGCTTGGTGGTGTGGTAGGCCAAGTTTCGAGGGGCAGGAGGCCACCTGGACTCTGCTTCCTCTTTGGTGCTCTTCAGGAGACTGGAGACCCTGCTGAGAACACCAGTGATGCTGGCTGGGTGGGAGCATGAGCGCAGTCTTCATGGGAAAGAGGAGGGTCTGTCCCTAGGCTCCATGGCAGTAGTTTCTGCCCAGGTCTCCTCAATTTCAATGCAGATTTCTGCATGGTGTTTTCTCTGTACTTTTCACATCTATTTTAACACAAAGCCATCATCCAAGAGTCCCTGAGTTCAGAGTTCTTTCTCACATTAGAAAGAACCTAGTACATTTTACATACTGTTACCTAGACAGGTTAATTAAAACTGCAGGTCTTTTCAGAAGCCCAGTTTTTCTCTTATGGTATCCAGAGTGCTGGGGAGCTGAGTTTCTCCTATGAGAACATACTGAACACCCAGAGCCCATTGTTTGATTGGCAGTGTGTATGAATTACAATAATTTTCCTTTCTTTCAGCTAGAGGTGAGGAAACCTATGAAGGAGCAAGAGACCTTAGAAAGCATGGAGATACAGTGGGGTCTGTGAATGGACCTTGCCGGGATGGATTTTGCCTGTGGATGGACCCTTCCTGCACTGACTGCCTTTGTACATGAACAGAAATATGGTAAGATAAGATATAGCATTAATTATGCTATTGAGTGTGCAGAATGTGATACTATGTGTTCCTTTGGTTCTTTATGTCTCCTGTGGATACTGGGTTATCATGTGCATGGTTGGTGATCTAGCACCTGAGTCCCACCTCCAGGCCTGCATTTTCTAATAAATGGAGATGGAGTCTGCCTGGTTGGCTTTTACTGAAGTCTTCTGGACATCCACTTGTAGAACCATTAGAACTGCCGTTTAGAGCCACCCTCACCTGGCGACGCTTTTGATCTTCACCTGGTGTAACACAAGTTAGTTTCTGTGACATGACACAAGGGATTTGTGGACTTACCTGAGTGACAGTTCTGATAGGACCACCTTCACAGTGTTGGGGAAGAAGGAGATGGTGGACCAGTTTACAGAATGGCAGGGAGAGAGGGACATGGGCACTATACAAGAGTGTCAGCACAGAGTATTGGAGAATCTTGGTAGAGATTCTGGGAGTCCCCTGAGAGGCCCCAGATGTCACCCCCTTTTCCAGAGGACCAGGCTTTGGGCATAGTGTTCCTTTACCTTGT